>NC_134364.1:11799819-12104819 GCF_048569485.1 Anomaloglossus baeobatrachus | reverse complement strand
AAAACAACAACATTTTAAATTACTTGATGCCGGATTAAAAGAATTTATGTAAATTGAATTTTCACATTTTCCAGATTAAAAGATTTTCTTAGCGCCAATATAGAGAACCTCCAGGACTTGGACTATAAGATTTTCTGAATTATTGGATGATGTAGAGAATATTCGTAATTTTTCGTATGGCCGAAAATGTTGGAACCCCTGAAATTGTTCCAGAAAATGAAATATTTCTTAATGAAAATTCTTACAATTACACACGTTTTGTTATACATGTGTTTATTTCCTCTGTTTGTATTAGAAGAACAACACAAAAAAAAAACCAAAAGGAAAAAAAAAAAAGGCAAATTGGACATAATTTCACACACAACCCCCAAAATGGGCGGGCCAAAATTGTTGGCACTTTCCCAGATTTGTGGGGTGTGGGTAAAAAACCTTGTTTCAGCATGTGATGCTCGTACAAACTCATATGTGAGAAATAACAGGTGTGGGCAATATGAAAATCACACCTGAAACCAGATAAAAAGGGGAAAAGTTGATTGAATCTTTGCATTGTGTGTCTCTGTGTGCCACAGCAAGCATGGAGAAAAGAAAGAGGACAAGAGAACTGCCTGAGGATTGAGAACCAAAATTGTAGAAAAATCCATCAACAGAGATCTTGATGTTCCTTTGTCCACACTGCCTTTGATCTTGATGTTCGTTTTTCCACAGTGTGCAACATAATCAAGATGTTTACAACCCATGGCACTGTAGCTAATATCCTTGGCTGTGGATGGCAGAGAATAAAAGGCTGCAATGCAGGATAGTAAAGATGGTGGCTAAGCCCCAATTAAGTTCAAGATAAATTGATGTTGTCCTGCATCAGTGTCAGCACAAACTATCCACCCACATCTCAAATAAATGAAACTCTATGGAGGACTCCACTGCTGACAGACAGATAAAGCCAAAATGTACGTGAGCAACCAAAATCCTTCTGGGATAGCGTCTTGTGGACAGATGAGACCAAGATAGAGCTTTTTGATAAAGCACATTATTCTATTCTTTACCGAAAACTGAATGAGGCCTACAAAAAATAGAACACAGCACCTACAGTCACACATGGTGGAGGTCACAGATGTTTAGGGTTGTTTTGCTGCCTCTGCCACAGGGGCCCTGAGTGTGTGCAAGATATCATGAAATACCATGGACCAAAGGACAAGTGGCAATGTAGTGCTCAGTGTCAGAAAGTTGGGTATAATCATAGGTCAGGGGTCTTCCAGCAGGACAATGACCCCAATCATTTCAAGAAGCCCCAGAAATGGATGGAAACAAAGCGTTGGAGAGTTCCGAAGAGGCCGCAATGAGTCCGGATCTAAACCCCATTCACACCTGTGGAGAGATCTGAAAATTGGGAGAAGAGAAGAGAAGACGCCTTCAGATATGAGAGAACTGGAGACGTTTATAAAGAAGAGTCCGAGATTCCAGGTGAGAGGAGGAAGAAGCTGAGGACGGGGACAGGAGGCGACTGATGTAAGAGATTTATTCCAAAGGGTAAAGGGCGCTGCCAAATATGAAGAGGAGGGGGACAGCAATTCTGTCTGGACTATTTTTGGAGATTTGTGTGAAAGTCTATCAATTTGCATTTTGTTCGTGTTGTTCGAGCACACACAAAGGAAATGGACATAAAACATATGGACTGTAATTGCAATACATTTCAGGGAGAAATAATTCATTTTCTGCAACAATTTCAGGGTGCCAACACTTTCGGCCATAACTGTGTAAAACACTTTTTTATATGGTGGATGGAAGTGCCGGATTATGAGAATGTATGAACCATGGGATGTCGCGGTAAAGAGGCGATTCTGGCTGCATAAAGTACCAGATCATATGAATGTTACTGCACAATGTGATGGATTCCCAAAATCTGTGAAGTAAAAGGTGCCGGATTAAAGGAATTTTACTCTATATAGAAAAAAGGATTGCTGACCGCAGCCAGCAGCGCCATCCTGTCCAGACCGCTGGGAAACAATCATGGCCACGGCCGGGGCATAGGGTACCCATGAACTTACCGATGACAGAGGCGAATAGCTCCGGAGTGGAGCTGCCCGCCGCCATGAAGGTCGCCCCGGCCACGTCCTCGCTCAGGTGCAGCCTCTGTAAGAAAGATGATTAATCAGACACAGTCAGTGCGGAGCAGTCCCTGGTGTGCGGGCCGTGCCAGCTGCTGAGCACAGGCTGCCAGTTCCAGCGGGCAGAGGCAGTGCCTGACGTGGAGCCGGGCCGGCAGCTGGCGCCCAATCATCCCAACAATTCTGAGATTTCTGCCGAATTCCAAAATAGAATCTTTAAGATTCTGAACGAGATCCAGGAGCAAAAGTGATCTGCCAATCAGAGCCAACTCCTGACACCCAGAGGTTAAAGGGCTTAAAGGGACCCCGCACCTTATTTTCCTCGCAAGTCCACAACAAATGAAAATCTGTTATTTTCCATATTTCCTTACGTTTCCGCTTTACTATGTGTTCTCACTTTACAATAACAGCGTCTACAACTTTCTACAAGACTTTGGGATTTAGCTCCTCGCTATTTTCAGGATCTCCGCTGCTCGTCAGTGACTGTTACATCCAGAGGTGAAGCCCCGTGCACACCCGACACGTCTCACAGCTGAGGGTTTGCTACAACTGCATCCAATCTCTCCTCTGTGAGATGTGCAGCAGATATCTATCCCCATCCATATGGTTTGTTACAATGTATCAGTGCACGGTTTATCTCACAGAGGAATGGATCCTGATGGAACAAACGCTGTGATTTACACTGTCTTTGACCTGAACAGGGTTTTTCCATTCACTGACAGCAAGCAGAGATCTTAACAATGGTGCGGAATTGAGACAATGAAGGACTTGCATCGGATTTTGTGCATAAAAGGTCACAATGTCCAGTTGCACAACGATTTAGGAACTTTTGGCATCACGATAACTGATTTGCTATAAGGCTAGGTTCACACTTCCGCTGTTTTAAATCCGTCAGGTCCGTCAGCAACGGATCAGTCGTTTTTAAGTTGTCAACCGATGCAACGGATGTGTTTTTCACAGGATTCCTTTCACAGGAATCCTGTGAATAAACTGATCCGTTGCGTCCGTTGCATCCGCTGTGCGTCCGTTTTTTGACGGATCAGTCATGATCCGTTTGTGTTTGGGACAGCCCAGTGGGTGTGCCAAACCTCAGTAGAGCATGACGGAATCCAGCACCATAGACATACATTACAAGCGTGACGGACTGCGGTGGATTTCTGCGTGGTGCGTCAATTTTGACGGCCAGAAAAACGTTGGATTCTGCGTTGCTCCCTGCCCAGCAGTCAGTCAAAAAACGACGGACCGCGACGCAGCGGACGCAACGCAGGGTCATCAGTCGCAATCCGCCACTAATGCAAGTCTATGGGACACAATGGAATCCGCTAAACGGATAGCGTTGTTTACCATAGCGGCGGATTAAGACTGACACATTTTAGCGGAAGTGTGAACTTAGCCTAAAGTGGTTGGGGCTGGGGGAGGGGAGCGTCCCTGTGCGACCGGACAGATCCACTAGAATTTAGGGCAGAAAAAGCGACATTATAGCAGAAATCCACCCCAGCTCCGGACACAGCAGGACACTGGCTTCTTTACTGGATTTGGCGCATCTTACGCCTTCAAGACTGGAATAAGACGCGTCAATCTTAAAACATTGCCCTAAACCTGCAGAAATCAATCTGCCGCGGAAGGGTTAAGGCTCATTAAAGTTTAATACTGTTTCTACGACAACGTTTTCCCGCCTCCGGTTGTTCCCCCGCTCAGCGCCTCGGTCGCGCTCGCCATTGTGCCGTATACCTTTCTTCCCAGCGCTCACCGTCACCTCTCATTATCATGTGACGAGGCAGCGACTTCCCGCTGAGATTCTGAATCTGCGCGACATCAAACGCAGGAACTCACAGAAATATAATGAATGGGAAACCGCGAGGAATTCTGCCGCTGTCTGAGAATGATCAGTGCTGCCCCCTGCGGGTCCAGGGGTGAACTGCAAGGACCAGACACTATTCTGATACATTGTAGCAATGCCCTATAGAAGCTCGGTGCTGCCCCCTGCGGGTCCAGGGGTGAACTACAAGGACCAGACACTTGTCTGATACATTGTAGCAATGCCCTATAGAAGCTCGGTGCTGTCCCCTGCGGGTCCAGGGGTGAACTGCAAGGACCAGACACTTGTCCGATACATTGTAGCAATGCCCTATAGAAGCTCGGTGCTGCCCCCTGCGGGTCCAGGGGTGAACTACAAGGACCAGACACTATTCTGATACATTGTAGCAATGCCCTATAGAAGCTCGGTGCTGCCCCCTGCGGGTCCAGGGGTGAACTACAAGGACCAGACACTTGTCCGATACATTGTAGCAATGCCCTATAGAAGCTCGGTGCTGCCCCCTGCGGGTCCAGGGGTGAACTGCAAGGACCAGACACTTGTCCGATACATTGTAGCAATGCCCTATAGAAGCTCGGTGCTGTCCCCTGCGGGTCCAGGGGTGAACTGCAAGGACCAGACACTAGTCTGATACATTGTAGCAATGCCCTATAGAAGCTCGGTGCTGCCCCCTGCGGGTCCAGGGGTGAACTGCAAGGACCAGACACTAGTCTGATACATTGTAGCAATGCCCTATGGAAGCTCGGTGCTGTCCCCTGCGGGTCCAGGGGTGAACTGCAAGGACCAGACACTAGTCTGATACATTGTAGCAATGCCCTATGGAAGCTCAGTGCTGCCCCCTGCGGGTCCAGGGGTGAACTACAAGGACCAGACACTAGACTGATACATTGTAGCAATGCCCTATGGAAGCTCGGTGCTGCCCCCTGCGGGTCCAGGGGTGAACTACAAGGACCAGACACTAGACTGATACATTGTAGCAATGCCCTATGGAAGCTCGGTGCTGCCCCCTGCGGGTCCAGGGGTGAACTGCAAGGACCAGACACTTGTCCGATACATTGTAGCAATGCCCTATGGAAGCTCGGTGCTGTCCCCTGCGGGTCCAGGGGTGAACTGCAAGGACCAGACACTATTCTGATACATTGTAGCAATGCCCTATAGAAGCTCGGTGCTGCCCCCTGCGGGTCCAGGGGTGAACTACAAGGACCAGACACTTGTCCGATACATTGTAGCAATGCCCTATGGAAGCTCGGTGCTGCCCCCTGCGGGTCCAGGGGTGAACTACAAGGACCAGACACTAGTCTGATACATTGTAGCAATGCCCTATAGAAGCTCGGTGCTGCCCCCTGCGGGTCCAGGGGTGAACTACAAGGACCAGACACTTGTCCGATACATTGTAGCAATGCCCTATAGAAGCTCGGTGCTGCCCCCTGCGGGTCCAGGGGTGAACTGCAAGGACCAGACACTTGTCCGATACATTGTAGCAATGCCCTATAGAAGCTCGGTGCTGCCCCCTGCGGGTCCAGGGGTGAACTGCAAGGACCAGACACTTGTCTGATACATTGTAGCAATGCCCTATAGAAGCTCGGTGCTGCCCCCTGCGGGTCCAGGGGTGAACTGCAAGGACCAGACACTAGTCTGATACATTGTAGCAATGCCCTATGGAAGCTCGGTGCTGTCCCCTGCGGGTCCAGGGGTGAACTGCAAGGACCAGACACTAGTCTGATACATTGTAGCAATGCCCTATGGAAGCTCGGTGCTGCCCCCTGCGGGTCCAGGGGTGAACTACAAGGACCAGACACTAGACTGATACATTGTAGCAATGCCCTATGGAAGCTCGGTGCTGTCCCCTGCGGGTCCAGGGGTGAACTGCAAGGACCAGACACTATTCTGATACATTGTAGCAATGCCCTATAGAAGCTCGGTGCTGCCCCCTGCGGGTCCAGGGGTGAACTACAAGGACCAGACACTTGTCCGATACATTGTAGCAATGCCCTATGGAAGCTCGGTGCTGTCCCCTGCGGGTCCAGGGGTGAACTACAAGGACCAGACACTAGACTGATACATTGTAGCAATGCCCTATAGAAGCTCGGTGCTGTCCACTGCGGGTCCAGGGGTGAACTGCAAGGACCAGACACTTGTCCGATACATTGTAGCAATGCCCTATAGAAGCTCGGTGCTGCCCCCTGCGGGTCCAGGGGTGAACTACAAGGACCAGACACTATTCTGATACATTGTAGCAATGCCCTATAGAAGCTCGGTGCTGCCCCCTGCGGGTCCAGGGGTGAACTACAAGGACCAGACACTTGTCCGATACATTGTAGCAATGCCCTATAGAAGCTCGGTGCTGCCCCCTGCGGGTCCAGGGGTGAACTGCAAGGACCAGACACTTGTCCGATACATTGTAGCAATGCCCTATAGAAGCTCGGTGCTGTCCCCTGCGGGTCCAGGGGTGAACTGCAAGGACCAGACACTTGTCTGATACATTGTAGCAATGCCCTATAGAAGCTCGGTGCTGCCCCCTGCGGGTCCAGGGGTGAACTGCAAGGACCAGACACTAGTCTGATACATTGTAGCAATGCCCTATGGAAGCTCGGTGCTGTCCCCTGCGGGTCCAGGGGTGAACTGCAAGGACCAGACACTAGTCTGATACATTGTAGCAATGCCCTATGGAAGCTCGGTGCTGCCCCCTGCGGGTCCAGGGGTGAACTACAAGGACCAGACACTAGACTGATACATTGTAGCAATGCCCTATGGAAGCTCGGTGCTGCCCCCTGCGGGTCCAGGGGTGAACTACAAGGACCAGACACTAGACTGATACATTGTAGCAATGCCCTATGGAAGCTCGGTGCTGTCCCCTGCGGGTCCAGGGGTGAACTCCAAGGACCAGACACTATTCTGATACATTGTAGCAATGCCCTATAGAAGCTCGGTGCTGCCCCCTGCGGGTCCAGGGGTGAACTACAAGGACCAGACACTTGTCCGATACATTGTAGCAATGCCCTATAGAAGCTCGGTGCTGCCCCCTGCGGGTCCAGGGGTGAACTACAAGGACCAGACACTTGTCTGATACATTGTAGCAATGCCCTATAGAAGCTCGGTGCTGTCCCCTGCGGGTCCAGGGGTGAACTACAAGGACCAGACACTTGTCTGATACATTGTAGCAATGCCCTATAGAAGCTGAAGCTCGGTGCTGCCCCCTGCGGGTCCAGGGGTGAACTGCAAGGACCAGACACTAGTCTGATACATTGTAGCAATGCCCTATAGAAGCTCGGTGCTGTCCCCTGCGGGTCCAGGGGTGAACTGCAAGGACCAGACACTAGTCTGATACATTGTAGCAATGCCCTATGGAAGCTCGGTGCTGCCCCCTGCGGGTCCAGGGGTGAACTACAAGGACCAGACACTAGCCTGATACATTGTAGCAATGCCCTATAGAAGCTCGGTGCTGTCCCCTGCGGGTCCAGGGGTGAACTACAAGGACCAGACACTAGTCTGATACATTGTAGCAATGCCCTATAGAAGCTCGGTGCTGCCCCCTGCGGGTCCAGGGGTGAACTGCAAGGACCAGACACTAGACTGATACATTGTAGCAATGCCCTATAGAAGCTCGGTGCTGTCCACTGCGGGTCCAGGGGTGAACTACAAGGACCAGGCACTATTCTGATACATTGTAGCAATGCCCTATAGAAGCTCGGTGCTGCCCCCTGCGGGTCCAGGGGTGAACTACAAGGACCAGACACTTGTCCGATACATTGTAGCAATGCCCTATAGAAGCTCGGTGCTGTCCCCTGCGGGTCCAGGGGTGAACTACAAGGACCAGACACTTGTCTGATACATTGTAGCAATGCCCTATAGAAGCTCGGTGCTGCCTCCTGCGGGTCCAGGGGTGAACTACAAGGACCAGACACTTGTCTGATACATTGTAGCAATGCCCTATAGAAGCTGAAGCTCGGTGCTGCCCCCTGCGGGTCCAGGGGTGAACTGCAAGGACCAGACACTAGTCTGATACATTGTAGCAATGCCCTATAGAAGCTCGGTGCTGCCCCCTGCGGGTCCAGGGGTGAACTACAAGGACCAGACACTAGTCTGATACATTGTAGCAATGCCCTATAGAAGCTCGGTGCTGTCCCCTGCGGGTCCAGGGGTGAACTGCAAGGACCAGACACTAGTCTGATACATTGTAGCAATGCCCTATAGAAGCTCGGTGCTGTCCCCTGCGGGTCCAGGGGTGAACTGCAAGGACCAGACACTAGACTGATACATTGTAGCAATGCCCTATAGAAGCTCGGTGCTGCCCCCTGCGGGTCCAGGGGTGAACTACAAGGACCAGACACTAGTCTGATACATTGTAGCAATGCCCTATAGAAGCTCGGTGCTGTCCCCTGCGGGTCCAGGGGTGAACTGCAAGGACCAGACACTAGTCTGATACATTGTAGCAATGCCCTATAGAAGCTCGGTGCTGCCCCCTGCGGGTCCAGGGGTGAACTGCAAGGACCAGACACTAGACTGATACATTGTAGCAATGCCCTATAGAAGCTCGGTGCTGCCCCCTGCGGGTCCAGGGGTGAACTACAAGGACCAGACACTAGTCTGATACAGTGTAGCAATGCCCTATAGAAGCTCGGTGCTGTCCCCTGCGGGTCCAGGGGTGAACTACAAGGACCAGACACTAGTCTGATACATTGTAGCAATGCCCTATGGAAGCTCGGTGCTGTCCCCTGCGGGTCCAGGGGTGAACTACAAGGACCAGACACTTGTCCGATACATTGTAGCAATGCCCTATGGAAGCTCGGTGCTGTCCCCTGCGGGTCCAGGGGTGAACTACAAGGACCAGACACTAGACTGATACATTGTAGCAATGCCCTATAGAAGCTCGGTGCTGCCCCCTGCGGGTCCAGGGGTGAACTGCAAGGACCAGACACTTGTCCGATACATTGTAGCAATGCCCTATAGAAGCTCGGTGCTGTCCCCTGCGGGTCCAGGGGTGAACTGCAAGGACCAGACACTTGTCTGATACATTGTAGCAATGCCCTATGGAAGCTGAAGCTCGGTGCTGCCCCCTGCGGGTCCAGGGGTGAACTACAAGGACCAGACACTTGTCTGATACATTGTAGCAATGCCCTATGGAAGCTCGGTGCTGCCCCCTGCGGGTCCAGGGGTGAACTACAAGGACCAGACACTTGTCTGATACATTGTAGCAATGCCCTATGGAAGCTCGGTGCTGCCCCCTGCGGGTCCAGGGGTGAACTACAAGGACCAGACACTTGTCTGATACATTGTAGCAATGCCCTATAGAAGCTGAAGCTCGGTGCTGCCCCCTGCGGGTCCAGGGGTGAACTGCAAGGACCAGACACTATTCTGATACATTGTAGCAATGCCCTATAGAAGCTCGGTGCTGCCCCCTGCGGGTCCAGGGGTGAACTGCAAGGACCAGACACTAGTCTGATACATTGTAGCAATGCCCTATAGAAGCTCGGTGCTGCCCCCTGCGGGTCCAGGGGTGAACTGCAAGGACCAGACACTTGTCCGATACATTGTAGCAATGCCCTATAGAAGCTCGGTGCTGTCCCCTGCGGGTCCAGGGGTGAACTGCAAGGACCAGACACTTGTCTGATACATTGTAGCAATGCCCTATGGAAGCTGAAGCTCGGTGCTGCCCCCTGCGGGTCCAGGGGTGAACTACAAGGACCAGACACTTGTCTGATACATTGTAGCAATGCCCTATGGAAGCTCGGTGCTGCCCCCTGCGGGTCCAGGGGTGAACTACAAGGACCAGACACTTGTCTGATACATTGTAGCAATGCCCTATAGAAGCTGAAGCTCGGTGCTGCCCCCTGCGGGTCCAGGGGTGAACTGCAAGGACCAGACACTATTCTGATACATTGTAGCAATGCCCTATAGAAGCTCGGTGCTGCCCCCTGCGGGTCCAGGGGTGAACTGCAAGGACCAGACACTATTCTGATACATTGTAGCAATGCCCTATAGAAGCTCGGTGCTGCCCCCTGCGGGTCCAGGGGTGAACTGCAAGGACCAGACACTAGTCTGATACATTGTAGCAATGCCCTATAGAAGCTCGGTGCTGCCCCCTGCGGGTCCAGGGGTGAACTGCAAGGACCAGACACTAGTCTGATACATTGTAGCAATGCCCTATAGAAGCTCGGTGCTGCCCCCTGCGGGTCCAGGGGTGAACTGCAAGGACCAGACACTAGTCTGATACATTGTAGCAATGCCCTATAGAAGCTCGGTGCTGCCCCCTGCGGGTCCAGGGGTGAACTACAAGGACCAGACACTAGTCTGATACAGTGTAGCAATGCCCTATAGAAGCTCGGTGCTGTCCCCTGCGGGTCCAGGGGTGAACTGCAAGGACCAGACACTAGTCTGATACATTGTAGCAATGCCCTATAGAAGCTCGGTGCTGCCCCCTGCGGGTCCAGGGGTGAACTGCAAGGACCAGACACTAGACTGATACATTGTAGCAATGCCCTATAGAAGCTCGGTGCTGCCCCCTGCGGGTCCAGGGGTGAACTACAAGGACCAGACACTAGTCTGATACATTGTAGCAATGCCCTATAGAAGCTCGGTGCTGTCCCCTGCGGGTCCAGGGGTGAACTGCAAGGACCAGACACTAGTCTGATACATTGTAGCAATGCCCTATAGAAGCTCGGTGCTGCCCCCTGCGGGTCCAGGGGTGAACTACAAGGACCAGACACTAGTCTGATACATTGTAGCAATGCCCTATAGAAGCTCGGTGCTGTCCCCTGCGGGTCCAGGGGTGAACTACAAGGACCAGACACTAGTCTGATACATTGTAGCAATGCCCTATAGAAGCTCGGTGCTGTCCCCTGCGGGTCCAGGGGTGAACTACAAGGACCAGACACTTGTCCGATACATTGTAGCAATGCCCTATGGAAGCTCGGTGCTGTCCCCTGCGGGTCCAGGGGTGAACTACAAGGACCAGACACTAGTCTGATACATTGTAGCAATGCCCTATGGAAGCTCGGTGCTGTCCCCTGCGGGTCCAGGGGTGAACTACAAGGACCAGACACTAGTCTGATACATTGTAGCAATGCCCTATGGAAGCTCGGTGCTGCCCCCTGCGGGTCCAGGGGTGAACTGCAAGGACCAGACACTAGTCTGATACATTGTAGCAATGCCCTATAGAAGCTCGGTGCTGCCCCCTGCGGGTCCAGGGGTGAACTACAAGGACCAGACACTAGTCTGATACATTGTAGCAATGCCCTATAGAAGCTCGGTGCTGTCCCCTGCGGGTCCAGGGGTGAACTACAAGGACCAGACACTAGTCTGATACATTGTAGCAATGCCCTATAGAAGCTCGGTGCTGTCCCCTGCGGGTCCAGGGGTGAACTACAAGGACCAGACACTTGTCCGATACATTGTAGCAATGCCCTATGGAAGCTCGGTGCTGTCCCCTGCGGGTCCAGGGGTGAACTACAAGGACCAGACACTAGTCTGATACATTGTAGCAATGCCCTATAGAAGCTCGGTGCTGTCCCCTGCGGGTCCAGGGGTGAACTACAAGGACCAGACACTAGTCTGATACATTGTAGCAATGCCCTATGGAAGCTCGGTGCTGCCTCCTGCGGGTCCAGGGGTGAACTGCAAGGACCAGACACTAGACTGATACATTGTAGCAATGCCCTATAGAAGCTCGGTGCTGCCCCCTGCGTCGCTCGTCTGTGTCAGTCTTCACTGCAGCTCTGCGATTTTATTCATGCCCCAGGACCACGTGGATCTACACAGATGTGGATCCAGTGCGTGAGAATTGGAGTAAGCACTTGAGGCTGGAGAGGATCTAATGTGGGGGTGTGGGTCTAATATGGGGGTGTGGGTCTAATATGGGGGTCTTATCGTGCACTCACCTCACAAATTTTCTCCAGGGATGGAACAAAGAAGTCATCACAAACGATGGCCAGAGCATAAAACATGTAGAGAGCCTGCGAGAGGGAGAAGACACGTCAGAGACCGCACAGCCAGCGCAGCGCAGAAAAGGCTTAGATACACGGGAGGATGGAATTACATACACAGCTCAGCAGACTGTATCACACAGGAGAGGATTAGATACACAGCTCAGCAGACAGTATCACACAGGAGAGGATTAGATACACAGCTCAGCAGACAGTATCACACAGGAGAGGATTAGATACACAGCTCAGCAGACAGTATCACACAGGACAGGATTAGATACACAGCTCAGCAGACAGTATCACACAGGAGAGGATTAGATACACAGCTCAGCACAGTATCACACAGAATAGGATTAGATACACAGCTCAGCTGACTGTATCACACAGGAGAGGATTAGATACAGAGCTCAGCAGACAGTATCACACAGGAGAGGATTAGATACACAGCTCAGCAGACAGTATCACACAGGAGAGGATTAGATACACAGCTCAGCAGACAGTATCACACAGGAGAGGATTAGATACAGAGCTCAGCAGTATCACACAGGAGAGGATTAAAAACACAGCTCAGCAGACAGTATCACACAGGAAAGGATTAGATACAGAGCTAAGCAGACAGTATCACACAGGAGAGGATTAGATACACAGCTCAGCAGACAGTATCACACAGGACAGGATTAGATACACGGCTCAGCTGACAGTATCACACAGGAGAGGATTAGAGACACAGCTCAGTAGACAGTATCACACAGGAGAGGATTAGGTACACAGCTCAGCAGACTATCACACAGGAGAGGATTAGATACAGAGCTCAGCAGTATCACACAGGAGAGGATTAAAAACACAGCTCAGCAGACAGTATCACACAGGAAAGGATTAGATACAGAGCTAAGCAGACAGTATCACACAGGAGAGGATTAGATACACAGCTCAGCAGACAGTATCACACAGGAGAGGATTAGATACAGAGCTCAGCAGTATCACACAGGAGAGGATTAAAAACACAGCTCAGCAGACAGTATCACACAGGAAAGGATTAGATACAGAGCTAAGCAGACAGTATCACACAGGAGAGGATTAGATACACAGCTCAGCAGACAGTATCACACAGGACAGGATTAGATACACGGCTCAGCTGACAGTATCACACAGGAGAGGATTAGAGACACAGCTCAGTAGACAGTATCACACAGGAGAGGATTAGATACACAGCTCAGCAGACAGTATCACACAGGAGAGGATTAGATACACAGCTCAGCAGACAGTATCACACAGGAGAGGATTAGATACACAGCTCAGCAGACAGTATCACACAGGAGAGGATTAGATACACAGCTCAGCAGACAGTATCACACAGGAGAGGATTAGATACACAGCTCAGCAGACAGTATCACACAGGACAGGATTAGATACACAGCTCAGCAGACAGTATCAGACAGGAGAGGATTAGATACAGAGCTCAGCAGACAGTATCACACGAGAGGATTAGATACACAGCTCAGCAGACAGTATCACACAGGATAGGATTAGATACACAGCTCAGCAGACAGTATCACACAGGACAGGATTAGATACACAGCTCAGCAGACAGTATCACACAGGAGAGGATTAGATACACAGCTCAGCAGACAGTATCACACAGGAGAGGATTAGATACAGAGCTCAGCAGTATCACACAGGAGAGGATTAAAAACACAGCTCAGCAGACAGTATCACACAGGAAAGGATTAGATACAGAGCTCAGCAGACAGTATCACACAGGAGAGGATTAGATACACAGCTCAGCAGACAGTATCACACAGGACAGGATTAGATACACGGCTCAGCAGACAGTATCACACAGGAGAGGATTAGATACACAGCTCAGCAGTATCACACAGGAGAGGATTAGATACACAGCTCAGCAGACAGTATCACACAGGAGAGGATTAGATACACAGCTCAGCAGACAGTATCACACAGGAGAGGATTAGATACACAGCTCAACAGACAGTATCACACAGGAGAGGATTAGATACACAGCTCAGCAGACAGTATCACAAAGGATAGGATTAGATACACAGCAAAGCAGACAGTATCACACAGGATAGGATTAGATACACAGCTCAGCAGACAGTATCACACAGGACAGGATTAGATGCACAGCTCAGCAGACAGTATCACACAGGAAAGGATTAGATACACAGCTCAGCGGACAGTATCACACAGGAGAGAATTAGATACACAGCTCAGCAGACAGTATCACACAGGAGAGGATTAGAGACACAGCTCAGTAGACAGTATCACACAGGAGAGGATTAGGTACACAGCTCAGCAGACTATCACACAGGAGAGGATTAGATACACAGCTCAGCAGACAGTATCACACAGGAGAGGATTAGATACACAGCTCAGCAGACAGTATCACACAGGAGAGGATTAGATACACAGCTCAACAGACAGTATCACACAGGAGAGGATTAGATACACAGCTCAGCAGACAGTATCACAAAGGATAGGATTAGATACACAGCAAAGCAGACAGTATCACACAGGATAGGATTAGATACACAGCTCAGCAGACAGTATCACACAGGACAGGATTAGATGCACAGCTCAGCAGACAGTATCACACAGGAAAGGATTAGATACACAGCTCAGCGGACAGTATCACACAGGAGAGAATTAGATACACAGCTCAGCAGACAGTATCACACAGGAGAGGATTAGAGACACAGCTCAGTAGACAGTATCACACAGGAGAGGATTAGGTACACAGCTCAGCAGACTATCACACAGGAGAGGATTAGATACACAGCTCAGCAGACAGTATCACACAGGAGAGGATTAGATACACAGCTCAGCAGACAGTATCACACAGGAGAGGATTAGATACACAGCTCAGCAGACAGTATCACATAGGAGAGGATTAGATACACAGCTCAGCAGACAGTATCACATAGGAGAGGATTAGATACACAGCTCAGTAGACAGTATCACACAGGAGAGGATTAGATACACAGCTCAGCAGACTATCACACAGGAGAGGATTAGATACACAGCTCAGCAGACAGTATCACACAGGAGAGGATTAGATACACAGCTCAGCAGACAGTATCACACAGGAGAGGATTAGATACACAGCTCAGCAGACAGTATCACATAGGAGAGGATTAGATACACAGCTCAGCAGACAGTATCACACAGGAGAGGATTAGATACAGAGCTCAGCAGACAGTATCACACAGGAGAGGATTAGATACACGGCTCAGCAGACAGTATCTCATAATAGTCTTAAATATACAACATTACATAATTAGATACATGATACAGGCCTCAGCAGACATTATCACACAATATCTGATAAATACAGAAGCTCAGCAGACAGCATGTTTCATGATGAGATTAGATACACAGCTCTGCAGGCAGTATCGCACATGACAGGCTTAAATACAGATGCTCTGCAGTGAGGATATAACATGACAGGCTTAGATACACACTGACTCTGTTGACAGTATCCAGTATGAAAAGCTTAGAAACAACTTAATACGAGGTGCCTATATCAGCGGTCTATAGTATCACTGCACTGTGCATCCGAGTCGCTGGAGCAGATTATTACAAGGATTAGCTCATTGTCTCTGCAGGAGTAATAATCCGGGGAATTTCTTTGCCTGCTTGTAGTGCGTATGGAATTGTAATCACCAGTGACATCACACGCTACAGATGACACCGATGACATCACACGCTACAGAAGAAGCCGATGACATCACACGCTACAGAAGAAGCTGGTGACATCACACGCTACAGAAGAAGCTGGTGACATCACACGCTACAGAAGAAGCTGGTGACATCACACGCTACAGAAGAAGCTGGTGACATCACACGCTACAGAAGAAGCTGGTGACATCACACGTCTACAGAAGAAGCCGATGACATCACACGCTACAGAAGAAGCTGGTGACATCACACGTCTACAGAAGAAGCCGATGACATCACACGCTACAGAAGAAGCTGGTGACATCACACGCTACAGAAGAAGCTGGTGACATCACACGCTACAGAAGAAGCCGATGACATCACACGTCTACAGAAGAAGCTGGTGACATCACACGCTACAGAAGAAGCCGATGACATCACACGCTACAGAAGAAGCTGGTGACATCACACGCTACAGAAGAAGCTGGTGACATCACACGCTACAGAAGAAGCTGGTGACATCACACGCTACAGAAGAAGCTGGTGACATCACACGTCTACAGAAGAAGCCGATGACATCACACACTACAGAAGAAGCCGATGACATCACACGCTACAGAAGAAGCTGGTGACATCACACGCTACAGAAGAAGCTGGTGACATCACACGTCTACAGAAGAAGCCGATGACATCACACGCTACAGAAGAAGTTGGTGACATCACACGCTACAGAAGAAGCTGGTGACATCACACGTCTACAGAAGAAGCCGATGACATCACACGCTACAGAAGAAGTTGGTGACATCACACGCTACAGAAGAAGCTGGTGACATCACACGCTACAGAAGAAGCTGGTGACATCACACGTCTACAGAAGAAGCCGATGACATCACACGCTACAGAAGAAGTTGGTGACATCACACGCTACAGAAGAAGCTGGTGACATCACACGCTACAGAAGAAGCTGGTGACATCACACGCTACAGAAGAAGCCGATGACATCACACGCTACAGAAGAAGCCGATGACATCACACGCTACAGAAGAAGCTGGTGACATCACACGCTACAGAAGAAGCCGATGACATCACACATCTACAGAAGAAGCTGGTGACATCACATGCTACAGAAGAAGCCGATGACATCACACATCTACAGAAGAAGCTGGTGACATCACACGTCTACAGAAGAAGCTGGTGACATCACACGTCTACAGATCAAGCTAGTGACATCACACGTCTATACACAACACTGGTGACATCACACGTCTACATATGAAGTTGGTGACATCACACGTCTACATATGAAGTTGGTGACATCACACTCTACAGAAGAAGCTGGTGACATCACACGTCTACAGAAGAAGCTGGTGACATCACACGTCTACAGAAGAAGCTGGTGACATCACACGCTACAGAAGAAGCTGGTGACATCACACGTCTACAGATGAAGCTGGTGACATCACACGTCTACAGATGAAGCTGGTGACATCACACGTCTACAGATGAAGCTGGTGACATCACACGTCTACAGAAGAAGCTGGTGACATCACACGTCTACAGATGAAGCTGGTGACATCACACGTCTACAGATGAAGCTGGTGACATCACACGTCTACAGATGAAGCTGGTGACATCACATGTCTATAGACGATACTGGTGACATCACACGTCTATACACAACACTGGTGACATCACATGTCTATAGACGATACTGGTGACATCACACATTTACAGATGACAACAGTGACATCACATCTTTATAGAGGATAACGGTGACATCACAGATCTACAGATCTGAGCAGGAAATTCAATTGTAATCCTTCTCTGGACCAGGCTAAAAGCCTCACACTTTGTAGCTTTGTAGAGTTGCAGGTTGTTTTGCAGCTAATAGAAAGGGAATTGATACAAATCATCTTCCAATGCGAGTGGGAATGAGCAGCGAGTGAGATTTGTTTCTTAGGGCGGCTTTGCACGTTGCGATATTGCACGTGCGATGTCGATGGGGTCAAATAGAAAGTGACGCACATCCGGCGTCACTTTTGTCATCGTACTGTGGAAATGCTAGATGATACGATGAACGAGCTCAAAAACGTCGTTATCGTATCATCATTGCACTCACCGACATTTCCATAATGCCGGTGCCGCGACAGGTACGATATTTATCCTCGTTCCTGTGGCAGCGCACATCGCTGTGTGTGAAGCCGCAGGAGCGAGGAGCACACCTACCTGCCGCCGGCGGCTATGAGGAAGGACGGAGGTGGGCGGGATGTTTACATCCTGCTCATCTCCGCCCCTCCGCCGCTATTGGCCGCCTGCCGTGTGACGTCGTTATGACGCCGCACGACCCGCCCCCTTAGGAAGGAGGCGGGTCGCCGGCCAGAGCGACGGTCGCAGGGCAGGTGAGTGCATGTGAAGCTGCCGTAGCGATAATTTTCGCCACGCCAGCTATCACACGATATCGTACCTGCGACGGGGGCGGGGACTATCGCGTGCGACATCGCAGCATCGGCTTGCGATGTCGCAACGTGCAAAGCCCGCCTAAAGTGGGCTTTACACGCTGCGATATCGGTCCCGATATCGCCAGCGTGGGTACCCGCCCCCCCATATGTTGTGCGACACGGGCAAATCGCTGCCCGTGCTGCAGAACATTGCCCAGACCCGTCACACATACTTACCTGCCCGGCGACGTCGCTGTGACCGGCGAACCGCCTCCTTTCTAAGGGGGGCGGTCCGTGCGGCGTCACAGCGACGTCACTGAGCGGCCGCCCAATAGAAGCGGAGGGGTGGAGATGAGCTGACATAACATCCCGCCCACCTCCTTCCTTCCACATAGCGGCCGGGAGGCAGGTAGGGAGAGCTTCCTCGTTCCTGCGGTGTCACACGCAGCGATGTGTGCTGCCGCAGAAACGAGGAACAACATCGTTACTGCTGCAGTAACAATTTTTGAGAATGGACCCCCATGTCACCGATGAGCGATTTTTCACGTTTTTGCAACGATGCAAAATCGCTCATCGGTGTCACACGCAACGGCATCGCTAATGCGGCCGGATGTGCGTCACCAATTCCGTGACCCCAACGAGTTCGCATTAGCGATGTCGTAGCGTGTAAAGCCCCCTTAAGCTAGCTGGGGTAGATGTGGGGGAGGAGGGTAGTATGGAGCTGCAGGACAGCGAGGCAGATAGCTGGGGTAGATGTGGGGGAGGAGGGTAGTATGGAGCTGCAGGACAGCGAGGCAGATAGCTGGGGTAGATGTGGGGGAGGAGGGTAGTATGGAGCTGCAGGACAGCGAGGCAGATAGCTGGGGTAGATGTGGAGGAGGGTAGTATGGAGCTGCAGAATAGCGAGGCAGATAGCTGGGGTAGATGTGGAGGAGGATGGTAGTATGGAGCTGCAGGACAGCGAGGCAGATAGCTGGGGTAGATGTGGAGGAGGATGGTAGTATGGAGCTGCAGGACAGCGAGGCAGATAGCTGGGGTAGATGTGGGGCAGGAGGGTAGTATGGAGCTGCAGGACAGCGAGGCAGATAGCTGGGGTAGATGTGGGGCAGGAGGGTAGTATGGGGCTGCAGGACAGTGAGGCAGATAGCTGGGGTAGATGTGGGGGAGGAGGGTAGTATGGAGCTGCAGGACAGCGAGGCAGATAGCTGGGGTAGATGTGGGGCAGGAGGGTAGTATGGGGCTGCAGGACAGTGAGGCAGATAGCTGGGGTAGATGTGGGGCAGGAGGGTAGTATGGAGCTGCAGGACAGCGAGGCAGATAGCTGGGGTAGATGTGGGGGAGGAGGGTAGTATGGGGCTGCAGGACAGTGAGGCAGATAGCTGGGGTAGATGTGGGGGAGGAGGGTAGTATGGAGCTGCAGGACAGCGAGGCAGATAGCTGGGGTAGATGTGGGGGAGGAGGGTAGTATGGAGCTGCAGGACAGCGAGGCAGATAGCTGGGGTAGATGTGGAGGAGGAGGGTAGTATGGAGCTGCAGGACAGCGAGGCAGATAGCTGGGGTAGATGTGGAGGAGGAGGGTAGTATGGAGCTGCAGGACAGCGAGGCAGATAGCTGGGGTAGATGTGGGGGAGGAGGGTAGTATGGAGCTGCAGGACAGCGAGGCAGATAGCTGGGGTAGATGTGGGGGAGGAGGGTAGTATGGAGCTGCAGGACAGCGAGGCAGATAGCTGGGGTAGATGTGGAGGAGGAGGGTAGTATGGAGCTGCAGGACAGCGAGGCAGATAGCTGGGGTAGATGTGGAGGAGGAGGGTAGTATGGAGCTGCAGGACAGCGAGGCAGATAGCTGGGGTAGATGTGGAGGAGGAGGGTAGTATGGAGCTGCAGGACAGCGAGGCAGATAGCTGGGGTAGATGTGGGGGAGGAGGGTAGTATGGAGCTGCAGGACAGCGAGGCAGCGGACGGGTGATAGGAAGCGGAGGACAGGGAAGAGTCAGGGAGTCTCGTCTTGATCCGGCACACCTCTACAAGTTTTCTAGGTTGGCAGATCAGGGGGGTGTCAGTCCAGAGGCAGCAAGACACATCCTCTGAAAGCCGGAGGAGTCTCTGCTTCAGTAAGGGGGAAACAGGAGTGCAGGCCAGACAGGTGCAGGTAGTGGGGGACTCCAATACTAGGGGAACAGATAGGACAATCTGTCACAAAGACAGGGATCACCGAGCAGTGTGTGGTCTTCCTGGCGCTGGAGTTCGGCACATCACTGATTGGGTGGACACATCACTAGGAGGGGCTGGTGAGAACCCAGCGGCCATGGTGCATATCAGCACAAACAAAGTTAGAGGTAGGTGGAAGGTCCTTAAAGATGATTAGGCTGTAAGCTAAAGGCAAGGACCTGGAAGGTGGTGTTTGCTGAAATACTGCCTGTACCACGTGCCGAGGCAGAGGGAGATTAGGGCGGTAAATAAGTGGCTCATGAATTGGTGCAGAAAGGAGGGCTTGGGGGTCGACTGTTGGCCAAAAGTTCTATGTTAGCGACGCACTGCACCTCAATAGGGAGGGAACCTCTGTGCTGAGGGGAAAACTGGTCAGACGTATGGTGGAAGGGTATAATCCAGGGACTGAGTGAGGAGAGCAATTACTATACAGGAGGGGAACATAGTGACCTGGGCATAAGTAATGAAATTGGGGGTGGCGTGGGGGGGACAGTCAATACACTAAGCAAGAATAGAGATATAGAGAAATACATACAGTGCATGTACACGAAGGCCAGAAGCCCCAGCAACAAGAGGGGGGATTAGAATTAATATAGGTGGAAAAAAATTCTGACCAATTCTACATGATAATATATGTGAGTCCCTATGGATGGAGATAGAAGAGGGAGAAGGAAGAATAAAATACTGAGAGGGGATTGTTATACGTCTCCAAATATAATGGAAACAGAAGAAAATGTGGCACCCCTGAGGTCTCAGGTGCCACAAAATGTAACCTGTGGAAACCCAAACCCCGGAATATCTGTGCCAGTCAACACACCAGCACCCTCAGGCCATATACATAACCCCAATTTCAGACTGCCTAGCAACAGGTAAAAGAGATGGGCACTTATTGGCTAATTGCCACCCAATCTGTAGGGAGAGACCCAGCAAGGGGAGGGGCGTGTGGTCAGTTGGGAGGTTGGCCGGAAGGAGTGTGGAGGAAGAAGTCAAGGAGAGGAGAGGTGGAAGTAGAGAGTTGAGGGTGAAGGTACAGAAAGACCTGAAGTAACACCGGAGTGCTGTAAAGGGAGTGAGGGACTGTGGAGTACAGAAGCAGGACTCCAGGGACCGTGGGTTACCTGTGGAAGTGTAAGACTCAAGGGACCGCGAGAGGCCTGTGGAAGTCTGGAACCAAGGCTCAGCACGAGGCAGGGTGCAGACCCTAGGACAGTGGGACACTTTATGGTCAATTGTTAAATCTGCCGGGCGAGAAGATCTCCAGGGTCCATCGCCAACCAAAAAGTCTGAAGCACAAGTAGCAAAGAGGAGACCGGGGACTGAACCCCTTAAATAGTCCAGGCTGCCTGCAATAGGACCAAGACTGAAACGGAAGGGTTCCCCAGAAGCTCTAGGCCACGAGAGCCCAATACCAACAAGTGTGCTTGGAGGACAGCTACCCCAGGTCACAGCTGGCACGGAGAACAAGGGGAGCGGGAACACCTGAAACCGGCACCACAGGGTCCAGGTACCAGCCACAAGTAAAAGACAAGTTGAAACTGCAATACCGGTGTGGACTGTTTCCTTCTCGCCTCCGTACACGTGCACCGACTGTCCCCTACCATTGCCCTCTCATCATCCACTGCTGGGGCCTAGCCCTGCTTGCGGAGGGCCCAAAACACCTAAGCTGCACTACTCCACCAGCCCCAGCAGGACCCTGCAGCGGCGGCTTCAATAACCTGGCCACACACCGCAAGTGGCGTTGTCGAGAACTCTTTATTTTTTTTTCTTCCATTTTTAACCCCTTTTTTATCGGACCGACCCCCAGGGTCACAGAACCGGGCATCAGCTGCGACCATGACTGTTCCTACCTGCGCACCGCACACCCAGGACAGAGTACCCCACAGCCCTGGGGCGTCACAAAAATATCCTCAGAAAGCAAATAGATGAGGAGTGAAGCAGGGAGAAGTCATTATTATGGGGGACGTCGACTATCCTGGGGGCAGAAACCTGCAAGTCCAGCCAAGGAGACAATGAAAGACAATCATTGTCCACAACCGGTGCAGGACACCACAAGAAGGGGGCGCTGCTAGACCTAATATTAACCAATAGGCCAGACCACACAGCAAACACATTCAGACTAGGTCAAGGTCAGCAATGAGGAACCACAAGGGTCAGTATTGGGCCCTCTTCTTTTTAACATATATATATATTAATTACCTTGTAGGGAGTAAACAGAGAAGAATTTCAGTATTTGTAGATGATACTAAACTCTGCAGACTAATCAATACAGAGGAGGAAAATTTAATATTCCAGAAGGATTTGTGTAGGCTGGAGGCTTGGACTGAGAAATGGCAATTAAACTTTAATGTGGATAAATGTGCGGTCATGCACTTGGGCAGGGGAAATAATATTTATAATTATGCACTTTATTGTAAAACATTCGGTAAAACTGTGACAAAGAAAGACTTGGGTGTATGGGTGGACGGTAAACTCAGCTTTACTGACCAGTGTCAGGCAGCTGCTGCCAAGGCTAATAAAATAATGGGATGGTTTAAAAGAGGCCGAAACGCTCATGAGAAGAACAGAGTTTTGCTTATATACAAGTTACCAGTGAAGCCACACGTAGAATACTGGGTACAATTTTTGGTCTCCAGTTTATAAGAAGGACAGAGCTGACATAGAGAAGGTGAACTCGTAATCACAGATGCAGATTCTTTCTGTAAGAGCAGTGAGGCTATGGAGCGTTCTGCTACATGATGTCACTACAGGTCTATAGATGAAACTAGTAATATCACACATCTATAGATGACATCACACGTCTATAGACGATACTGGTAATATCACACATCTATAGATGACATCACACGTCTATAGATGACACTGGTGACATCACACATCTATAGATGACATCACACGTCTATAGATGACACTGGTGACATCACACAGCTATAGATGACATCACACGTCTATAGATGACACTGGTGACATCACACATCTATAGATGACATCACACGTCTATAGATGACACTGGTGACATCACACATCTATAGATGACATCACACATCTATAGATGACACTGGTGACATCACACATCTATAGATGACATCACACGTCTATAGATGACACTGGTGACATCACACATCTATAGATGACATCACACGTCTATAGATGACATCACACGTCTATAGATGACACTGGTGACATCACACATCTATAGATGACATCACACATCTATAGATGACACTGGTGACATCACACATCTATAGATGACATCACACGTCTATAGATGACACTGGTGACATCACACATCTATAGATGACATCACACATCTATAGATGACACTGGTGACATCACACATCTATAGATGACATCACACGTCTATAGATGACACTGGTGACATCACACATCTATAGATGACATCACACGTCTATAGACGATATTGGTAACATCACACCTGTGTAGATGATATCACATGTCTATAGATGACATCACACGTATATAGATGACATCACACGTCTATAGATGACACCGGTGATATCACACATCTATAGATGACACCGGTGACATCACACATCTATAGATGATACTGATGACATCACACATCTATAGATGACACTGATGACATCACACGTCTATAGATGACACTGATGATATCACACATCTATAGATGACACTGATGATATCACACATCTATAGATGACACTGATGATATCACACATCTATAGATGACACCGGTGACATCACACATCTATAGATGACACCGGTGACATCACACATCTATAGATGACACTGGTGACATCACACGTCTATAGATGACATCACACATCTATAGATGACACTGGTGACATCACACATCTATAGATGACACCGGTGACATCACACATCTATAGATGACACTGATGACATCATACATGACGCCGGTGATATCAGGATGATGCTCCCCGGCTGCAGATTGCTGCGAGCAGTGCAGTGCGCAGGTTATAATTTGTCTGTAATTCATCTCGCTGCAGTCATTATTCACGCGCTATTTCTCTTTCCAGACTCGGCTGCATTCATGTAGAACACGGAGACGACTCCTGAGAATACCAATCGCTCATGATCAACTTATCAGAGCGGAGTCGTCACCGGGGATCTCGTCTGCATGACAAGCTCAGGTACTGCAGTGTCAGGGAGCTCTTAAAGGGACACCGCACTGAATTCCTGGAGCTTTCCTCTCCTGTTCAGTTGTTACATCCTGAAAAAGCTGGGTTACACGTCACGAGGAGGCCGTCCTAGCGTCACACACCCACAGCGTCACACACCCACAGCGTCACTCACCCACAGCGTCACTCACCCACAGCGTCACTCACCCACAGCGTCACACACCCACAGCGTCACACACCCACAGCGTAACACACCCACAGCGTCACACACCCACAGCGTCACACACCCACAGCGTCACACACCCACAGCGTCACACACCCACAGCGTCACACACTCACAGCGTCACACACCCACAGCGTCACACACCCACAGCGTCACACACCCACAGCGTAACACACCCACAGCGTCACACACCCACAGCGTCACACACTCACAGCGTCACACACCCACAGCGTCACACACCCACAGCGTCACACACCCACAGCGTAACACACTCACAGCGTCACACACCCACAGCGTCACACACCCACAGCGTCACACACCCACAGCGTCACACACTCACAGCGTCACACACCCACAGCGTCACACACTCACAGCGTCACACACTCACAGCGTCACACACCCACAGCGTCACACACCCACAGCGTCACACACTCACAGCGTCACACACTCACAGCGTCACACACCCACAGCGTCACACACCCACAGCGTCACACACCCAGCTTTCCTGGATCTCTAGAAGGCAGACGTTCCTCGTGCTGTTCTGCACCTCCATCCTCTACAGCTGCAGAGTCTGGAGAATGTATGTGTTTATATTCTGCTACATTGGAACTTTGTGTTGGGAAAGGATTCTCTACACTGAAAGCAATGGGAATAAATACTTTCAAGCGTTAGGTCAGGAATGTTTCCATTCAATGACTGCAAGCAGAGATACAGTGATCGCACAGGTCCGGTTCAGCATCACTGGTCCCGTTCGTATTTAACCCTTTCTTTTATGTCCAAGAAGCCAGACTTACGCAGAAGATGTGCAGCAGGACGGCTCCTTTCTGACGTTCCTTGATGGTGAATAGATCATCCGGAAACTCGTTAATAGCTGCAACGCAAAAAAATAAGAAAAATTACTTATCTGCTGGACGATAAAAAAAGGGAAACGATGAAAAGAAAAATTATCCTGCAAAAATCTGCAAATACAACAAGCAACAAGAAATGGAAAGTTCAACTGATCTCGGCCTTCAGAGCTGAAATCTCGCAGCATTCCCTACTTTTGCAGCTTCATTGTAGTAAGTGACAGTTTTACAGCAGAAGTCATCAGATAGGAGAATCCCCCTGCATTATAGGACTTAATATAAGCTGTTAGGTGGGGGGAGGGGTCTGTCATTAAACTTGCTGACTGTTTCCAATAACTACAAACAGAACAGTGAATACAGCTCTGGAGAACAATACATGATGTAATTTGCTGAGCTGACGGTATCTAAGCCTTTCTTGTGTGATACCGGCTGCTACCTATGTGTGTAAGCCAATCATATGTGATCCTGACAGAGAGGGATTCAGCACTACAACCCCCATCAGGTATTGATTGTAATTAATGCATTTCTCTCCGCAATCGCAGGTGGAGGATACGAGGTGCTGGGATAGTCTCTGCAGGAGCCGGGATCTGCTGGTATTATATGTGTCAGGTCTAAATGGCTGCTGATGGGTAACGAGCTGCAGGGACTGAGCCTCATTACTACAAGAAGCAGCGGAGGACTGACAGATCACAGCAGGAACTCCAGAGCGCAGCTCCTGAGGGACAGAAACATCCCAACAATACCGGAGTCCACACAACCCGCAGAAATCAAGTCTAGTGTTTAGGTTCATATATACTGTACCCCCAGTGTCATTATCCTGTACCCCCAGTGTCAGTGTCATTATCCTGTACCCCCAGTGTCAGTGTCATTATCCTGTACCCCCAGTGTCATTATCCTGTACCCCCAGTGTCATTATCCTGTACCCCCAGTGTCATTATCCTGTACCCCCAGTGTCATTATCCTGTACCCCCAGTGTCATTATCCTGTAACCCCAGTGTCATTATCTTGTACCCCCAGTGTCATTATCCTGTACCCCCAGTGTCATTATCCTGTACCCCCAGTGTCAGTGTCATTATCCTGTACCCCCAGTGTCAGCGTCATTATCCTGTACCCCCAGTGTCAGTGTCATTATCCTGTACCCCCAGTGTCAGTGTCATTATCCTGTACCCCCAGTGTCAGTGTCATTATCCTGTACCTCCAGTGTCAGTGTCATTATCCTGTACCCCCAGTGTCATTATCCTGTACCTCCAGTGTCAGTGTCATTATCCTGTACACCCAGTGTCAGTGTCATTATCCTGTACCACCAGATTCATTATCCTGTACCCCCAGTGTCAGTGTCATTATCCTGTACCCCCAGTGTCAGTGTCATTATCCTGTACCCCCAGTGTCAGTGTCATTATCCTGTACCCCCAGTGTCATTATCCTGTACCCCCAGTGTCATTATCCTGTACCCCCAGTGTCAGTGTCATTATCCTGTACCCCCAGTGTCATTATCCTGTACCCCCAGTGTCATTATCCTGTACCCCCAGTGTCATTATCCTGTACCCCCAGTGTCATTATCCTGTACCCCCAGTGTCATTATCCTGTACCCCAGTGTCAGTGTCATTATCCTGTACCTCCAGTGTCAGTGTCATTATCCTGTACCCCCAGTGTCATTATCCTGTACCCCCAGTGTCAGCGTCATTATCCTGTACCTCCAGTGTCAGTGTCATTATCCTGTACCCCCAGTGTCAGTGTCATTATCCTGTACCACCAGATTCATTATCCTGTACCCCCCAGTGTCAGTGTCATTATCCTGTACCCCCAGTGTCATTATCCTGTACCCCCAGTGTCATTATCCTGTACCCCCAGTGTCATTATCCTGTACCCCAGTGTCAGTGTCATTATCCTGTACCTCCAGTGTCAGTGTCATTATCCTGTACCCCCAGTGTCATTATCCTGTACCCCCAGTGTCATTATCCTGTACCCCCAGTGTCATTATCCTGTACCCCCAGTGTCAGTGTCATTATCCTGTACCTCCAGTGTCAGTGTCATTATCCTGTACCCCCAGTGTCAGTGTCATTATCCTGTACCACCAGATTCATTATCCTGTACCCCCAGTGTCAGTGTCATTATCCTGTACCCCCAGTGTCAGTGTCATTATCCTGTACCCCCAGTGTCATTATCCTGTACCCCCAGTGTCATTATCCTGTACCCCCAGTGTCAGCGTCATTATCCTGTACCCTCAGTGTCATTATCCTGTACCCCCAGTGTCAGTATCCTGTACCCCCAGATTCATTATCCTGTACCCCCAGTGTCAGTGTCATTATCCTGTACCCCCAGTGTCATTATCCTGTACCCCCAGTGTCAGCGTCATTATCCTGTACCCTCAGTGTCATTATCCTGTACCCCCAGTGTCAGTATCCTGTACCCCCAGATTCATTATCCTGTACCCCCAGTGTCAGTGTCATTATCCTGTACCCCCAGTGTCATTATCCTGTACCCCCAGTGTCAGTGTCATTATCCTGTACCCCCAGTGTCAGTGTCATTATCCTGTACCCCCAGTGTCAGTGTCATTATCTTGTACCCCCAGTGTCAGTGTCATTATCTTGTACCCCCAGTGTCAGTGTCATTATCCTGTACCCCCAGTGTCATTATCCTGTATCCCCAGTGTCAGTGTCATTATCCTGCACCACCAGATTCATTATCCTGTACCCCCAGTGTCAGTGTCATTATCCTGTACCCCCAGTGTCAGTGTCATTATCCTGTACCCCCAGTGTCAGTGTCATTATCCTGTACCCCCAGTGTCATTATCCTGTACCCCCAGTGTCATTATCCTGTACCCCCAGTGTCATTATCCTGTACCCCCAGTGTCAGTGTCATTATCCTGTACCCCCAGTGTCATTATCCTGTACCCCCAGTGTCATTATCCTGTACCCCAGTGTCAGCGTCATTATCCTGTACCCTCAGTGTCATTATCCTGTACCCCCAGTGTCATTATCCTGTACCCCCAGTGTCAGTGTCATTATCCTGTACCCCCAGTGTCATTATCCTGTACCCCCAGTGTCATTATCCTGTACCCCCAGTGTCAGCGTCATTATCCTGTACCCTCAGTGTCATTATCCTGTATCCCCAGTGTCAGTATCCTGTACCCCCAGTGTCATTATCCTGTACCCCCAGATTCATTATCCTGTACCCCCAGTGTCAGTGTCATTATCCTGTACCCCCAGTGTCATTATCCTGTACCCCCAGTGTCAGCGTCATTATCCTGTACCCTCAGTGTCATTATCCTGTATCCCCAGTGTCAGTATCCTGTACCCCCAGTGTCATTATCCTGTACCCCCAGATTCATTATCCTGTACCCCCAGTGTCAGTGTCATTATCCTGTACCCCCAGTGTCATTATCCTGTACCCCCAGTGTCAGTGTCATTATCCTGTACCCCCAGTGTCAGTGTCATTATCCTGTACCCCCCAGTGTCAGTGTCATTATCCTGTACCCACAGGGTCATTATCCTGTACCCCGAGTGTCATTATCCTGTACCCCGAGTGTCGGGTCAGTTTAATTGAGGATTATACATTGAAGCATTCATCGGTTTCTGTTATTTTCTCTCTGGGCTGGTTCCCAGTATTGGGGGAGCTGCACCTT
This sequence comes from Anomaloglossus baeobatrachus, assembly GCF_048569485.1. Classification (NCBI taxonomy): domain Eukaryota; kingdom Metazoa; phylum Chordata; class Amphibia; order Anura; family Aromobatidae; genus Anomaloglossus; species Anomaloglossus baeobatrachus. Next base: position 12,075,844 of record NC_134364.1, on the reverse strand, counting down.
CAGTGCTTCTCGTCTTTTCTCCCTTTTCATGTGTTGGTTGCTACAGGTAACAGCGCATTGTGTCAGTCGCAGCGAGCGCTGAAATCCTGGTCCTTCTCCTCATTAGTGATGTGACAGTGAGATCCCTCTCCAGCGCTCTACATCTAAGCCATTTGTCAGCACAGCGGAGGCCGCACAGGACACGGCCGCTCCTCGCACTCTGATTTACAGAACATGCCCCAGATTTTATCTGACAATGTATAAAATTCCTAATAAGCAACAGAAATCGGCGAAGTCTAACAGAAAGCGTCATCTCCAGAATATACAGAAGACGGCAGGAAACACCTGTACAATGCATGGAATGCACCAATGTAATCATTAGAGGTTACAGCCACCTATTCATTATTCTGTACTGATCCCGAGTTACCTCCTGTATTATACTCCAGAGCTGCACTCACTATTCTGCTGGTGCAGTCACTGTGTACATACATTACTGATCCTGAGTTACCTCCTGTATTATACTCCAGAGCTGCACTCACTATTCTGCTGGTGCAGTCACTGTGTACATACATTACTGATCCTGAGTTACCTCCTGTATTATACTCCAGAGCTGCACTCACTGTTCTGCTGCTGCAGTCACTGTGTACATACATTACTGATCCTGAGTTACCTCCTGTATTATACTCCAGAGCTGCACTCACTATTCTGCTGGTGCAGTCACTGTGTACATACATTACTGATCCTGAGTTACCTCCTGTATTATACTCCAGAGCTGCACTCACTGTTCTGCTGCTGCAGTCACTGTGTACATACATTACTGATCCTGAGTTACCTCCTGTATTATACTCCAGAGCTGCACTCACTATTCTGCTGGTACAGTCACTGTGCACATACATTACTGATCCTGAGTTGACCCTGAAGATACAAATTGATTATGCAGCTTTACAAGTTTCGTGATCTTGTAACTTTCTCAGAAATGTCTTTCATAGTTTTATAGAGGTCTCAGGAATGGAAGTCTTCAAATAATTTCAGTTTTTGAGTTTAGTTCCGCTTCACAAATAGTTACGACTCATGCGATATGCATCGCACTATGCCAAACTATTAGGTTACTGTGGGGAAAATGTTGCAAAGTGGAAGCTTCAAAAGTGTAAATGGTTCATTTTAATCAAGTAACAAAATACAAAGTGAAAGAACAAAAGAGAAGTGTAAATCCCATCAGAATGTGGTGACCGCGCGTCGCCTCCACCTGGAACCCCTCAAAAAGCACTAAAAACCCACCATAACATGGAGTAAATGCATTTTTTTTGTTAAAACCACTTGAATAGGATCCATCTTTCTTCACTTTTTTTTAGCTTTTAAATTTGTGAAGAGACTTCACAAAGCTGAGGATTTGTTACACTGTATCCACGCTACACACTCATCTATCAGATAAACACACCATCATCTGTTTGACTTTGATACAATGTATCAGTCAGTTGATTTCAGAGCGGATTGCCTGCTGTTTGTACACATGTAGCCCAGAATGTTTCCATTCACTGACAGCAAGGACAGACCCCAAAAGTGGTAGAAAACATAAAGTCTATAGAAAGTTTCAGATTTATTTATTTTTTTCCCCAAAAAAACTTTTTCCAGATACGAAAGCAATGGATTTTATGGTGATATTTTATTTCCTAATATTAATACTTTCCATATTCCAGGTGTATAAATCATCTGGAGCAACTGAAAAAAGTACACCTGCGATGGTATCGGTCCCCAGCCAACTTAGCACAGTTCCTCCCAAATTATTCGCCACATTGTTGGAAGGGCTGCCTCCAAAGGGGTACTCTTGGTCACTGCTGGTGGGCTTGTCCCAAGGTTTTCTCGTTCTGGTTGGAGGTGTTTGGCCTGATGGGTGAGCTGACAGGCAATCGTATTAATCCGAATCCGGCTCTGGCAGTGCTAAACGTGGGTATAGAGGAGTTCTCTTGGGAATCCAGGGGTTTATTAGTTCACATTCTAGTAGCTGCCAGATATTGCATAAGTTTGCACTGGAAATCCCCAAAGACGCCTACATTAGTGGAACTATATAACCGAATTAATCTCCAATGCCAATACGAGTTCTGTCCGGCTCACTCCATCCGCGCCAAAAACAAAATACTTCCGATTTGGGACACGTGGTTAAACTCTGTATATGCATCCCCTGTCAGGCATCTGTTTCCAGGGCAAACTGTTGATAATTAAAAACGGGTCAAATAGGCTCAAAGTGTGTGTTATGCAGGGAGTTCACCCATACCACATGTCAATAGTCAAGGTGTTTAAATATCTGTTGTTGTTACTGCTCGGGCTGCCCCAAAACGCCATCCAATTCCCTCCCTCCCCCTCCCCCTCCCTGGTTGCCTCCTTGCAACCATCCATGGTTCTCCCCCTCTCCCCCACCTCTCTCTCCCCTCCCTTTTCTTATCTTCCTTTCTTACTCTCTGGTTCTGGTTGTTTGGATCCCTCATTTTGAGGATTAAAGAGTAAATTGGTAGGTTGACTCTATACGTATTGGGTATTGATTAACCTAAAAAAGTTGCAACTTGCATCAGACATGATTGGTGGTGGTGTGACAGGAAATGTGAATCATAATCAAAGGTGACACTACCACATGTTACAGCGTTGTTTTCTTTGTGTATTATTGCCAATGATACCTGAATTTCTCCTTTTTTGTAATGTAACTTCCTACAATAAAAATTGATTGGATTAAAAAAAAAAAATATTAATACTTTCCACTGCCCGCTTTATAATCCAGAATGTCTTAATCTTCCAGCAATTGATGGTGGATTAAAAATCTTCCCAGTAATTTTGCTGAATTATTGGCGGTCGCCCAGAGTTACACCGGTGACAGGTGGCTTTGATGTTTCTGATCAGATCTAGACTCTCTCCTTCCTTTGTCCCCTCCACCTGCCTCATTCATCTGGAAGATATTAGTTCCTCAGGGTGAAACATTGTATCAATATTTAAAAAAAATACTATTAGTGAAGTGTAAACACAAAGAAGTCATTAAAAGGGCCAGCAGCAGCGAGTCTCCAAGGAGGAGCGGTAATTAGAGGATGGATGTGGATCACGATCAAAGCTCCTTATTCTGGGACATATGAGACATCAGAGCCCGGCAGCGGCTGCAGCAAGAACAGGAGGAACCAGCCCCCCTTCATCTACCCAATATCCAGACTCCTCTTTTTGTACTTGGATTTTTGGCCATTTCCGATTCCCTTTGTAGTGAGATGCCATTATCATCATCTGTGAAATGTGATGGTTTCTCCATCAGTAAAATTATAGACAAGGATGGAAAATGCCAATGAAGACAAATACAATAAGTCTCATCATTCACAAGATTCAGTCCCTGCTGCTTCATGACAATGTGTCCTGATACTCCTCTGTATTCTGATACTCCCATCATCCCCGGCCCCAGTGCACATGGGTAATCTCCATATCTAATACCATGTATCACTCCCATCATCCCCGGCCCCAGTGCCCATGGGTAATCTCCATATCTAAAATAATGTATCACTCCCATCATCCCCGGCCTCAGTGCACATGGGTAATCTCCATATCTAATACCATGTATCACTCCCATCATCCCCGGCCCCAGTGCCCATGGGTAATCTCCATATCTAAAACAATGTATCACTCCCATCATCCCCGGCCCCAGTGCCCATGGGTAATCTCCATATCTAAAACAATGTATCACTCCCATCATCCCCGGCCCCAGTGCCCATGGGTAATCTCCATATCTAAAACAATGTATCACTCCCATCATCCCCGGCCCCAGTGCCCATGGGTAATCTCCATATCTAAAACAATGTATCACTCCCATCATCCCCGGCCCCAGTGCCCATGGGTAATCTCCATATCTAAAACAATGTATCACTCCCATCATCCCCGGCCTCAGTGCCCATGGGTAATCTCCATATCTAATACCATGTATCACTCCCATCATCCCCGGCCCCAGTGCACATGGGTAATCTCCATATCTAATACCATGTATCACTCCCATCATCCCCGGCCCCAGTGCCCATGGGTAATCTCCATATCTAAAACAATGTATCACTCCCATCATCCCCGGCCCCAGTGCCCATGGGTAATCTCCATATCTAAAACAATGTATCACTCCCATCATCCCCGGCCCCAGTGCACATGGGTAATCTCCATATCTAATACCATGTATCACTCCCATCATCCCCGGCCTCAGTGCCCATGGGTAATCTCCATATCTAAAACAATGTATCACTCCCATCATCCCCGGCCCCAGTGCCCATGGGTAATCTCCATATCTAAAACAATGTATCACTCCCATCATCCCCGGCCCCAGTGCCCATGGGTAATCTCCATATATAAAACAATGTATCACTCCCATCATCCCCGGCCCCAGTGCCCATGGGTAATCTCCATATATAAAACAATGTATCACTCCCATCATCCCCGGCCCCAGTGCCCATGGGTAATCTCCATATCTAAAACAATGTATCACTCCCATCATCCTCGGCCCCAGTGCCCATGGGTAATCTCCATATATAAAACAATGTATCACTCCCATCATCCCCGGCCCCAGTGCCCATGGGTAATCTCCATATATGAAACAATGTATCACTCCCATCATCCCCGGCCCCAGTGCCCATGGGTAATCTCCATATATAAAACAATGTATCACTCCCATCATCCCCGGCCTCAGTGCCCATGGGTAATCTCCATATATAAAACAATGTATCACTCCCATCATCCCCGGCCCCAGTGCCCATGGGTAATCTCCATATATAAAACAATGTATCACTCCCATCATCCCCACTGCTCATGGGTAATCTCCATATATAAAACAATGTATCACTCCCATCATCCCCGGCCCCAGTGCTCATGGGTAATCTCCATATATAAAACAATGCATCACTCCCATCATCCCTGGCCCCAGTGCCCATGGGTAATCTCCATATCTAAAACAATGTATCACTCCCATCATCCCCGGCCCCAGTGCCCATGGGTAATCTCCATATATAAAACAATGTATCACTCCCATCATCCCCGGCCCCAGTGCCCATGGGTAATCTCCATATCTAAAACAATGTATCACTCCCATCATCCCCGGCCCCAGTGCCCATGGGTAATCTCCATATATAAAACAATGTATCACTCCCATCATCCCCGGCCCCAGTGCCCATGGGTAATCTCCATATATAAAACAATGTATCACTCCCATCATCCCCACTGCTCATGGGTAATCTCCATATATAAAACAATGTATCACTCCCATCATCCCCGGCCCCAGTGCTCATGGGTAATCTCCATATATAAAACAATGCATCACTCCCATCATCCCTGGCCCCAGTGACCATGGGTAATCTCCATATCTAAAACAATGTATCACTCCCATCATCCCCGGCCCCAGTGCCCATGGGTAATCTCCATATATAAAACAATGTATCACTCCCATCATCCCCGGCCCCAGTGCCCATGGGTAATCTCCATATATAAAACAATGTATCACTCCCATCATCCCCGGCCCCAGTGCCCATGGGTAATCTCCATATATAAAACAATGTATCACTCCCATCATCCCCGGCCCCAGTGCTCATGGGTAATCTCCATATATAAAACAATGTATCACTCCCATCATCCCCGGCCCCAGTGCCCATGGGTAATCTCCATATATAAAACAATGTATCACTCCCATCATCCCCGGCCCCAGTGCTCATGGGTAATCTCCATATATAAAACAATGTATCACTCCCATCATCCCCGGCCCCAGTGCTCATGGGTAATCTCCATATATAAAACAATGTATCACTCCTATCATCCCCGGCCCCAGTGCTCATGGGTAATCTCCATATATAAAACAATGTATCACTCCCATCATCCCTGGCCCCAGTGCTCATGGGTAATCTCCATATATAAAACAATGTATCACTCCCATCATCCCCGGCCCCAGTGCTCATGGGTAATCTCCATATATAAAACAATGTATCACTCCCATCATCCCCGGCCCCAGTGCTCATGGGTAATCTCCATATATAAAACAATGTATCACTCCCATCATCCCCGGCCCCAGTGCCCATGGATAATCTCCATATATAAAACAATGTATCACTCCCATCATCCCCGGCCCCAGTGCTCCCAGTATACTCTCCATATATAAAACAATGTATCACTCCCATCATCCCCGGCCCCAGTGCTCACAGTATACTCTCCATATATAAAACAATGTATCACTCCCATCATCCCCGGCCCCAGTGCTCACAGTATACTCTCCATATATAAAACAATGTATCACTCCCATCATCCCCGGTCCCAGTGCTCACAGTATACTCTCCATATATAAAACAATGTATCACTCCTTGTTTCCTAGAGCTAACATTCCTATGTCTCTATTGAATATGATATACTACTTTCATTATTATTAGGCGTTCCCAATGAATCACTCCGATCATCCCTGACCCCAGAGGGTCATAACACTAACTTTATATCTAATATAATGTATCACTCCAAACATCCCTGAACACAGGAGCTCAGAATATATTCTCCTTATCTACACATATTGTACCACTCCCATCACTGGCAGACACAGAAGAGGCCCCTGTGCAAAATAATTAATGGCCCTTTCCAGTCCAAACACTTATCAAAATGCACAATTCCACCTGCTTTGGCGGCATAAATTGCCCACAACCTCTTGGGCCCGTGGGCGGCAGCACAAGCTGCATAAATCATATGTCCGCCCCTGACTCTCATCATCCCTGTAATCTCCATATCTAGTACAATCTATCACTCCCATCATCCCTGTTTCTAGGAGCTCACATTCCTATTTCCCCATCACACGAAACACACTACACCCAGGGGGGACAAACCATAGGTGCAACCTGTGCCATCTCGTCAGGAGGCCTTATGCAACTCCATCTCTAAAGCCACTAGCAGACATACACTCATATGTAAGTCCCATGCTGTCCATTTCCTTGTGATCCTCCTTGAGATGTTTCTCCTCCTTCATTGGAGTCCAGCTGTGTGTAATTACACTGATAGGACATGATTTGGAAAGGCGCACACCTGTCTATATAAGACCTCACAGCTCACACTGCATGTCACACCAAATGAGGATCATGAGGCCAAAGGAACTGTCCAAGGAGCTCAGAGACAGAATTGTGGCAAGACACAGATCTGGCCAAGGTTACAAAAGAATTTCTGCAGTACTCAAGGGTCCTAAGAGCGCAGTGGCCTCTATATTCCATAAATGGAAGAAGTTTGGGGCCACCAGAACTCTTCCTAGACCTGGCCGTCCAGCCAAACTGAGCAATCGTGGTAGAAGAGCCTTGGTGAGAGGTAAAGAAGAACCCCAAGATCACTGCGGCTGAGCTCCAGAGATGCAGTAAGGAGATAGGGGACTTTGTGGAACTTTCTCCTATCACTGCAGCCTCCACCAGTCAGGCCTTTATGGCAGAGTGGCCAACAGAAGCCTTTCCTCAGTGTAAGACATATGAAAGCCGCATAGAGTTTGCAAAAAAAACACATGAAGGGCTCCCAGGTTATGAGAAATAAGATTCTCTGGTCTGATGAGACAAAGATAGAACTTATTGGTGATAATTCTAAGTGGTATGTGTGGAGAAAACCAGGCACTGCTCATCATCTGCCCAATACAATCCCCACAGTGAGACATGGTGGAGGCAGCATCATGCTATGGGAGCAGGGACAGCACGATTGGTTACAATTAAAGGAAAGATGAATGCGGCCAAGTACAGAGATATCCTGGAAGAAAACCTCTTACTGAGTGCTCTGGACCTCAGACTTGGCCGAAGAATCACCTTCCAACAAGGCAATGACCCTAAGCACACAGCTAAAATAACAAAGGAGCGGCTTCAGAACAACTCTGTGACCATTCCTGACCGGCCCAGCCAGAGCCCTGACCTAAACCCAACTGAGCATCTCTGGAGAGACCTGAAAATGGCGTCCACCAAAGTTCACCATCCAACCTGACAGAACTGGAGAGGATCTGCAAGAAAGAATGGCCGAGGATCCCCAAATCCAGGATCCCAAGAAGACTCATGGCTGTACTAGCTCAAAAGGGAGGGTGCCTCTACTCAATACTGAGCAAAGGGGCTAAATACTTATGGCCATGTGATATACTGAGCAAAGGGGCTAAATACTTATGACCATGGGATATACTGAGCAAAGGGGCTGAATACTTATGACCATGGGATATACTGAGCAAAGGGGCTGAATACTTATGACCATGTGAGAATTCAGTTTTTCTTGTTTAAAAGATTTGCAAACATTTCTACATTTTTGTTTTTTTTCTGGGAAGATGGGGGATGGGAAGATGGGGTGCAGAGTGTACATTAATAAGAATTTACCAAATTGTTGCAATAAAACAAAGAGTGAAAAATTTAAAGGGCTGTGAATACAGTGTTTTTCCAAAAATAAGACAGTCTTTTTTGCCCCCCAAAAAAGCACTAGGGCTTATTTTTGGAAGATGTCTTATTCTTGGAGAAACATGGTTGGGGGGTAAGTTTACCCACCCAAAAAAAGCAGACCCCCCACTTCCCAGGAGACTTATACTTACCAGACCTGGACCATGGCTCCCAGTTCCTCCCTGTGATCTCCGGTTGGTGCTGCATGCCGTCCTCCCCTGCTTCTGGCTGACACGCTGATACACATCAGATCGCAGATAGACACACTCACACACAGCAGATCGCAGGCAGACACACTCACACTCATCACATCCAGCATTCCACATTCCAGCTTCCGGCCGCAGGGAATGATGGGAGGAAGTCACATGTGTCTGCAGGTCCTGTAAGCAAGCATTGTGGCAGGTCCTTCCGCTCCACTGCACTGCCTCTCAGGATTCTGCTGGCGAGAAGAAATCGGTGTCGTTGGATGTGTGAGTGTGTATGATGCAATGTGTGTGTGATCTGATTATGTGTGTGATCTGAGTGTTTGTGATCTGATTGTGTGTGCGATCCGATGTTTGTGTGTGCGATCCGATGTTCGTGTGTGTGTGTGATCTGATTGTGGGTGATCTGATTGTGTGTGCGATCCGATGTTTATGTGTGTGTGATCTGATTGTGTGTGCGATCCGATGTTTGTGTGTGTGTGTGTGATCTGATTGTGGGTGATCTGATTGTGTGTGTGATCCGATGTTTATGTGTGTGTGATCTGATTGTGGGTGATCTGATTGTGTGTGCGATCCGATGTTTATGTGTGTGTGATCTGATTGTGTGTGCGATCCGATGTTTGTGTGTGTGTGTGTGATCTGATTGTGGGTGATCTGATTGTGTGTGTGATCCGATGTTTATGTGTGTGTGATCTGATTGTGTGTGTGATCCGATGTTTGTGTATGCGATCCGATGTTTGTGTGTGTGTGATCTGATTGTGGGTGATCTGATTGTGTGTGTGATCCGATGTTTGTGTATGCGATCCGATGTTTGTGTGTGTGTGATCTGATTGTGGGTGATCTGATTGTGTGTGCGATCCGATGTTTGTGTACGAGATCTGATTGTGTGTGTGTGTGTGTGTGTGTGATCGGATGTGTGCGGGAGAGCGATCACTGCAGGTCCTTTGCTCGGCGTCTGGTGATATGATTGCGGAGTGTCCCTGTCTATAATGAAGTGTCCTGTGTATTCTTTAACTTTTTTAGCTGCATGGACACTTCATTATTGAACCGTGACTAGGGCTTATTTTCGGGGGAGGGCTTATATTTAAGCCTTGCTCCGAAAATGCTGAAAATCCCTGCTAGGGCTTATTTTTGGGGGAGTTCTTATTTTTGGAAAAACAAGGTACTTTCCGTACCCACTGTATAAAGGGGAGCATTATTGGACTTCAAAGAGCCCATATATTGTTCTTGCACAGGACTGTGACTACTCCTATCATCCTTGTCACTAGGCTCTTGTTATGTATCACCCCCATAATTGTAAACCCCAGGAGCGCACAATGTAATCTCCATATCTGATCCATTATATCACTCCCAGCATTCCTGCCTCCAAGACTAAAGACCCCGTCACACACAGAGATAAATCTTTGGCAGATCTGTGGTTGCAGTGAAATCATGGACATATTGTTCCATTTGTGCACAGCCACAAACCTGGCACTGATTGTCCACAATTTCACTGCAGCCACAGATCTGCCACAGATCTGCCACAGATCTGCCACAGATCTGCCACAGATCTGCCACAGATCTGCCACAGATCTGCCACAGATCTGCCACAGATCTGCCTCTGTGCGTGACAGGGCCTTTTAAAACTCTTATTTTCCATACAATATAGTTGTGCGCCATCCTCTTGTTACTAGTCTCTTATAATCTGCATATCTCTCACACAATGTATCACTCCCATCGTCCTTCGCACGAGGATTCCAGAATGTAACCTCTGTTTCTATTGCAATGTTTCCAGCTTCATTTTTTACTTTTTATCAACTCTTTGGAACTCTAAATCATTGTGATTATCGGGGATCCGAGTCCAGAGCCCATAATTCTGATGAGACATCAGCTGAATTCACTGCAAAATCATGAGAATTACAGGCAAAATAATCTGGAAAAGTTTCTGAAAAATCCCGGACACCTTAATATTTTTATTTACAGAAAAGTGTCCTGTTTGCACCCATTGTTATGCAATTTCAGGATGGTTGGTCGCCCTGAATGTATCAGTGGTCACATCCCTGCTGCCAAGAGCCAGCATTCCTATGTATCGCTTACAGTATACAGCTCATCATCCTGCAGCGCTCCAATCATCCTTTTCATTTCAGGACGTATAAGCAGTAAGTATGTATCGGGGGAGAACAGTGCCCTTTAGGCTACATGCGCACGCTGCGTTTTTGGCTGCAGTTTTGTTGTCAGAACTTTCTGATATTTCACTTTGTGTGAATGGACTCTGGGTTTGCCAAGTTTTGTTCACTTTATTACAGTCCATGGGGGCGCAATATTTATGTTCGTCTGAGAAGGAGGACGTTGTGCAGAGCACTAAAGAGAAATTTCGCCTGATGAGTATCTAACAATACGAAACGCGTTGGTGCGTTTTCTCTGCCTAAGTGTCTATTAAGCAGCAGGAAGGTGTGATACGGTATTTAGGAAACCACCAGATGGTGACCTGTAACCTTTTCCTGCTTTATTGATGCCCAATATCTGTATACGGTAAGACTCTTCTCTTTTTCTCTGGGAGGGACCCATCTATATATATGATTGCCTTATTCCGTCTGTGTGTGTCTGTCTGTCTTGCTCCAAAATTCTGTCGTTACCGCGACAAGCGTCTCATTGGCTGCTCGCCTCGGCTCCGCCCCCCGCACGGATGGGCCGCTCGCCCAGGCTCCGCCCCCACACGGAATGGCCTCTCACCCCGGCCCCCTGCACTTATTGGCAACTCGGCCACACCCCGCCCCCCTCACGCATTGCACGCTCGCTCTGGCCCCGCCCCCCGCACGCATTCCCCGAACCGACATGGAGCCCCGACTCCCAGGTGAGTGCTGTACCCCCAGGAGCCCACGCCAGCATACGCCGGCAACCCAGCCGACGCATACCCTCGCATTGCTGGGGTTGCCGGGGTACGCTGGTGTGGGCTTCCGTGCGTGCGGGGGGCGGGGCACACTGGTAACCATGGTACACATCGGGTAATATTGTGTAGCATGGTTACCAGCGTACACCGGCTCCCAGGTGAGCGCATCAAGGTCCTGCAGCGGCGGAACACACACACACGCACACACATAAGAACACACACACATCAGATCACACTCACTCTCACACACACATCAGATCGCATCCACACACTCACAACATCCAGTGATATCACTTATTTCTCGGCGGCGATCCTGTGCGTGCAGTGACCTCCCAGGACCTGCCGCAGGATCACATGGCCGGAAGCATGTGGTATCTCCGGATGTTGTGAGTGTGAGCGCGAATGTGCGATATCGTCAATGTGTGTGTGCATGTATGCGATCGTGTGTGTGCGTGTATGCGATCGTGTGTGTGCGTGTATGCGATCGGATGTGTGCGTGTATGCGATCGGATGTGTGCGTGTCGGCAGAAGGCAGAGGAGCACTGCGTGCAGTACAGCTGCTGGGACCGCCCACCGGAGGGCACAGGCAGAAGTGGGGTGTGAGTGTATGCGATCAGATGTGTGCGTGTATACTGTCTGATGTGTGACTGTGGAGCTGGGGAGTGTGCAGCATGGGGGATGGAGCACGATAGGGGGTGCGCAGCATGGGGGATGGACCACAATGGGGAGTGCGCAGCATGGGGGATGGAGCACGATGGGGAGTGCGCAGCATGGGGGATGGAGCACGATGGGGGGTGCGCAGCATGGGGGATGGAGCACGATGGGGGGTGCGCAGCATGGGGGATGGAGCACGATGGGGGGTGCGCAGCATGGGGGATGGAGCACGATGGGGAATGCGCAGCCTGGGGGATGGAGCACGATGGGGAGTGCGCAGCATGGGGGATGGAGCACAATGGGGGGTGCGCAGCATGGGGGATGGAGCACGATGGGGGGTGCGCAGCATGGGGGATGGAGCACGATGGGGGGTGCACACCTCCCCCCAAAACACACACACACACACACACACCGCCACACACGAACTGCACAACACACCACACACACACTGGGAACCACAAACACTGCCCTACACAGACACCCACACACACAGACAACGCCGCACACACACAACACCCAACACACAAACACCGCGGCACACACAAATATACGCACATACCGCACAACACACACATTGCACAAAACATACCTCCCCCAAAACACACACACACACACCCCACACCCACACAAACCGCGCAACACACACACACAACACTACAGACACACAGCGCTCCACAAACAACGCAACACACAAACAAGACCGCTCTCACCCCCCGCCACACCCAGAACATGTACAGCGCCCTACACAAACACTTGGTAACTACACACAACATCTATATATATATATATATATATATATAACCAAAATCATACATGAACTACACAATACGTAAATTCTAGAATACCCGATGCGTAGAATCCGGCCACCTTCTAGTATTATTATAATGAAGGTGGGATCCCTGCTCCAATACAGAGGTCATCTACCGTGATCAGAAGTCCCATTATTGTGAACCCGACCACCACACAAAAAAGGCGGATCCTTATGTGGGTGGGAAAATATATCCTAGTTCTTTTTGGATTTTTGGGACGTTTTGTTTATGTGTGCCGGACACCTATCCCTAGCCCATTTGAGCTTAGTGGCTACTGCGGTTTAGGTGTCTTTGATTTTAGGACACGTTTTTAATTAATGACTTTCTCTGTCATTTTTTAATGTGCACATTAAAAGTTATATTTTAGGTCTTTTTCTTTATAAGAATTTGTTCACCCTCTAGCCGCTTCTGACATTTGACTTCCCAGCAAAGTCTATGAGAAGTCAGATTTGCTGCGCACATTGCAGTTTATTTGTCAGCGTTTTATTTGTCAAAAGTTTGTGACAAAATAAAATGCAGCATGTTCATTCTTCCAGCGTTTTTGTCAACATTTGTCACAAAAACGCAGCAAAAACGCGTGTTGTGAAAAACGCACCGAAAAGGCACCGAAAACGCAGCAAAAACACACCTACAATTACAAGCATTTTTTGTGACATTTCCAGGCTCTCATTGACAACGTGCAGTTTTGGCTGCAGTTTGTGAACACAAAAAGATGCAGCATGCGCATGTAGCCTAACGGCTACTTTACACACTGCGATATCGGTCCCGATATCGCTAGTGTGGGCACCCGCCCCCATCTGTTGCACGACACGGGCATATCAATGCCCGTGCCGCACAACATCGCCCAGAGCCGTCACACATACTTACCGGTCCGGCGACGTCGCTGTGACCGGCGAACCGCCTCCTTTCTAAGGGGGCGGTCCGTGCGGCGTCACAGTGACGTCACTGAAGCGTCACTGAACCGCCGCCCAATAGCAGCGGAGGGGCGGAGATGAGCGGGACGTAACATCCCGCCCACCTCCTTCCTTCCGCATAGCGGCCGGGAGGCAGGTAAGGAGAGCTTCCTCGTTCCTGCGGCGTCACACGGAGCGATGTGTGCTGCCGCAGGAACGAGGAACAACTTCGTTACTGCTGCAGTAACGATTTTTAAGAATGGACCCACATGTCGCCGATTAGCGATTTTGCACGTTTTTGCAACGATGCAAAATCACTTATCGGTGTCACACGCAACGGCATCGCTAATGCGGCCGGATGTGCGTCACAAATTCCGTGACCCCAACGACTCCGTATTAGCGATGTCGCAGCGTGTAAAGCCCGCTTTAGGCTACATGCGCACGCTGCATCTTTTTGTGTTCACAAACTACAGCCAAAACTACAGCCAAAACTGCAGCCAAAACTGCAGCCAAAACTGCACCTTGTCAGAGAGAGCCTGGAAATGTCACAAAAAACGCATGTAATTTTAGGTGCGTTTTCGGTGCGTTTTCGGTGCGTTTTTCACACCCTGCATTTTTGCTGAGTTTTCGGTGCGTTTTTGCTGCGTTTTCGGTGCGTTTTTGCTGCGTTTTCGTGACAAATGTTGACAAAAACGCAGGAAGAATGAACATGCTGCATTTTTTTTGGTCACAAACCTTTCACAAATAAAACGCTGACAAATAAACTGCAATGTGCGCAGCAAATCTGACTTCTCATAGACTTTGCTGGGAAGTCAAATGTCAGAAAGTTCTGACAACAAAACTGCAGCCAAAAAAGCAGCAAAAATGCAGCAAAAAAAGCAGTGTGCGCATGTAGCCTCCTCCGCCGGGCCATCACCAAATATGACATTGGTTCTGATGATTATGATGAATATTTGGGGTTTGGTTTGCGGTTTTCCACCACATCTTGCCTCGCGGTGCAGGATCTCAGGCGGATTGTGGCAGAGACACAACCAGCGAATCTAACATCACCTCAGTACGAGCCGCTGAACCGAGGGAGAATGATCATGTTCTCCACTTAACGGCCCCAGGTCCCAGCACATGTAAAATTCATGAAGGTCTCACCAGGGGAAAATCTTAACTAAGGATTCAAGGTTGCAAACGTAGCACGGCAGACAGCGCCAAAGCGGCTGAGAAAGGTGAAACGCGCCGCACATGCCAGCAGCTCATTACAGAAAGAAACCCTCCACCGAGCAGGAACAGCCTCATCCCCTCCCCCAGCCCCAAACCAAAAACTGAATTATGCCACATACTGTGAGAAGGATACAATGTATCTACAGAGTATCTGATCACAGGACAGGTAATGAAAGATACAAAGGGAGGGAAAGAAAGAAAGGGAAAGAAAGGGGAAAGAAAGAAAGGGAAAGAAAGAAAGGGAAAGAAAGAAAGGGAAAGAAAGAAAGAAAGAAAGGGAAAGACAGAAAGGGAAAGATAGAAAGGAAAAGAAAGAAAGGGAAAGAAAGAAAGAAAGAAAGAAAGAAAGAAAGAAAGAAAGGGAAAGAAAGAAAGGGAAAGAAAGAAAGAAAGAAAGAAAGAAAGAAAGAAAGAAAGAAAGAAAGAAAGGGAAAGAAAGAAAGAAAGAAAGAAAGGGAAAGATAGAACGGGAAAGACAGAAAGAGAAAGACAGAAAGGGAAAGACAGAAAGGGAAAGACAGAAAGGGAAAGACAGAAAGGGAAAGATAGAAAGGGAAAGATAGAAAGGGAGAGATAGAAAGGGAGAGATAGAAAGGGAGAGATAGAAAGGGAGAGATAGAAAGGGAGAGATAGAAAGGGAAAGATAGAAAGGGAAAGATAGAAAGGGAAAGATAGAAAGGGAGAGATAGAAAGGGAGAGATAGAAAGGGAGAGATAGAAAGGGAGAGATAGAAAGGGAAAGATAGAAAGGGAAAGATAGAAAGGGAAAGATAGAAAGGGAAAGATAGAAAGGGAAAGATAGAAAGAAAGGTAAAGAAAGAGAAAGAAAGATGGAAAGAAAGAAAAATATAGGGAAAGAAAGACAAGAAACAAAAGAAAGAAAGAGAAAGGAAGACAAGAACAAAAGAAAGAAGGAAAGAAGGAAGGAAGAACAAGAAAGAAAGATAAGAAAACAACAAAAAATGGAAGGAAAGTTGAAAAATAAAGAAATACAGACAAGAAAGAAAGAGAAAAAAAAGAAAGAGAAAGAAAGAAAGAAAAAGAAAGTATAGTGATTGGTGATAGATGTGAGATTGTAATGGGAAATGCAGGATTGTCACACTGCTGCTGGTTTACACCCGGCGGCCCCATGCTATCCCAGTATAATGCAAACATTTGGGCACTCCTGGTCAAAATCACTGTTATTGTGAACATATTGAAGTTTAAGATGAAATGATCTCTAAAAGGCAGAAAGTTACACATGAAACATTGGCTTTGAATTTCAGGCAAAAAAAATAAATATTTTCATCTTTTACATTTGAAAAATAACAAAAAGGAAAATGGGCTGATGCAAAAGTTTGGGCACCCTTGGAGATTTGTGTGCTCAGGTAACTTTGACCAAGCTTTCAGACCTTAATTAGCCTATCAGGGTTATGGCTTTTTCACTATTATCGTTAGGAAAGGCCAATGATGCACATTTCACAGCTTTATAAATCCCGGCCTCCACTAGCCTTGTGCCAAAAAACAGCAGCCATGGGTTCTTAATGGAGACTGTGAGCCCGGACCCCAGCCCATCCTATAATGGAGACTGTGAGCCTGGACCCCAGCCCCATCCTATAATGGAGACTGTGAGCCTGGACCCCAGCCCCATCCTATAATGGAGACTGTGAGCCTGGACCCCAGCCCCATCCTATATTGGAGACTGTGAGCCTGGACCCCAGCCCCATCCTATAATGGAGACTGTGAGCCTGGACCCCAGCCCCATCCTATAATGGAGACTGTGAGCCTGGACCCCAGCCCCATCCTATAATGGAGACTGTGAGCCTGGACCCCAGCCCCATCCTATATTGGAGACTGTGAGCCTGGACCCCAGCCCCATCCTATAATGGAGACTGTGAGCCTGGACCCCAGCCCCATCCTATAATGGAGACTGTGAGCCTGGACCCCAGCCCCATCCTATAATGGAGACTGTGAGCCTGGACCCCAGCCCCATCCTATAATGGAGACTATGAGCCCGGACCCCAGCCCCATCCTATAATGGAGACTATGAGCCCGGACCCCAGCCCCATCCTATAATGGAGACTATGAGCCCGGACCCCAGCCCCATCCTATAATGGAGACTATGAGCCTGGACCCCAGCCCCATCCTATAATGGAGACTGTGAGCCTGGACCCCAGCCCCATCCTATAATGGAGACTATGAGCCCGGACCCCAGCCCCATCCTATAATGGAGACTATGAGCCTGGACCCCAGCCCCATCCTATAATGGAGACTGTGAGCCTGGACCCCAGCCCCATCCTATAATGGAGACTATGAGCCCGGACCCCAGCCCCATCCTATAATGGAGACTGTAAACCCGGACCCCAGCCCCATCCTATAATGGAGACTATGAGCCCGGACCCCAGCCCATCCTATAATGGAGACTATGAGCCTGGACCCCAGCCCATCCTATAATGGAGACTATGAGCCTGGACCCCAGCCCATCCTATAATGGAGACTATGAGCCCGGACCCCAGCCCATCCTATAATGGAGACTGTGAGCCCGGACCCCAGCCCATCCTATAATGGAGACTATGAGCCCGGACCCCAGCCCATCCTATAATGGAGACTATGAGCCTGGACCCCAGCCCATCCTATAATGGAGACTATGAGCCCGGACCCCAGCCCATCCTATAATGGAGACTGTGAGCCCGGACCCCAGCCCATCCTATAATGGAGACTATGAGCCCGGACCCCAGCCCATCCTATAATGGAGACTATGAGCCTGGACCCCAGCCCATCCTATAATGGAGACTATGAGCCCGGACCCCAGCCCATCCTATAATGGAGACTGTGAGCCCGGACCCCAGCCCATCCTATAATGGAGACTATGAGCCTGGACCCCAGCCCCATCCTATAATGGAGACTGCGAGCCTGGACCCCATCCCCATCCTATAATGGAGACTGTGAGCCTGGACCCCAGCCCATCCTATAATGGAGACTGTGAGCCCGGACCCCAGCCCATCCTATAATGGAGACTGTGAGCCTGGACCCCAGCCCCATCCTATAATGGAGACTATGAGCCTGGACCCCAGCCCCATCCTATAATGGAGACTATGAGCCCGGACCCCAGCGCATCCTATAATGGAGACTGTAAACCCGGACCCCAGCCTCATCCTATAATGGAGACTGTAAACCCGGACCCCAGCCCCATCCTATAATGGAGACTGTAAACCCGGACCCCAGCCTCATCCTATAATGGAGACTGTAAACCCGGACCCCAGCCCCATCCTATAATGGAGACTGTAAACCCGGACCCCAGCCCCATCCTATAATGGAGACTGTAAACCCGGACCCCAGCCTCATCCTATAATGGAGACTATGAGCCTGGACCCCAGCCCCATCCTATAATGGAGACTGTGAGCCTGGACCCCAGCCCCATCCTATAATGGACACTGTGAGCCCGGACCCCAGCCCATCCTATAATGGAGACTGTGAGCCTGGACCCCAGCCCCATCCTATAATGGAGACTATGAGCCTGGACCCCAGCCCCATCCTATAATGGAGACTGTGAGCCCGGACCCCAGCCCATCCTATAATGGAGACTGTGAGCCCGGACCCCAGCCCCATCCTATAATGGAGACTGTGAGCCCGGACCCCAGCCCATCCTATAATGGAGACTGTGAGCCTGGACCCCAGCCCCATCCTATAATGGAGACTATGAGCCCGGACCCCAGCCCATCCTATAATGGAGACTGTGAGCCCGGACCCCAGCCCATCCTATAATGGAGACTGTGAGCCCGGACCCCAGCCCCATCCTATAATGGAGACTGTGAGCCTGGACCCCAGCCCATCCTATAATGGAGACTGTGAGCCCGGACCCCAGCCCATCCTATAATGGAGACTGTGAGCCTGGACCCCAGCCCCATCCTATAATGGAGACTATGAGCCTGGACCCCAGCCCATCCTATAATGGAGACTGTGAGCCTGGACCCCAGCCCATCCTATAATGGAGACTATGAGCCTGGACCCCAGCCCCATCCTATAATGGAGACTGTGAGCCCGGACCCCAGCCCCATCCTATAATGGAGACTGTGAGCCCGGACCCCAGCCCATCCTATAATGGAGACTGTGAGCCTGGACCCCAGCCCATCCTATAATGGAGACTATGAGCCTGGACCCCAGCCCCATCCTATAATGGAGACTGTGAGCCTGGACCCCAGCCCATCCTATAATGGAGACTATGAGCCCGGACCCTAGCCCCATTCTATAATGGAGACTATGAGCCCGGACCCCAGCCCCATTCTTTAATGGAGACTGTAAACCCGGACCCCAGCCCCATCCTATATTGGAGACTATGAGCCCGGACCCCAGCCTCATTCTATAATGGAGACTGTAAACCCGGACCCCAGCCCCATCCTATAATGGAGACTGTGAGCCCGGACCCCAGCCCATCCTATAATGGAGACTGTGAGCCTGGACCCCAGCCCATCCTATAATGGAGACTATGAGCCCGGACCCCAGCCCCATTCTATAATGGAGACTGTAAACCCGGACCCCAGCCCCATCCTATAATGGAGACTATGAGCCTGGACCGCAGCCCCATTCTATAATGGAGACTATGAGCCCGGACCCCAGCCCCATTCTTTAATGGAGACTGTAAACCCGGACCCCAGCCCCATCCTATATTGGAGACTATGAGCCCGGACCCCAGCCTCATTCTATAATGGAGACTGTAAACCCGGACCCCAGCCCCATCCTATAATGGAGACTGTAAACCCGGACTCCAGCCCATCCTATAATGGGACTGTAAACCCGGACCCCAGCCCCATCCTATATTGGAGACTATGAGCCCGGACCCCAGCCCCATTCTATAATGGAGACTGTAAACCCGGACCCCAGCCCCATCCTATAATGGAGACTATGAGCCCGGACCCCAGCTCCATCCTATAATGGAGACTATGAGCCCGGACCCCAGCCTCATTCTATAATGGAGACTATGAGCCCGGACCCCAGCCCCATTCTATAATGGAGACTGTAAACCCGGACCCCAGCCCCATCCTATAATGGAGACTATGAGCCCGGACCCCAGCCCCATTCTATAATGGAGACTGTAAACCCGGACCCCAGCCCCATCCTATAATGGAGACTATGAGCCCGGACCCCAGCCCCATTCTATAATGGAGACTGTAAACCCGGACCCCAGCCCCATCCTATAATGGAGACTATGAGCCCGGACCCCAGCCCCATCCTATAATGGAGACTATGAGCCCGGACCCCAGCCCCATTCTATAATGGAGACTATGAGCCCGGACCCCAGCCCCATCCTATAATTGGAGACTGTAAACCCGGACCCCAGCCCCATTCTATAATGGAGACTATGAGCCCGGACCCCAGCCCCATCCTATAATCTGACACTGTGAGCCTGGACCCCAGCCCCATCCTATAATGGAGACTATGAGCCCGGACCCCAGCCCCATCCTATAATGGAGACTATGAGACCGGACCCCAACCCCATTCTATAATGGAGACTATGAGCCCGGACCCCAGCCCCATCCTATAATCTGACACTGTGAGCCTGGACCCCAGCCCATCCTATAATGGAGACTATGAGCCCGGACCCCAGCCCCATCCTATAATCTGACACTGTGAGCCCGGCCTCCACAACATCAGTGACCTCACAAATGCTCTCCTGAATGAAGGGGCAAATATTTGCACAGACATCTCCAAAATTTTGTAAAAATCCTCCCAGAAGAGCGGGAGCAGTTACAGTACAGATCAAAAGTTTGGACACACCTTCTCATTCAAAGAGTTTTCTTTATTTTCAGGACTCTGAAAATTGTAGATTCACATTGAAGGCATCAAAACTATGAATTATCACATGTGGAATGAAATACTTAACAAAAAAGTGTGAAACAACTGAAAATATGTCTTATATTCTAGGTTCTTCACAGTAGCCGCCTTTTGCTTTGATTCCTGCTTTGCACACTCTTCGCATTCTCTTGATGAGCTTCAAGAGGTAGTCACCGGAAATGGTTTTCCAACAGTCTTGAAGGCGTTCCCTGAGATGCTTAGCCCTTGTTTGCTCTTTTGCCTTCACTCTGCGGTCCAGCTCACCGCAAACCATCTCCATTGGGTTCAGGTCTGGTGACTGTGGAGGCCAGGTCATCTGGCGTAGCACCCCATCACTCTCCTTCTTAGTCAAATAGCCCTTACACAGCCTGGACGTGTGTTTGGGGTCATCGTCCTGTTGAAAAATAAATGATGGTCCACCTAAACGCAAACCGGATGGAATAGCACGCCGCTGCAAGATGCTGTGGTAGCCATGCTGGTTCTGTATGCCTTCAATTTTGAATAAATCCCCAATAGTGTCACCAGCAAAGCCCCCGCACACCATCACACCTCCTCCACCATGCTTCACGGTGGGAACCAGCCATGTAGAGTCCATCCGTTCACCTTTTCTATAAAGACACGGTGGTTGGATCCAAAGATCTCAAATTTGGACTCATCAGACCAAAGCACAGATTTCCACTGGTCTAATGTCCATTCCTTGTGGTCTCTTCTGCTTGTTGCCTGTCCTTAGCAGTGGTTTCCTAGCAGCTATTTTACCATGAAGGCTGCTGCACAAAGTCTCCTCTTAACAGTTGTTCTACAGATGAGAAGATGTGTCCAAACTTTTGGTCTGTACTGTATATCTGCAGAGGACGACTCCATATTAATGTCTATGGATGTAGAACAGGAGGTCAGAAAAGCCCCCGGAGGTGGATTGTGGGGGGGGGGGGGGGGGGCATAGTTTTCTTCCTATAGTGTAAATAATAAAGAAATCTCTAGATATGAGATGGGGTCGTGCATTGTTATGGTGCAGACGTGCGGAGATGATGGATGGATGATGGACACTGATTCTTCAGGCGGCTGTGCTGGTACCATGCTCTCTACGGCAGCATATTGTATGGTTCGGGGGTGATCCATTATACTTATCACTACTTTCCGCCCCATTAGAGGAGGATGAGAGTATTATGGAACAGTCCGCTGATATTTCATCCACATCGAACGCATAAGAACATATATAAATAGATGAGACGCTGCCATATTTCACAGCCATAACATTAGTGGCCCTTAATGGGCACCAGGGGAGTAATGGTACTGATCCTGCAGACCGAAGGTCCAGTAGCCAAAGAATAAATGAATCGTGGGCTGTCATGCCGTTTGTTCCTACCTAAATTTAGACTCTGAAGCCTGCAGTGCACGAAGGGGAACTAAACGGCTAACACAATAATGATCAGGTATGAGAGACGAGGAGCGCTCCCCGCAGCGATGGCGATGACTGGAGCCGGCAGCGATGGCGGTGACTGGAGCCGGCAGCGATGGCGGTGACTGGAGCCGGCAGCGATGGCAGTGACTGGAGCCCACAGCGATGGCGGTGACTGGAGCCCGCAGCGATGGTGGTGACTGGAGCCCGCAGCGATGGCGGTGACTCGCTCTCTGCAGTGATGGCGGTGACTGGAGCCCGCAGCGATGGCGGTGACTTGCTCCCCGCAGCGATGGCGGTGACTTGCTCCCCGCAGCGATGGCGGTGACTCGCTCCCCGCAGCGATGGCAGTGACTGGAGCCCACAGCGATGGCGGTGACTGGAGCCCGCAGCGATGGCAGTGACTGGAGCCCGCAGCGATGGCAGTGACTGGAGCCCGCAGCGATGGCGGTGACTTGCTCCCCGCAGCGATGGCGGTGACTGGAGCCCGCAGCGATGGCGGTGACTTGCTCCCTGCAGCGATGGCGGTGACTGGAGCCCGCAGCGATGGCGGTGACTTGCTCCCCGCAGCGATGGCGGTGACTCGCTCCCCGCAGCGATGGCGGTGACTGGAGCCGGCCGTTTTGGTTGGATTGTACTTTATATCACTCTAATCATACAACTTTTGCACTAAAAAGGTGCAAAAATGGGTAAAAGAGCATCTCTGATTTCATCAGTCCCATGTGCAACATTTTGAAATATTTTACACAAAAATGGTGACGAATACAAGAAGACAAAAAAGATAAGTCACTTAGAATAAAACTTGCAAGATGAATCGGGGCTCGTATCTTGTTAGTGAAGATAATGGGACCAATGGGTTATTGACAGCGGCAGAATCCACCTGAGATCCGTGTTCCCTGATCCTGAGATTCCTCTGCTCAGTATCTGATGCCGCCACTCATGGGTGGATTATAATGAGGGCAATCTGGGCTACCGCCTGGGGCCCCTAGCTCCGGGGGCCCATGGCCAGATTGCCCTTGTAATAATGTTGTGTGCGGCAACACATTCTCCTTCGTGTTCCCCCGGCGCAGATCTCCATGCAGGCAGATTACCTGGAACTACACTGCCAGCAATACAGAACGGCAGCGCAGCTCCGGGAGAGCTCCCGCCACCGCCACAATCACGTCATCAGCTGGCGCCTGCACCAAGAAGAAGTGGAGCCCGGGAACGGAAGCGAGGAGAGTGTGAGATTTATGTTTAAAATGTGTATTGGATGTGTGGGGGCTCATACTAAATATAGGAGGCTATGTGGGGGCTCATACTGTATATAGGAGGCTATGTGGGGGCTCATACTGTATATAGGAGGCTATGTGGGGGCTCACACTGTATACAGGAGCTATGTGGGGGCTCATACTATATATAGGGGGCTATGTGGGGGCTCATGCTGTATAGAAGAGGCAATGTGGGGCTCATGCTGTATATAGGGGCTATGTGGGGGCTCATACTGTATGTAGGAGGCTATGTGGGGAGTGGGGACTCATACTGTATATAGGGGCTATGTGGGGGCTCATACTGTATATAGGGGGATCATGCTGTATAGAAGAGGCAATGTGGGGCTCATGCTGTATATAGGGGCTATGTGGGGGCTTATACTGTATGTAGGAGGCTATGTGGGGGCTTATACTGTATGTAGGAGGCTATGTGTGGCTCATACTGTATACAGGGGCTATGTGGGGGCTCATACTATATATAGGGGGCTATGTGGGGACTCATACTATATATAGGGGGCTATGTGGGGGCTCATGCTGTATAGAAGAGGCAATGTGGGGCTCATGCTGTATATAGGGGCTATGTGGGGGCTCATACTGTATGTAGGAGGCTATGTGGGGGCTCATACTGTATATAGGGGCTATGTGGGGGCTCATACTGTATATAGGGGGATCATGCTGTATAGAAGAGGCAATGTGGGGCTCATGCTGTATATAGGGGCTATGTGGGAGCTTATACTGTATGTAGGAGGCTATGTGGGGGCTTATTCTGTATGTAGGGGATATGTGGTGGCTCATACTGTATAAAGGAGGCTATATGGGAACTCATGCTGTATATAGGAGGCTGTGTGTAACCTCATGTTGTATATAGGGGGCTATGTGGGGGCTCATCTAATATATAAAGCTGAATGTATGTGTGTGTATATATATATATATATATATATATATATATTATATATGTGTGTGTGTGTGTGTGTGTATGTGTGTGTGTGTCCGGGATTGGCATCTGCACCGTCGCAGCTACAGCCACAAAATTTTTCACACTCACACTTCTGGACCCCGAGAGAGTCATAGGCTATGTTGTGAGGCGAAATTTTAGCCCCGCGCATTCCAATTTACCAATCAATTTTGCCCCTATCTACATAATGGGGAAAAAGTGAAATGAAAAGTGTATCCGCACCGTCGCATTTACAATCACGAAATTTTGCACAGACACCTCATGTGACCCAGGGAACGTCGTAGACTATGTTTTGACAGGAAAATGTAACCCCGCACTTTAAAGTTACTCTCCAAAAACATGCCTCCATTAAAGTAAATGGAGCCTGGAACTACAGGTTATTAGTAGGAGCTGTGACTGGTTGCTATAGGAACAAAAGACATTCATAGTATAAGAAGCTTATATGTGAGGTAATAAGATGTCGGTGGGGAGACGGATAGAGAGAGACAGAGACAGACAGGAAAGAGACAGAGAGATAGAGAGACAGGGAAAGAGACAGACGGGGAAAGAGACAGACAGAGACAGACGGGGAAAGAGACAGACAGAGACAGACGGGGAAAGAGACAGACAGAGAGACAGACGGGGAAAGAGACAGACAGAGAGACAGACGGGGAAAGAGACAGACGGGGAAAGAGACAGACGGGGAAAGAGACAGACAGGGAAAGAGACAGACGGGGAAAGAGACAGACGGGGAAAGAGACAGACGGGGAAAGAGACAGACGGGGAAAGAGACAGACGGGGAAAGAGACAGACGGGGAAAGAGACAGACGGGGAAAGAGACAGACGGGGAAAGAGACAGACGGGGAAAGAGACAGACGGGGAAAGGGACAGACGGGGAAAGGGACAGACGGGGAAAGGGACAGACCGGGAAAGGGACAGACCGGGAAAGGGACAGACCTGGAAAGAGACAGACCTGGAAAGAGACAGACCTGGAAAGAGACAGACCTGGAAAGAGACAAACCTGGAAAGAGACAGACCTGGAAAGAGACAGACCGAGAAAGAGACAGACCGAGAAAGAGACAGACAGAGACAGACCGAGAAAGAGACAGACAGAGAGACAGACCTGGAAAGAGACAGACAGAGAAAGAGACAGACAGAGGAGAAAGAGACAGAGAAAGAGAGACAGAGAAAGAGACAGACAGAGAGACAGACCAAGAAAGAGACAGACAGAGAGACAGACCTGGAAAGAGACAGAGAGACAGACCTGGAAAGAGACAGACCTGGAAAGAGACAGACAGAGAGACAGACAGAGAAAGAGACAGACAGAGACAGACCGAGAAAGAGACAGACAGAGAGACAGACCTGGAAAGAGACAGACAGAGAAAGAGACAGACAGAGGAGAAAGAGACAGACAGAGAAAGAGACAGACAGAGAAAGAGACAGACAGAGAAAGAGACAGACAGAGAAAGAGACAGACAGAGAAAGAGAAAGACAGAGAAAGAGACAGACAGAGAAAGAGACAGACAGAGAGAGAGACAGAGAGAGAGAGACAGACAGAGACAGACCGAGAAAGAGACAGACAGAGAGACAGACCTGGAAAGAGACAGACAGAGACAGACCTGGAAAGAGACAGACCGAGAAAGAGATAGACCGAGAAAGAGACAGACAGAGACAGACAGAGACAGACCTGGAAAGAGACAGACCTGGAAAGAGACAGACCTGGAAAGAGACAGACCTGGAAAGAGACAGACAGAGAAAGAGACAGACAGAGAAAGAGACAGACAGAGAAAGAGACAGACAGAGAAAGAGACAGACAGAGAAAGAGACAGACAGAGAAAGAGAGAGACAGAGAAAGAGATAGACAGTGAAAGAGACAGACAGAGAAAGAGACAGACAGAGAGACAGACCAAGAAAGAGACAGACAGAGAGACAGACCTGGAAAGAGACAGACAGAGACAGACCTGGAAAGAGACAGACCTGGAAAGAGACAGACAGAGAAAGAGACAGACAGAGAAAGAGACAGACAGAGAAAGAGACAGACAGAGAAACAGACCTGGAAAGAGACAGTCAGAGAAAGAGACAGACCGAGAAAGAGACAGACAGAGACACAGACCTGGAAAGAGACAGACCTGGAAAGAGACAGACCTGGAAAGAGACAGACAGAGGAGAAAGAGACAGACAGAGAAAGAGAGACAGAGAAAGAGACAGACAGAGAAAGAGACAGACAGAGAAAGAGACAGACAGAGAAAGAGACAGACAGAGACAGAGACAGACAGAGAAAGAGACAGACAGAGACAGAGACAGACCGAGAAAGAGACAGACAGAGACAGACCTGGAAAGAGACAGACCGAGAAAGAGATAGACCGAGAAAGAGACAGACAGAGACAGACAGAGACAGACCTGGAAAGAGACAGACAGAGAAAGAGACAGACAGAGAAAGAGACAGACAGAGAAAGAGACAGACAAAGAGACAGACCGAGAAAGAGACAGACCGAGAAAGAGACAGACCGAGAAAGAGACAGACCAAGAAAGAGACAGACCAAGAAAGAGACAGACAGAGACAGACCTGGAAAGAGACAGACAGAGACAGACCTGGAAAGAGACAGACAGAGAAAGAGACAGACAGAGAAAGAGACAGACCGAGAAAGAGACAGACAGAGAAAGAGACAGACAGAGAGAGAG
Source organism: Anomaloglossus baeobatrachus (assembly GCF_048569485.1). Classification (NCBI taxonomy): domain Eukaryota; kingdom Metazoa; phylum Chordata; class Amphibia; order Anura; family Aromobatidae; genus Anomaloglossus; species Anomaloglossus baeobatrachus. The sequence continues at coordinate 12,048,748 of NC_134364.1, read as the reverse complement.
ACAGAGAGAGAGACAGACAGAGACAGACCGAGAAAGAGACAGACAGAGAGACAGACCTGGAAAGAGACAGACAGAGACAGACCTGGAAAGAGACAGACCGAGAAAGAGATAGACCGAGAAAGAGACAGACAGAGACAGACAGAGACAGACCTGGAAAGAGACAGACCTGGAAAGAGACAGACCTGGAAAGAGACAGACAGAGAAAGAGACAGACAGAGAAAGAGACAGACAGAGAAAGAGACAGACAGAGAAAGAGAGAGACAGAGAAAGAGATAGACAGAGAAAGAGACAGACAGAGAAAGAGACAGACAGAGAGACAGACCAAGAAAGAGACAGACAGAGAGACAGACCTGGAAAGAGACAGACAGAGACAGACCTGGAAAGAGACAGACCTGGAAAGAGACAGACAGAGAAAGAGATAGACAGAGAAAGAGACAGACAGAGAAAGAGACAGACAGAGAGACAGACCAAGAAAGAGACAGACAGAGAGACAGACCTGGAAAGAGACAGACAGAGACAGACCTGGAAAGAGACAGACCTGGAAAGAGACAGACAGAGAAAGAGACAGACAGAGAAAGAGACAGACAGAGAGAGAGACAGACAGAGAAAGAGACAGACAGAGAGAGAGACAGACAGAGAGACAGACCGAGAAAGAGACAGACAGAGAGACAGACCTGGAAAGAGACAGACAGAGACAGACCTGGAAAGAGACAGACCGAGAAAGAGATAGACCGAGAAAGAGACAGACAGAGACAGACAGAGACAGACCTGGAAAGAGACAGACCTGGAAAGAGACAGACCTGGAAAGAGACAGACCTGGAAAGAGACAGACAGAGAAAGAGACAGACAGAGAAAGAGACAGACAGAGAAAGAGACAGACAGAGAAAGAGACAGACAGAGAAAGAGAGAGACAGAGAAAGAGACAGACAGAGAAAGAGACAGACAGAGAGACAGACCAAGAAAGAGACAGACAGAGAGACAGACCTGGAAAGAGACAGACCTGGAAAGAGACAGACAGAGAAAGAGATAGACAGAGAAAGAGACAGACAGAGAAAGAGACAGACAGAGAGACAGACCAAGAAAGAGACAGACAGAGAGACAGACCTGGAAAGAGACAGACAGAGACAGACCTGGAAAGAGACAGACCTGGAAAGAGACAGACAGAGAAAGAGACAGACAGAGAAAGAGACAGACAGAGAAAGAGACAGACAGAGAGAGAGACAGACAGAGAGAGAGACAGACAGAGAGAGAGACAGACAGAGAAAGAGACAGACAGAGAGAGAGACAGACAGAGAAAGAGACAGACAGAGAGAGAGACAGACAGAGACAGACCGAGAAAGAGACAGACAGAGAGACAGACCTGGAAAGAGACAGACAGAGAAAGAGACAGACAGAGAAAGAGACAGACAGAGAAAGAGAGACAGAGAAAGAGACAGACAGAGAAAGTGACAGACAGAGAAAGAGACAGACAGAGACAGACCGAGAAAGAGACAGACAGAGAGACAGACCTGGAAAGAGACAGACAGAGACAGACCTGGAAAGAGACAGACAGAGAAAGAGACAGACAGAGACAGACCGAGAAAGAGACAGACAGAGAGACAGACCTGGAAAGAGACAGACAGAGAAAGAGACAGACAGAGGAGAAAGAGACAGAGAAAGAGAGACAGAGAAAGAGACAGACAGAGAGACAGACCAAGAAAGAGACAGACAGAGAGACAGACCTGGAAAGAGACAGACAGAGACAGACCTGGAAAGAGACAGACCTGGAAAGAGACAGACAGAGAAAGAGACAGACAGAGAAAGAGACAGACAGAGAAAGAGACAGACAGAGACAGACCGAGAAAGAGACAGACAGAGAAAGAGACAGACAGAGAAAGAGACAGACAGAGAAAGAGACAGACAGAGACAGACAGAGAAAGAGACAGACCGAGAAAGAGATAGACCGAGAAAGAGACAGACAGAGACAGAGACAGACAGAGACAGACCTGGAAAGAGACAGACAGAGAAAGAGACAGACAAAGAGACAGACAAAGAGACAGACCGAGAAAGAGACAGACCGAGAAAGAGACAGACCGAGAAAGAGACAGACCTGGAAAGAGACAGACCTGGAAAGAGACAGACCTGGAAAGAGACAGACCGAGAAAGAGACAGACCGAGAAAGAGACAGTGAAAGAGACAGACCGAGAAAGAGACAGACAGAGAAAGAGACAGACAGAGAAAGAGACAGACAGAGAAAGAGATAGACAGAGAAAGAGATAGACAGAGACAGACCGGGAAAGAGACAGACAGAGACAGAGACAGACAGAGACAGACCTGGAAAGAGACAGACAGAGAAAGAGACAGACAGAGAAAGAGACAGACAGAGAAAGAGACAGACAGAGACAGACAGAGAAAGAGACAGACCGAGAAAGAGATAGACCGAGAAAGAGACAGACAGAGACAGAGACAGACAGAGACAGACCTGGAAAGAGACAGACAGAGAAAGAGACAGACAAAGAGACAGACAAAGAGACAGACCGAGAAAGAGACAGACCGAGAAAGAGACAGACCGAGAAAGAGACAGACCTGGAAAGAGACAGACCTGGAAAGAGACAGACCTGGAAAGAGACAGACCGAGAAAGAGACAGACCGAGAAAGAGACAGTGAAAGAGACAGACAGAGAAAGAGACAGACAGAGAAAGAGACAGACCGAGAAAGAGACAGACCTGGAAAGAGACAGACCTGGAAAGAGACAGACCTGGAAAGAGACAGACCTGGAAAGAGACAGACCGAGAAAGAGACAGACCGAGAAAGAGACAGACCGAGAAAGAGACAGACAATGAAAGAGACAGACAGAGAAAGAGACAGACAGAGAAAGAGACAGACAGAGAAAGAGATAGACAGAGAAAGAGACAGACAGAGAAAGAGATAGACAGAGACAGACCTGGAAAGAGACAGACAGAGAAAGAGACAGACAAAGAGACAGACCGAGAAAGAGACAGACCGAGAAAGAGACAGACCGAGAAAGAGACAGACCGAGAAAGAGACAGACCGAGAAAGAGACAGACAGAGAAAGAGACAGACAGAGAAAGAGACAGACATAGAAAGAGATAGACAGAGAAAGAGATAGACAGAGACAGACCGGGAAAGAGACAGACAGAGAAAGAGATAGACAGAGAAAGAGACAGACAGAGAAAGAGATAGACAGAGAAAGAGACAGACAGAGAAAGAGACAGACAGAGAAAGAGATAGACAGAGAAAGAGACAGACAGAGAAAGAGATAGACAGAGAAAGAGACAGACAGAGAAAGAGACAGACAGAGACAGACCGGGAAAGAGACAGAGAAAGAGAGAGAAAGAGACAGACAGAGACAGACCGAGAAAGAGACAGACCGAGAAAGAGACAGACAGAGAAAGAGACAGACCGAGAAAGAGACAGACCGAGAAAGAGACAGACCGAGAAAGAGACAGACCGAGAAAGAGACAGACCGAGAAAGAGACAGACCTGGAAAGAGACAGACCTGGAAAGAGACAGACCTGGAAAGAGACAGACCTGGAAAGAGACAGACCTGGAAAGAGACAGACCTGGAAAGAGATAGACAGAGAAAGAGATAGACAGAGAAAGAGACAGACAGAGACAGACCGGGAAAGAGACAGAGAAAGAGACAGACAGAGACAGACCGAGAAAGAGACAGACCGAGAAAGAGACAGACAGAGAAAGAGACAGACAGAGAAAGAGACAGACCTGGAAAGAGACAGACCTGGAAAGAGACAGACCTGGAAAGAGACAGACCTGGAAAGAGACAGACCTGGAAAGAGACAGACCGAGAAAGAGACAGACAGAGAAAGAGATAGACAGAGAAAGAGACAGACAGAGACAGACCGGGAAAGAGACAGAGAAAGAGACAGACAGAGAAAGAGACAGACAGAGACAGACCGAGAAAGAGACAGACCGAGAAAGAGACAGACAGAGAAAGAGACAGACAAAGAAAGAGACAGACCGGGAAAGAGACAGACAGAGACAGACAGTGAAAGAGACAGACAGTGAAAGAGACAGACAGTGAAAGAGACAGACCGAGACAGACCTGGAAAGAGACAGACCTGGAAAGAGACAGACCTGGAAAGAGACAGACGGGGAAAGAGACAGACGGGGAAAGAGACAGACGGGGAAAGAGACAGACGGAGCACATTACTTGGCCAATTTAGTTAAGTCTGTGTGGAATATCTGTGGTGTTGAAATATATGTAGTGAAATGCTTCTATTAGCTTAGTTTTTGCCTTTTAATAATTACATTTCTATCTGTTTTGTGGTTTTTGTGTGCAGAATACATTTTTGTTAATACATTTAATACATTCTATTTTGTTAACAACAGTTATTAACCCGGGCGAAGCTGGGTAGTACAGCTAGTGCTGTATATAGGGGCTATGTGGGGTTCATGCTGTATATAGGGGGGCAGTGTGTGGGTTCACATTGTATATAGGGGTGTGCCTAGATAGAGGGATAGATAGATAGATAGAGGGATAGATAGAGGGATAGATAGATAGATAGATAGATAGATAGAGGGATAGATAGATGGACAGACAGACAGACAGGTTTTTATGGAGCCGGGTGAAACTCAATGTCTGACTGAGGCTTTAATCTCGGAACCTTTTTGTTATTTTGTAAATATGACACAACTTTGTAAGATAAATGTGTCTTGCAGCGATGTCTTTGCCTCCAGGAGGCGTCATTCTGGGTCAGTTGGTCCCAATGTCTGGGTATTCTTGCTCTCTACACTCCGGGCTGTGTAGTCGGATCCCCCGCAATGTGTCGCCCTTTGGGGAGGGGGCCGCTTCCTCTGAGGCCGCGGATTTTCGGCCTCCGCAGTTTATGAAGGATGAATCTCACTGTATTGTGTTATGTCGCCACCAAACTCCAGGGAATGAATCAATTACCTGCCTCTCGCTGGCGCCATTCACACGTCCCCTCTCCCAGGATTATCAAATTCTGATCTATACCGTGCCGCTCGGATTCCTGCCAGCGATTAAAGCGGCGGCATCCTAATGAGCCGTCACTGATACATTAACCAGCGGCGGCCAGTAATTAATAAATAGATTCTCTGGTTTTATGTAAAGGAAGACTAATCCTTGTATAATGAGATGTTCCATGGTGTCTCACAGCTGAGGGTTTGGTACAATTGCTTCCAGTCCAGATAATCCTTTGACAGCTGAACCCATCAGCAGCACAAGTTAGATACAATGTATCAGTCTGGAGTCACATTGTAACTAAGGACAAGCTACTGCTCTATGTTATCACCCGGTTTAGGCTGAAAAATGCATCACATACAGTATATAATCCCCACAACCGCTTTTATTTGCAGATATTCAAACGCCAAGAAATGTCTTTTGCTGCTCCAGGAATACATTGGTGAAAGCAGCAATGGCCGTGGCACATGCACGGGCACGGGGGTGGCATCTAAGCTGGAAGCAAGTGGTAGTGCACTGCTGGCTAATCCCATAATTGTACATGGCATTATCCATGTCACACGAGCCCAGCTAAGCTGAGGGATTCCTGGTTGACATTTTATCTCAGGAGATGAGACACCAAGAGACAGTAAAAAATAAAGCTAAGTGGCGGCGTGGGCATCCCTGGGCGCGGAGGAGGGTCCTCTCAAGACTCCTCTAAAGCTTTTAGCATCCGAGAAGGATCAATAGAGGCGGCCATATAATAAAGCAAGGGGCAGATCAGCAGAAAGCTCGAGCCACTCGTCTCTGCCAAGAGGCCATTTTTGGATTCTGCATTGCAATGTACATTTCCTTTAAAGGGCCAGTACGGGGTTTAGTAACTAATGGCTAATCGCTGTGCAAAAGTTTTACTACTTTCTGATAAACTTTGTGTTTCAACTTTTCACCAGTTTTACTATCTCTGCTTGCTGAACAGATCTGAGATTTTGTGTGGCCGATTATAAGCAAGAACTAACTAATCCTCTGTGAGCTAAACGCATCAGTGACACAAATCTCTCTGCTTTTCCTGATATTTCGTTACAATGTATCAGTGCAGGAAAAATGAATAAAATCTGGATTCCGATTCCAGGTTACTTAAAGTGACAAAGTTTATTTTGAGGGTTTTGTGACATTTTACTTGCACTGATACATTGTATCAGTTTAGATTGCATAAGGCAATGCTCACACGTTGCTTTTTGCTGCATTTTTTGGCATGTTTCCTCATCAGTTTTTTGCAAATTAAAAGCGGCTTTTCTTTATTTCAGAACCAGCAAAACCTACCAGATTCCAGAAATCTCCTGCACACACTTGTTTGTTTGTTTTTCCTGACTGAAATGGAAAACTGCTGCTTTTTTTTTTTTTTAAAGAAGCAGCGTGTCAGTTCTTTCAGCAATTTGCAGCTTTGTTCCCTATTGATGGCAATGACAAAGTGCATAAACACAACTCAATTTTTGCTGCTTCATGTTGAATTAAACAAACGTTATTTAAACATGTGGATGGCATAGATAGTAAAGTGTCAGTTTTCAATGACGACACCAAACTATGTAGGTTATTAAAAACTGACCTTGATAGTACAATATTACAAAAAGATCCAGATATCTGGATAAGATGTCAGAATGGGCAGATACTTGGCAAATGAGATGTAATGGTGATAAATGTAGAGTAATGCACCTAGGGCGGAGTAATCCTATAACTGCGTATACATTAAATGGAAGTAACCCCCGGACTACAGAACAGGAGAAAGACAGGGAGATTCTAGGTACAAGTAGGCTGAGCAGCAGCACTCAATGTCAGGCAGCAGCTGCTACAGCAAACAAGATTCTAGGGTGTATAAAAAGAGAGTGATCCCAACGTATTGTTACCCCTCTATAAATCACTTGTAAGGCCACATCTGGAATATGGGATCCAGTTTTGGGCTTCACATTTTAAAAAGGACATTCAGAAGATAGAATTAGTTCAAAGGTGGCAACTAGATTATTACAAGGAATGGAGGACGCCCGTATGATGAGTAATGGAGGCCGCCCGTATGATGAGTAATGGAGGCCACCCGGATGATGAGTAATGGAGGCCGCCCGTATGATGAGTAATGGAGGCCACCCGGATGATGAGTAATGGAGGTCGCCCGTATGTCAGTTGGAGAAAAGACGTCTCAGAGGAGATCTCATTATATGTATAAATACATGTGTGGTCAATATAAAGGACTGGGACATACCTTATTCCTTCCAGACACAATACTAAGGTCCAGGGGGCACTCACTGCTGGGGGCACTCACTGCGAGTGGAAGAAAAGCGATTCCGGCAGCTAAATAGGAAAGGGTTCTTTACAGTTAGAGCAGTCAGACTGTGGAATGCGACCACAAGAGGTAGTAATGGCAGATACTATAACAGCTTTTAAAAAAAGGCTGGATGATTTCCTCAGTGCACACAACTTTGTCAGTTATAGATGATTTAGTAACAAAATATATTATTGATGGAGGAAGGGGAACTAGATGGACAGGGGGCTTTTTTCAACCTCTGTAACTATGTACTGTAGATAGATGACACATAAAAAACGCAGGTAAACAAAAACAAAACAAAACAAACCTAGTAAAACCTGCTTTTTTGTAGCAGCCAAAAACACACTGTAACAAAACCCACAAAAGAAACTTGGGGTATCCGTACAGGTAAGATGCATCAGTCTAGATTCCAGGTTAATTAAGTTTCAAAATTCTCTTTTGGGGGTTTTGTTACAATGTATCAGTGCAGGTAAAATGCGTCAGTCTGGATTCCAGGCTTCTTAAGCTGCAGGAGTCTCTTCTGGGGGTTTTGTTACAATGTATCAGTACAGGTAAAATGCGTCAGTCTGGATTCCAGGCTTCTTAAGCTGGAGGAGTCTCTTCTGGGGGTTTTGTTACAATGTATCAGTACAGGTAAAATGCGTCAGTCTGGATTCCAGGCTTCTTAAGCTGCAGGAGTCTCTTCTGGGGGTTTTGTTACAATGTATCAGTACAGGTAAAATGCGTCAGTCTGGATTCCAGGCTTCTTAAGCTGCAGGAGTCTCTTCTGGGGGTTTTGTTACAATGTATCAGTACAGGTAAAATGCGTCAGTCTGGATTCCAGGCTTCTTAAGCTGCAGGAGTCTCTTCTGGGGGTTTTGTTACAATGTATCAGTGCAGGTAAAATGCGTCAGTCTGGATTCCAGGCTTCTTAAGCTGCAGGAGTCTCTTCTGGGGGTTTTGTTACAATGTATCAGTACAGATAAAATGCGTCAGTCTGGATTCCAGGCTTCTTAAGCTGCAGGAGTCTCTTCTGGGGGTTTTGTTACAATGTATCAGTACAGGTAAAATGTGTCAGTCTGGATTCCAGGTTAATTAAGCTGCAGGAGTCTCTTCTGGGGTTTTGTTACAATGTATCTGTACAGGTAAAATGCGTCAGTCTGGATTCCAGGCTTCTTAAGCTGCAGGAGTCTCTTCTGGGGGTTTTGTTACAATGTATCAGTACAGGTAAAATGCGTCAGGCTGGATTCCAGGCTTCTTAAGCTGCAGGAGTCTCTTCTGGGGGTTTTGTTACAATGTATCAGTACAGGTAAAATGCATCAGTCTGGATTCCAGGCTTCTTAAGCTGCAGGAGTCTCTTCTGGGGGTTTTGTTACAATGTATCAGTACAGGTATAATGCGTCAGTCTGGATTCCAGGCTTCTTAAGCTGCAGGAGTCTTTTTGGGGGGTTTTGTTACAATGTATCAGTTCAGGTAAAATGCGTCAGTCTGGATTCCAGGCTTCTTAAGCTGCAGGAGTCTTTTTGGGGGGTTTTGTTACAATGTATCAGTACAGGTAAAATGCTTCAGTCTGGATTCCAGGCTTCTTAAGCTGCAGGAGTCTCTTCTGGGGGTTTTGTTACAATGTATCTGTACAGGTAAAATGCTTCAGTCTGGATTCCAGGCTTCTTAAGCTGCAGGAGTCTCTTCTGGGGGTTTTGTTACAATGTATCAGTTCAGGTAAAATGCTTCAGTCTGGATTCCAGGCTTCTTAAGCTGCAGGAGTCTCTTCTGGGGGTTTTGTTACAATGTATCAGTTCAGGTAAAATGCTTCAGTCTGGATTCCAGGCTTCTTAAGCTGCAGGAGTCTCTTCTGGGGGTTTTGTTACAATGTATCAGTACAGGTAAAATGCGTCAGTCTGGATTCCAGGCTTCTTAAGCTGCAGGAGTCTCTTCTGGGGGTTTTGTTACAATGTATCAGTACAGGTAAAATGCATCAGTCTGGATTCCAGGCTTCTTAAGCTGCAGGAGTCTCTTCTGGGGGTTTTGTTACAATGTATCAGTACAGGTAAAATGCATCAGTCTGGATTCCAGGCTTCTTAAGCTGGAGGAGTCTCTTCTGAGGGTTTTGATACAATGTATCCGTTCAGGTGAAACGTATTGGTCTGGACTCCCTGCTTAGCTGCAGATGTGTTACATTTTGGGGGGTGGCTTCAGTTTGTCACTACTTGTAAGGCGACGTTCAGTATTTTACATTCGTATTTGTAGCCATCATCTAGAGTGGAAGAGTCAGAGGAAAGTATAATAGAAGCACGGGCACCATTTATGTATTTTTTACCTGCTCCTGGTTTTGGCTACAAATACTGAGCTAAAAAACTCACCAAATACTGATCCTGTGAACGTGGCCTCATATGTATCTATCTTGAGTTTCGGCTGCAGGAGTCTCTCTCCAGTGTTGAGAGTTTGTTACACTGTATTAGTTCAGATTTTAGGCAGAACTATCATTCACTTCAGGGTTGGCATGGATAGTTCTTGCCAAGCCTTAGAAGAAACTTACACAATCTTCATCGTCTGAGGATGATGAGAGTTATAACCAAAGTTAAATGACATCAACAGCCTTGAAACCTGACTGCCATAGATTGGTGACATGCATCCGCTTACTGCCAGTGGATAGCAACATTCTGGAATATGTCCTGAGGTTTACATAACACAAATGCAGAGGCGTTACAATGTATCAGATCTGTCAATTAAGAGTAAACAACCTGCTGCACAGAAGTGTCACTCATGAGCGCTGGAGCCAGCAGCATGGCCGCCACTACATCTCCAGCCTGTCCTGACTCTTGTTTTCTTCTTCATTCACCTACAAAGATGCTAAACAGAAGTGAGCAGCTAGATGCAGCTTTGGAGGCGATTAGAGAAAATAATGCTCTTTCCTGTGTTGGCTATATAGCGCCTCTCTCAGGAGTGACAGGTACTGCACCTTGAGCTCTGATAGGGGGTGTACTTATAGGCAGCCACTATGTGCAATATCAGCCTCCCCGGACCCCACATCCCACGTATGGAGGAATCACAGCGGTTTTTGCTGGATGAGTGTGAAATCTGTGTGGAATCTGAGACATTACAGGGTCATTAATACATAAAAGGCCGGCGAGCGCCGCTCATTACCGCGTGACGGGGAGGGAGGATGTTTACATTCACTGGATACGTCGTAGAAAATTGGAAAATTTCATGACATTAAGTAACAAACTGAAAAGAAAAAAATAAAACAACAAAAGAATCTAATTTTCCAATTTCTTAGCAACAAGTCGCGTGGGTGTGGAGTGGGAGTGGGCGGTGGTGGCGAGGGGGCAGCATAATGAGGGATAGTGATGCCAGACACGATGTCCTGTAATATGGATATTAATGAAAAAGTGGAAATCGCAGGAATAGTTCAAATGTGAAGATCGCACGGTGTATGAAGAGCATTCACTAACGTAAATCCAGCATGGCATCAGACATCGCCACCAAGGCCTCCTACACATACAGCGCCATGCAAAAGTTTGGGCACCCCTGGTCAACATTACTGGTATTGTGAACAGTAAACAAGTTGAAGATGAAATGATCTCTAAAAGGCAGAAAGTTACAGATCACACATTTCCTTTGTAGTTTAGGCAAAAAAAAATAAAAAAATGTATATATATTTTCATCTTATACATATGATTTTTTGCAGACGTCTGATGCTGAATTTTATGGTGAGGACGCAGGAGAGGTTTTCTTCTGATGACTCTTCCATGAAGGCCATATTTGTGCAGGTGTCTCTGAACAGAACACTGAACCACAACTCCAGAGTCTGCTGAATCTTCCTGAAGGTCTTTTGCAGTCACGCAGGGGTTTTGATCTGCCTCTCTAGCAATCCTACCACCAGCTCTCACAAAAATGTTGCTGTAAAAAAAAAAAGTTGAAAAAAAGAGAGGATGGCTTCTACAAATGGATAATGATCTTAAACACACATCAAAATCCACAGACGACCTCAAAAGATGCAAACTGAAGGTTTTATAGCGGCCTCACAGTCCACTGATCTGAACATCATTGAAAATCTGTGGCTAGACCTCAAAAGAACAGAGCATGGAAGACTAGCCAGGAATCTCACAGAACTGGAAGACGTCTCCAAGGAACAGCAAAGCATGGAAGACGAGCCAGGAATCTCACAGAACTGGAAGATGTTTCCAAGGAAGAGCAGAGCATGCAAGACGAGCCAGGAATCTCACAGAACTGGAAGACGTCTCCAAGGAACAGCAAAGCATGGAAGACGAGCCAGGAATCTCACAGAACTGGAAGATGTTTCCAAGGAAGAGCAGAGCATGCAAGACGAGCCAGGAATCTCACAGAACTGGAAGACGTCTCCAAGGAACAGCAAAGCATGGAAGACGAGCCAGGAATCTCACAGAACTGGAAAATGTCTCCAAGGAAGAGCAGTGCATGCAAGACAAGCCAGGAATCTCACAGAACTGGAAGACGTCTCCAAAGAAGAGCAGAGCATGCAAGACAAGCCAGGAATCTCACAGAACTGGAAAATGTCTCCAAGGAAGAGCAGAGCATGCAAGACGAGCCAGGAATCTCACAGAACTGGAAGATGTCTCTGTGGAAAAAAATCCCTAAAAATCCCTCAAACAAGAATTGAAAGACTCTTGGCTGCTACAAATTGTCTTTAAAAGTTGTGATACTTGAAAAAGGGGGCGCTTCTAGGTACTAACCATGTAGGGTGCACATACTTTTGCATTGACCAATTTCCCTTTTTTATTAATTTAAAAATTTAAAATATGACAAAAAAATATGTTTTGCATAAAATGCAAAGGGAATTTGTCATCTGTATCTTTATTCCTTTTAGAGATAATTTCATCTTCAAAGTTCTTAACTGTTCACAATAACGGTAATTTTGACCAGGGGTCCCCAAACTTTTGCATGCCACTGTACCATTGCAAGGGCCCCCATATCCTTGCACCAGCCATGGCCTCTTCATCCTAACAATATAATATTGTCGCTGTAGTCAGAGCTTTGGTTATAATGTTGGTCATCTTCGTGCATAAAATACACAGCAAATACTTAAAAACATTGTCAGCATAACCATAGTCTGCATAGCCACGTCACCCATAGTCAGTACCTCCATAGCCACGTCACCTATAGTCAGTGCCTCCATAGCCACGTCACCCATAGTCAGTACCTCCATAGCCACGTCACCTATAGTCAGTACCTCCATAGCCACGTCACCCATAGTCAGTACTTCCATAGCCACGTCACCTATAGTCAGTGCCTCCATAGCCACGTCACCCATAGTCAGTACCTCCATAGCCACGTCACCTTTAGTCAGTGCCTCCATAGCCACGTCACCCTTAGTCAGTACCTCCATAGCCACGTCACCTATAGTCAGTGCCTCCATAGCCACGTCACCCATAGTCAGTGCCTCCATAGCCACGTCACCCATAGTCAGTGCCTCCATAGCCACGTCACCTATAGTCAGTGCCTCCATAGCCACGTCACCTATAGTCAGTGCCTCCATAGCCACGTCACCCATAGTCAGTGCCTCCATAGCCACGTCACCCATAGTCAGTGCCTCCATAGCCACGTCACCTATAGTCAGTGCCTCCATAGCCACGTCACCCATAGTCAGTACCTCCATAGCCACGTCACCCATAGTCAGTACCTCCATAGCCACATCACCCATAGTCAGTGCCTCCATAGCCACGTCACCCATAGTCAGTACCTCCATAGCCACGTCACCCATAGTCAGTGCCTGCATAGCCACGTCACCCATAGTCAGTGCCTCCATAGCCACGTCACCCATAGTCAGTGCCTCCATAGCCACGTCACCCATAGTCAGTACCTCCATAGCCACGTCACCCATAGTCAGTGCCTCCATAACCACGTCACCCATCGTCAGTGCCTCCATAGCCACGTCACCCATAGTCAGTGCCTCCATAGCCACGTCACCCATAGTCAGTGCCTCCATAGCCACGTCACCCATAGTCAGTGCCTCCATAGCCACGTCACCCAGAGTCAGTGCCTCCATAGCCACGTCACCCATAGTCAGTGCCTGCATAGCCACGTCACCCATAGTCAGTGCCTGCATAGCCACGTCACCCATAGTCAGTGCCTCCATAGTCACGTCACCCATAGTCAGTGCCTCCATAGCCACGTCACCCATAGTCAGTGCCTCCATAGCCACGTCACCCATAGTCAGTGCCTCCATAGCCACGTCACCCAGAGTCAGTGCCTGCATAGCCACGTCACCCATAGTCAGTGCCTGCATAGCCACGTCACCCATAGTCAGTGCCTCCATAGCCACGTCACCCATAGTCAGTGCCTGCATAGCCACGTCACCCATAGTCAGTGCCTCCATAGCCACGTCACCCATAGTCAGTGCCTCCATAGCCACGTCACCCATAGTCAGTGCCTCCATAGCCACGTCACCCATAGTCAGTGCCTGCATAGCCACGTCACCCATAGTCAGTGCCTGCATAGCCACGTCACCCATAGTCAGTGCCTCCGTAGCCACGTCACCCATAGTCAGTGCCTCCATAACCATGTCACCCATCGTCAGTGCCTCCATAGCCACGTCACCCATAGTCGGTGCCTCCATAGCCACGTCACCCATAGTCAGGGCCTCCATAGCCACATCACACATAGTCAGTACCTCCATAGCCACATCACCCATAGTCAGTGCCTCCATAGCCACGTCACCCATAGTCAGTGCCTCCATAGCCACGTCACCCATAGTCAGTGCCTGCATAGCCACGTCACCCATAGTCAGTGCCTCCATAGCCACGTCACCCATAGTCAGTGCCTCCATAGCCACGTCACCCATAGTCAGTACCTCCATAGCCACGTCACCCATAGTCAGTGCCTCCATAACCACGTCACCCATCGTCAGTGCCTCCATAGCCACGTCACCCATAGTCAGTGCCTCCATAGCCACGTCACCCATAGTCAGTGCCTCCATAGCCACGTCACCCATAGTCAGTGCCTCCATAGCCACGTCACCCAGAGTCAGTGCCTCCATAGCCACGTCACCCAGAGTCAGTGCCTCCATAGCCACGTCACCCATAGTCAGTGCCTGCATAGCCACGTCACCCATAGTCAGTGCCTGCATAGCCACGTCACCCATAGTCAGTGCCTCCATAGTCACGTCACCCATAGTCAGTGCCTCCATAGCCACGTCACCCATAGTCAGTGCCTCCATAGCCACGTCACCCATAGTCAGTGCCTCCATAGCCACGTCACCCAGAGTCAGTGCCTGCATAGCCACGTCACCCATAGTCAGTGCCTGCATAGCCACGTCACCCATAGTCAGTGCCTCCATAGCCACGTCACCCATAGTCAGTGCCTGCATAGCCACGTCACCCATAGTCAGTGCCTCCATAGCCACGTCACCCATAGTCAGTGCCTCCATAGCCACGTCACCCATAGTCAGTGCCTCCATAGCCACGTCACCCATAGTCAGTGCCTGCATAGCCACGTCACCCATAGTCAGTGCCTGCATAGCCACGTCACCCATAGTCAGTGCCTCCGTAGCCACGTCACCCATAGTCAGTGCCTCCATAACCATGTCACCCATCGTCAGTGCCTCCATAGCCACGTCACCCATAGTCGGTGCCTCCATAGCCACGTCACCCATAGTCAGGGCCTCCATAGCCACATCACACATAGTCAGGGCCTCCATAGCCACATCACCCATAGTCAGTGCCTCCATAGCCACGTCACACATAGTCAGTGCCTCCATAGCCACGTCACCCATAGTCAGTGCCTCCATAGCCACGTCACCCATAGTCAGTGCCTGCATAGCCACGTCACCCATAGTCAGTGCCTCCATAGCCACGTCACCCATAGTCAGTGCCTCC
Organism: Anomaloglossus baeobatrachus; assembly: GCF_048569485.1. Lineage (NCBI taxonomy): Eukaryota > Metazoa > Chordata > Amphibia > Anura > Aromobatidae > Anomaloglossus > Anomaloglossus baeobatrachus. The sequence continues at coordinate 12,033,681 of NC_134364.1, read as the reverse complement.
ATAGCCACGTCACCCATAGTCGGTGCCTGCATAGCCACGTCACCTATAGTCAGTGCCTCCATAGCCACGTCACCCATAGTCAGTGCCTGCATAGCCACGTCACCCATAGCCAGTGCCTCCATAACATTACCAGTAGAAATGATGGAATCTCCTGAAATTCAGTTCGGGCAGAGTCACTTGTATTGAGCAGGTTCTTTCAGCTCTCACATAACTTGTCTGGATTAAATCTTTCCTGATGGCAAAAATATTCCCCTCTTTCTCTCGTCTGTTCTTACATTTTCTTTCCTGTTTATTCTGGCAGAGGCCAATCACAGACATCAGCCTGAACCCACGCGGTCACCGGGGGCATCACACAACGCAACGCACGTTGCCCCCTTCCTCCGCACATGACTGTGTAGGGTCAGTCACAGACATATTGTTGGATTCCTGCAAATCAAATCTACAAATAAATTGGATTATGGCACAGTCAGTGAGCACGGCTGACCCCAGCAGAGTCAGACACAGCAACACAGAACGTGACACCAACTACACAGAGAGGAATAGAGGTAGGGTTAGGTACAGAACTGACAATCGGAACCAGTCACAGAGACCCATCCACAGCCCACCACAGAGCCCACATCTAGAGCCGGCCACAGAGCCCCATCCACAGCCCACCACAGAGCCCACATCCACAGCCCCCCACAGAGCCCACATCTAGACCGGCCACAGAGACACACATATCCACAGCCCACCACAGAGCCCACATCTAGAGCTGGCCACAGAGCCCCATCCACAGCCCCCCACAGAGCCCACATCCACAGCCCCCCACAGCCCATATCTAGAGCCTGCCACAGAGACACACATATCCACAGCCCACCACAGAGCCCACATCTAGAGCAGGCCACAGAGCCCCATCCACAGCCCACCACAGAGCCCCCATCCACAGCCCACCACAGAGCCCCCATCCACAGCCCCCCACAGAGCCCACATCTAGAGCTGGCCACAGAGCCCCATCCACAGCCCACCGCAGAGCCCACATCCACAGCCCCACACAGAGCCCACATCTAGAGCTGGCCACAGAGCCCACATCCACAGCCCACCACAGAGCCCACATCTAGAGCCGGCCACAGAGCCCACATCTAGAGCCGGCCACAGAGCCCACATCTAGAGCCGGCCACAGAGCCCACATCTAGAGCCGGCCACAGAGCCCACATCTAGAGCCGGCCACAGAGCCCACATCTAGAGCCGGCCACAGAGCCCACATCTAGAGCCGGCCACAGAGCCCACATCTAGAGCCGGCCACAGAGCCCCCATCCACAGCCCCCCACAGAGCCCCCATCCACAGCCCCCCACAGAGCCCACATCTAGAGCTGGCCACAGAGCCCCATCCACAGCCCACCACAGAGCCCACATCTAGAGCCGGCCACAGAGCCCACATCCACAGCCCACCACAGAGCCCCATCCACAGCCCACCACAGAGCCCACATCCACAGCCCCCCACAGAGCCCACATCTAGAGCCGGCCACAGAGCCCCCATCCACAGCCCCCCACAGAGCCCACATCTAGAGCCCACCACAGAGCCCACATCTAGAGCTGGCCACAGAGCCCACATCTAGAGCCGGCCACAGAGCCCCCATCCACAGCCCCCCACAGAGCCCCCATCCACAGCCCCCCACAGAGCCCACATCCACAGCCCCCCACAGAGCCCACATCTAGAGCTGGCCACAGAGCCCCATCCACAGCCCACCACAGAGCCCATATCTAGAGCCGGCCACAGAGCCCCCATCCACAGCCCCCCACAGAGCCCACATCTAGAGCCCACCACAGAGCCCACATCTAGAGCTGGCCACAGAGCCCACATCTAGAGCCGGCCACAGAGCCCACATCTAGAGCCGGCCACAGAGCCCCCATCCACAGCCCCCCACAGAGCCCCCATCCACAGCCCCCCACAGAGCCCACATCTAGAGCTGGCCACAGAGCCCCATCCACAGCCCACCACAGAGCCCACATCTAGAGCCGGCCACAGAGCCCCCATCCACATCCCCCCACAGAGCCCACATCCACAGCCCCCCACAGAGCCCACATCTAGAGCTGGCCACAGAGCCCCATCCACAGCCCACCACAGAGCCCACATCTAGAGCCGGCCACAGAGCCCACATCCACAGCCCACCACAGAGCCCCATCCACAGCCCCCCACAGAGCCCACATCTAGAGCTGGCCACAGAGCCCACATCTAGAGCTGGTCACAGAGCCCACATCTAGAGCCGGCCACAGAGCCCCCATCCACAGCCCCCCACAGAGCCCCCATCCACAGCCCCCCACAGAGCCCACATCCAGAGCCCCCCACAGAGCCCACATCTAGAGCTGGCCACAGAGCCCCATCCACAGCCCACCACAGAGCCCACATCTAGAGCCGGCCACAGAGCCCACATCCACAGCCCCCCACAGAGCCCACATCTAGAGCCCACCACAGAGCCCACATCTAGAGCTGGCCACAGAGCCCACATCTAGAGCCGGCCACAGAGCCCACATCTAGAGCCGGCCACAGAGCCCACATCTAGAGCCGGCCACAGAGCCCCCATCCACAGCCCCCCACAGAGCCCCCATCCACAGCCCCCCACAGAGCCCACATCTAGAGCTGGCCACAGAGCCCCATCCACAGCCCACCACAGAGCCCACATCTAGAGCCGGCCACAGAGCCCCCATCCACATCCCCCCACAGAACCCACATCCACAGCCCCCCACAGAGCCCACATCTAGAGCTGGCCACAGAGCCCCATCCACAGCCCACCACAGAGCCCACATCTAGAGCCGGCCACAGAGCCCACATCCACAGCCCACCACAGAGCCCCATCCACAGCCCACCACAGAGCCCACATCCACAGCCCCCCACAGAGCCCACATCTAGAGCCGGCCACAGAGCCCCATCCACAGCCCCCCACAGAGCCCACATCTAGAGCCAGCCACAGAGCCCCATCCACAGCCCCCCACAGAGCCCACATCTAGAGCCGGCCACAGAGCCCCATCCACAGCCCCCCACCTAGAGCCGGCCACAGAGCCCCATCCACAGCACCCCACAGAGCCCCATCCATAGCCCCCCACAAAGCCCACATCTAATGCCAGCCACAGAGCCCCATCCACAACCCACTACAGAGCCCACATCTAGAGCCAGCCACAGAGCCCCCCATCCACAGCTCGCTACAGAGCTCCCATCCACAGCTCGCCACAGAGCCCCCATCCACAGCTCGAAACAGAGCCCCCATCCACAGCTCGCTACAGAGCCAACCAAAGAGCAGTCATCCACAGCTCGCCACAGAACCCCCATCCAGAGCCCGCTACATAGTCCCCATCCAAAGACAGCTACAGAGCCCCCCCATCCAGAGCCCGCCACATAGCACCCATCCAGAGCCCGCCACATAGCCCCCATCCAGAGCCCGCCACATAGTCCTAATCCAGAGCCCGCTACATAGTCCTCATCCAGAGCCCGCCACATAGTCCTCATCCAGAGCCCGCCACATAGTCCCCATCCAGAGCCCGCCACATAGTCCCCATCCAGAGCTCGCCACATAGTCCCCATCCAGAGCCCGCCACATAGTCCTCATCCAGAGCCCGCCACATAGTCCCCATCCAGAGCCTGCCACATAGTCCCCATCCAGAGCCTGCCACATAGTCCCCATCCAGACCCTGCCACATAGCTCCCATCTTGATCCAGCCACATAGCCCCCATCCAGTGGCGGCCTCATAGACCCCATCCAGTGGCGGCCTCATAGACCCCATCCAGTGACGGCCACATAGCTCCCATCTTGATCCAGCCACATAGCCCCCCCCATTCAGAGCCGGCCACAGAGCCATCATCCACAGCTTGCCACAGAGCCCTATGCAAAGCCCTCCACATCCACCACCACACATGCAAAACAGCCGCCATATGCAGCCGGCCACATAGCCCCTATCCACAGCCCGCCACTTATTGCTCTACTCTCCTGCGCCACTCCCTGGTAGCCCATATTTAACCCTGTAATCTCCAGACTCATGGACATGTCTCAGTCTTCACATGACCACAGATGAGGCTGCGGTGATAACAGCGATTTCGCTCTGCACCTTGTGATTCCGTCAGAACTGTGCATTCTTTGTCCCTGGGCAGGATTCGTTCTCTCCTGGATCCTGTAGTGCTTGAACACGCAGACTATCTGAGAGGACAGCCGCATGATTTATAGATTTATTCCTGTGTAATGTATATTTTATGACCCCACTCTCCGCTGGTAGCATAAGAGAGATTGCATAACTCCGCTGCTGGCACTAGATGAAAACCTCCCGCCTTCTACTCCAGTCACATCCAAACCACACTCAGCTGTGTTGCCTTAGTGTGTGGATAATCTGCAGCTTTGGCTGGGACTGGAGACTCCTCATGTAATTAGTGCAGCAGTTATCACATATTATGTATGTGTTATTATATTACCTGGCTCAGTGCAGTTCTTTTCAACCGTTGCGTTCCCGGACGCCATAAGTTTACGATTCCTCCAAGTAATGGCGTTCCCCGACGTCCGGTCTCTTGAAGACTTTCCCCGTCCTGCAGTGAGAAGAGAAATCTTATAAAATGCTTTATTTTACCTTTTCTATATAATATCAAAAGTGTGAAATCCTCCAAATCATAGGGTACAACCCCGACCCCCTTGACCCTCACCCCAAAAACACGCAGCGTTATGTAAAAGTAGAACATTAGTGTTTCTATTAAAGGCTGTTAATCTGGCACTTATGTAATGAGGGTTAATGCGGTGGTGTTGGCAGACCCGGACACGTCACTGCAAGGGGCGCCGCTCCAGATTTATTTTTTTTTTGTTTTTTAGGAAAAAATTAGGATTTACGGATTAGAGGGGATTAGCTTGTTCACAATGTCACTGACTCTGAGGAATAGAAAACTGTGCTAATTCCTGGAGTCAGCTGTTTGCAGCTTTGTGAGCAGCCGCTTGTGGTACTTTTAATGCCTCGCAGTTAATCTGCAGTTTATCGGTTGGTATCGCTGGTGATTTTTTTTTTTTGTGGGGTGTGTTAAGGGGTACTGTTAAGGCTAAGTGCACACGTCCCGTAATCATCTGTAGGACGGATCCGTTTGCAAAAAAGTTCTGCAAACACAACTTTCCTGTCCGTTTTGAAAACAAATTGACTTTTGTAGGATTTGGGGGTTTTTAACATTGAAGTCTATGGAAAACGGATCTGGTAACAGATCACTATTTATCTTCTATTTGAAGCTGATCCAGTAAGAAAATAATGGGTTTGTTACAAATGAAAGAAAAATGGAAGATAAATAGCGATCAGTGAACGGATCTGTTCTCCATAGACTCCAATGTTAAAAAAAACGGATCTTGCAAAAATCAATATTTCCAAAACAGACATAAAAGTTTTGTTTACAGAACTTTTTTCCCAATGGATCCATCCTAACGGATCTGGACGGATTTACTGGACGGATTTACTGGACGGATTTACTGGACGGATTTACTGGACGGATTTACTGGACGTGTGAACTCAGCCTTACAAATCTGCCATGTGAATGCTGCGCTGATACAATGTAGCAAACCCTCAAACTCAGAGGCACCTTCTTAGGCTGTGTCCGCACTTTGCGTTTCCGCAGCGTTTTGAGCAGCAGCGTTCTCATGCCAAAACGCATGCGTTTTGATTTTCCATAATAGTCTATGGAAAACGATGATTTTCCGTCCGCACTTTGCGTTTTAAAACGCTGCGTTTAATTTGCATAAATTGTGGCAAAAAACATGCGCTCAAAGAAGCAGCATGTCAATTGTTTTTGCCATTTCTGCAGCGTTTTGATAACACTGAAGTCAATGAGAAATGTGAAAACGCAAGCAAAATCAAAATTCCAGCGTTTTACCTGCTTTTTAGGTGCAGAAAACATGCAATTGGACTAAATAAACGCATGCTTTTTGGACATCAAAATAAAGATTTGATATGTCCCTTTACACACACACATAATCCGACAATTAAATTAATGAAAAAATATTAATTTATTGATATTTTACCACTAAATAGTAAATAACCGCTATAATTATATGAAATATAACTATTTTATTTTCATAAATTATATTTGTGGCCCTTTTTTTTCTCTTTTTTCATTATGTTTGACTGTTGAAACTTTATTTAGCAGTGTCTTTATGTTCAAAATGCATCTGTCAAAACGCTATTGAAAAGCATGTAAAAAGCGCTAAAAACGCACCTAAAACGCGGTAAATACGCATGCGTTTTTAGCGCTATTTTGTGGTCAAAAGCAACTTTGGCCAAAATCAATTACTGCCCGTCGGGTGCGTTTGGAACTGCAACTAGGACGACGCAAAGTGCGCACACAGCCTTAACCACGGCTGCGGTCATTGACTTCAGGCTGTTTGTCTTTTTTTACTGAATTGATACATTGTTATAAAGTGAATTATGTGACCTATAGAACCTGGGGCCCAAATCATCATTTGCGATTTATAGAGGACACTTTCTTTTTTTTTTTTTTCTGTCTTCTGGTATTCTCTGACATCTTTTGCCTCGAATTCTTCAAAATGGTTTATTAATTTGGCACAAAACAAAAAAATAAAAAGCTTTTTTTTTAACTTTTATCCAGTTTTTTGAGACTTTTTAACTCCACAAGTGGAAATCCTTTAAAAAGCCATACATTTGTCTAAAATATGACAATTGAAAACTAAAACAAACCCCCCCCCCCAACTCACCCCTGGCAGGGACTGAAGTGAGACGAGCCCCAAAAATGGTAAAAGTGGCATTTCATGAATCTGCCTAAAAATGTTATTGAGGGAAAATAAAAAAAAAACACCATAAAAAAGAAAGAAAACTTAAAAAGTAGTAAAAGTTATAGAAAATAAGGAAGAAATACTAAAGCAGCTGAAAAGGGGCAGAAAAGTGAAGAAAAAGCAATGATGAATTAGGGCCCTGGAATTCAGACTGAAGCATTTTACCTGCGCTGATACATTGTAACAAACCTCCAGATCTGGAACCTAAGCTACCAAGACTCCAGACTGATGCATTTTACCTGCACCAATACATTGTAACACACCTCCAGATCTGGAACCTACCAAGACTCCAGACTGAAGCATTTTACCTGCACTGATACACTGTAACACACCACCAGATCTGGAACCTACCAAGACTCCAGACTGATGCATTTTACCTGCACTGATACATTGTAACACACCTCCAGATCTGGAACCTACCAAGACTCCAGACTGATGCATTTTACCTGCACTGATACATTGTAACACACCTCCAGATCTGGAACCTACCAAGACTCCAGACTGATGCATTTTACCTGCACTGATACATTGTAACACACCTCCAGATCTGGAACCTACCAAGACTCCAGACTGATGCATTTTACCTGCACCGATACACTGTAACACACCACCAGATCTGGAACCTACCAAGACCCCAGGCTGATGCATTTTACCTGCACTGATACATTGTAACACACCTCCAGATCTGGAACCCTAACCAACCAAGACCCCAGGCTGATGCATTTTACCTGCACTGATACATTGTAACACACCTTCAGATCTGGAACCTACCAAGACTCCAGACTGAAGCATTTTACCTGCACCGATACACTGTAACACACCTTCAGATCTGGAACCTACCAAGACTCCAGACTGATGCATTTCACCTGCACCGATACACTGTAACACACCACCAGATCTGAAACCTACCAAGACTCCAGACTGAAGCATTTTACTTGCACTGATACACTGTAACACACCTCCAGATCTGGACCCTAAGCTACCAAGACCCCAGACTGATGCATTTTATCTGCATTGATACATTCTAACACACCTCCAGATCTGGACCCTAACCAACCAAAACCCCAGACTGATGCATTTTACCTGCACTGATACATTGTAACACACCTCCAGATCTGGACCCTAAGCTACCAAGACCCCAGACTGATGCATTTTATCTGCACTGATACATTGTAACACACCTCCAGATCTGGACCCTAAGCTACCAAGACCCCAGACTGATGCATTTTATCTGCACTGATACATTGTAACAAACCTCCAGATCTGGACCCTAACCGACCAAGACCCCAGACTGATGCATTTTATCTGCACTGATACATTGTAACAAACCTCCAGATCTGGAACCTACCAAGACTCCAGACTGATGCATTTTACCTGCACTGATACATTGTAACACACCTCCAGATCTGGACCGTAAGCTACCAAGACTCCAGACTGATGCATTTTACCTGCACTGATACATTGTAACACACCTCCAGATCTGGACCGTAAGCTACCAAGACTCCAGACTGATGCATTTTAGGGCGTAATTGGATCACAAAGTCTATTAGACGGTTGCAGAACACTTCCTTGTGTGATGAGTGAGTGATCTTGACATAAGGATGGACTGGTCCTTTAAGACATGATTCAATTTATTCTGTACAAGAACTACGCCAAGAAGTCATGTGCCCCCCCCCCTCCGCTATCGCAGCACATCCAGAGACCCCGGATCGCGTCACCCGGCCTCCTCATAACACGCGGCGCTGAGTCACATGACATTTACCGATTTTTAATTAAGAGAAATGAACACATGGTTTTTATTAAAAAATAAAATCTCAAAGGGATGAGAGAAAAGCGAAGCGCCGCAGCAGCTCCAGCATTAGGATCAGACAGATCTTACTTTTCTATTACTGGGAAAGCTGGGTGACAATATAGCCTCTATGACAGCTCCACTTATTCGTCACCCAGCTTTCCCAGACACCTGCCTTGCTACATAGTGATACAGCCTTAAGGCCCCGTCACACACAGAGATAAATCTGTGGCAGATCTGTGGCAGATCTGTGGCAGATCTGTGGCAGATCTGTGGCAGATCTGCGGTTGCAGTGAAATCATGGACACATTGTTCCATTTGTACACAGCCACAAACCTGCCACTGATTGTCCACAATTTCACTGCAACCACAGATCTGCCGCAGATTTATCTCTGGGTGTAAAGTGGCCTTTACAGTTAGGCCTTGTGCAGACGACCATATTTTCAGTCAAAAAATGGTATCCCACTCGGACCAAGGTTACTCAATGAGACTGCACACGTCTGATTATTGCCTCTGACCTTCCTATGCACGATTTGCCCCCGAGAATCAGATGGCACTTGGCCATAGAAGTCTATGGGTCCGTGAAAAAAACTGTTCTGAAAACGGATGACCTCAAAGTGCGGTCCGATCACAGACCGACAGAAGGGAGAAGGTGGAGAAACTTTGTTTTTTCTTCTTTACCCCCGAGAAGAACGGATCCCACTCTGATCAGAGTCTGCTTAGCGTTAGCTCCATTTTTCTCGGATGGTCACGTGACCCAGTCTTCAGAGTCGCTCAAACCACCGCAGTAATCGGACGAATCCGATTGGATCTATTATTGGATAGCACTCGGACCAATGGTATATAATGTGCCGAGGCTGATTTAAAATTAATCGGCATGAGAAAAAAAACACACAACATGCTGCAATTCAACACGTCAGTCAGAGATGTATAAGTGTGTGGAAACCATCGGACTGCCCTCCGGTGACATCTGAGTGCAGGCTGAATTCAGAGGACAGAATGGAGGAGATGGAGAAAGTTTGTTGTCTATCTTCTTCTCACAGTGTCCTCCGTTTCTCTCATCTGAGATCGGACCACACTGAGCTGACACTAGGATCAGCGTTTCATTACCACAATCAACCGAATTCTCTCGGGTGAGAGCGTCTACATCGTGTGACCCCAGGTCAGGAGTCTGGGAAAGCAGGGTGGTAACCTCTTTTTGGTGGTTATTCTAGAGGCCATGCTATAACTTACCTTTCACACGGAGGCAGACACAGCCAGAAAGGGCGGCTGAGTTCACACGTCCAGTAATCAGCCGATAGATCGGATCCCGCTGAGATCCGTTGAGAAAAAAGTTCTGCAAACACAACTTTTTTGTCCTTTGTTGGACTGGTTTCACACATCCGTTTTTTGTAGTCAGGCACGATCTGGCGAAAAAAGTGATGCGATGGATCCAGCGAAAAAACAGATCAGTCGCATCAGTTTTTTCACTGCGTTCCTTCCGTTTTTTTGACGGATCCGTTGTGATACTGATTATGCTCAGTTCAAAAAACCGGATCCATTGTTGGATTCCGTCATATGCTGGATGACGACGGATCCGGTGCTCATAGGCTTCCATTATGCAACATGCCGGACGGCGCCAGATCCCGGAGACAAAAAACACTGCATGGTGCGTCCTTTCCGGCAGCTGGACGAAGAAATTTCGCCGGATCCGGCAGACGCTGCATGCAACGCAAGGCCATCCAGCACAATCCGGCACTAATACAAGTCAATGGGGAATAAAACAGATCCGGTGGCAGATCCGTTTTATCCGCATTTCGCCGAATGTGCCTGACGGCAAAAAACGGATGTGTGAAAGCAGCCTTAGGCTGCTTTCACACATCCGGCTTGAGCTCTGCGGCTCAATCCGGCTGTGCAAGCTATGCAACAGATGCGGTGAAAACACCGCATCCTTTGCATAAGTTTTTCCTTTGCGGCCAGTCCGGTTTTTGCCGCTTGCGGCATGCTACTGAGCATGCGCAGTGGCAAAAACCGCATGCGGCGGCCGGATGCGGTTATTGCCGCATCGCGCCGCATCCGGCCGCCATAGGCATGCATTGAAAAATGCGCCGCATCGGCCGAATGTGGCGCGATGCGGTTTTTTTTTGCCGCACGAAAAAACGTGCCAGGCAACGTTCCATCCGGCCGCCGCATCAGCTAAATCTGCCGCATGCGGCAAAAATCGGACGGAACGCAAGGCCATGCGGCACAATGCGGCACTAATTAAAGTCTATGCAGGAAAATCGCAACCGGCAGCAAAAAAAAACAGTTGCGATTTTCCTTCAAAGTGCCGGATTGTGCCGCATAGCAAAAACCGGAGGTGTGAAAGCAGCCTTAGATAACTGATTTCTGCCGAATCCGTTTTTTTTTAAGATTGGAGTCTATGGAAACTGATCGCCGCTTTTCTTGCATTTGTAAAGGATCCGATTTTATCTTGCAGCATCCGTTTCAATGGAAGATAAGATCGTTAACGGATCCGTACTCTATAGACTCCGATGTTAAGAAAAAAACGGATCCGGCAGAAATCAGTTTGCCAATGGATCTGTTCTAACGGATGATTACAGGACGTGTGATCTCAGCCTACGGACATTATATGGGCTCTTTGCAGTCCAATATGGCGGTGACAGTTGTTTGCTGCTTTGTAGGAAGACGTGGACTCTCACCCTTCTTGGGCCACGGTCTAACAGCACAGGTTACTCCGATAGCATGCCGTCCCTGCTTCCCTAGATATAGAAGCTGCTGTCACAAAACATTGACCATCTATTCAGCCTTTGCGTCAAATATCAGTTTCTGGGAAAGCGGGACGACGGAATCCATCATTCCAAAAAACACTACTTTGCATTCTTATGTTATTTGTTTATTTTGCTTTTCAGACACCTGGGAAAGCTGAGTGACAATCCTCCGACAGTCTTTACAGGCATGAGGTACAATGTAGTAAATGCATTAGAACAAATTATAGAACCCAACAAGGTCTTAGAAATGACTGGGGTATTACTGAGGATGGGGGGACGCTGCGCCTCCCATAACTTTTAAATTAGCCAAGAATTAACCCTGAAAAAGGTAAAATCCGCCTGGTCTGTAAGCGACGTCGCCATTTGCTGCGAGCATCTCCTATCTTGGGCCTCCTCCTCAGGTTGATTCAGATTGCTACAAATTGATTCTTCTTTGAGTTTATTTTTGAAAGCAAAGCCTCAAGGTTAATCCTGCCTTGTGTGCGGCGGGCGGCCGAGCTGTGACTTTAAACGTAGCATTACTCAGATGACAATCTCCTTTACGTAACCCAAAGGTCAAGCGGCAGCCATTATACCGCGACCTCTGATGACTTTAATCATCCGACATGTGACAATGGAGCCAACTGGCCAACGACATCACACATGTCGCTCCTGGGAAATTCGGTTGACAACCTTTTATGGCCATTATTTTCGCTCCCAAAAAGGTTGTCGGATTTCCCAAAAATCTAAGCACACTGGGTATCACCTGGCTTTTAGGAATCAGGAGGTAACTGACAAGATGAGTCCCGGATTCTCATTTATTTCTTCTTTTTAGCTTGGTTATTATGCACATACATTGGGACCATTGCTAAGCAACACCGGCTGCAGTTGGTGGGTGACAACTGTCACCCACATTCAGCTGAAGGGTACGTTGGCACCAATTAGGTCCTTTCTGCCAGAAAAAAATGAACATAACGGCCAGAACACAGAGAAAATCCTGGGATATTGGGGCAATTTCCAAGCTCATCTGACTGTACCCCAAATCTCAAACCCCACCATAGACCGAATCCTACTGAAATCCCCCAAATCATCTGACTGTACCCCAAATCTCAAACCCCACCATAGAACGAATCCTACTGAAATCCCCAAACTCATCTGACTGCACCCCAAACTCCACCATAGACCGAATCCTACTGAAATCCCCCAAATCATCTGACTCTACCCCAAATCCCAAACTCCACCATAGAACAAATCCTACTGAAATCCCCAAACTCATCTGACTGCACCCCAAACTCCACCATAGACCGAATCCTACTGAAATCCCCAAATTCATCTGACTGTACCCCAAATCCCAAACTCCACCATAGATCGAATTCTACTGAAATCCCCAAATTCATCTGACTGTACCCCAAATCCCAAACTCCACCATACACCGAATCCTACTGAAACCCCAAAATCATCTGACTGTACCCCAAATGCCAAACTCCACCATACATCGAATCCTACTGAAATCCCCAAACTCATCTGACTGTACCCCAAATCCCAAACTCAACCATAGACCGAATCCTACTGAAACCCCAAAATCATCTGACTGTACCCCAAATTCCAAACTCCACCATACACCGAATCCTACTTAAATCCCCCAAATCATCTGACTGTACCCCAAATCCCAAACTCAACCATAGATCGAGTCCTACTGAAATCCCCAAACTCATCTGACTGTACCCCAAATCCCAAACCCCACCATACACCGAATCCTACTGAAATCCCCAAATTCATCTGACTGTACCCCAAATCCCAAACTCCACCATAGACCGAATCCTACTGAAATCCCCCAAATCATCTGACTCTACCCCAAATCCCAAACTCAACCATAGATCGAATCCTACTGAAATCCCCAAAATCATTTGACTCTACCCCAAATCCCAAACCCCACCATAGATCGAATCCTACTGAAATCCCCAAAATACATCTGACTGTACCCCAAATTCCAAACCCCACCACAGACTGAATCCTACTGAAATCCCCCAAATCATCTGACTCTACCCCAAATCCCAAATCCCTCCATAGATCGAATCCTACTGAAATCCCCAAATTCATTTGACTCTACCACAAATCCCAAACCCCACCATAGACCGAATCCTACTGAAATCCCCAAATGCATCTGACTGTACCCCAAATCCCAAACCCCTCCATAGACCGAATCCTACTGAAATCAGTGAATACATAAAAAGGAAATCAAGTCAAACGGATGAAGAAAAGTAAGATCAAATTGGATCTGTGATCCTGACACAATCAGAGGTTCTCCAGAGACATCAGATCCCTTTGGGGCTTCCCTGAGATTTCTGCTATTGGAAATATGACACTACATTGTCAGATCATAGACATCTCTGTGTGGTACCAAAGGGCCGGATCTCTGGAGAACCAGGATCACAGGCTCTAGTGTTCTGATCCCACTCATGACGATCACAGACTATTGCCCCAGTGGAGGAATCGATATCTCAGCAATCTGTACAATAAACTATCCCCCCCAGTGCGATGCATTAGGAGGGTCTGCACTGTGTGTGATGATGGGGGTGGTAGTTGCTGGAGCCTGCACCTATTCCACCATCTGTCGCTCCAGCACAGGACGCAGCGTCCCAGCCCTTCTGCTGCCGACTAAATCCCTCACCGAGCAGAACACAGCGATCCGCATCTTATACAATCCGATCTGGAGGATCTTCGTGTTTACAGTTTGTAGCGAAGAAGAGTAAAACATCCTGCACGATATTGCTACAATGTAGCACTGGAGGCGCACACAGAAGGGGGGATGCGTCTTCCCATAGGTGAGGACCCCACAAGACACTCACCTGGTCCCTGCAGCACGCCGGCCAGGCACCACACTGTGACCAGCAGGCAGCAGACGAAGGCGCCCTGCTGCAGCATCCTCTCCCTCCTCTTCCTCCTGCCCATTCTCAGGAGCTGGGTCCCGGCTTGGCTGCATGTCCCCCCTCTGCACCCCGCCATGTCCCCGGCTCCTGCAGCAGGGTGTGGGGTGCACAGCGCGGATGAGACCCCCTAAGGCTGCAGTGATGCTGGGCACAGGGTCCCACACAGCATGGCAGCCCAGCACAGGGGACGGACTGCTCCTCAGCTGCTCAGGCACACACTGATCCCAGGCTGGGAGGGAGCCCTGTCCCCCTCCTCCTCCTCCTCCTCCTCCTCACCACCCTCCCTGCCACTCACAGTGCCTGACACCTGCAGCCAGGAAGGGGTTAAAACCAAATTATTCCATGGATGTACAGATCTGATGTGCCAGAGGGAAATCCTGCCAAGCCACCTGGAGCATTGTGGGTGTGTCAGTACTGTGTGGACACGCCCCCAGAGCACTTCTAGTCTCATTTGCATATGTCTTCTACACTACATTTCTCATGGGATCTATAGGGAATCCTTTTATAGGAGGACCAGCGCCTATACAGCAATACCCAGAGGCGTAACTACAGTAGGTGCAGGTAAGCCCTGGAGCTAAGGGGTCCCCAAAGTCCCTTTTGTCTATATGAAAAGACCAATGCTATTAAAGACTTGCAACATCTGGGGGCCCCATTAGATCTTGTGCACTGGGGCCCAGGAGCTTCAAGGCACGCCACTGGCAAAACCTCCACTTCCATATGTAACAATGTGCTGACAGGTGCCATTTAAAGAAACAGTGAGGCTAAATCAGATGTGTGGCCCCTGTAGTCTCTGGGGCCACGGAGAACTGCAGCTGGGAGAAGATTCAGCTCTATAGTAAGGAGAATTGGAGGACATTATTTACCCATATTTATACCCCTTCATGCCCAAGGACCACAGGGGGACACAGACCGAAAGGGGCAAGACCAGTATATGGGTTCATCATAATGCACAAGTGCAGCTGATTTGGAGGTGGTAGTGGCCCCCTTATCTCCTGGGCCCCTGTGCGACTGCAGAGGTTGTACCAATGATATATACACCCCTGCTAAGGACCAACAATGTGTTAATCACAGGGACAATATTGGGGTGTAGAGACCTAAGGTCCTGTTAAAGGGGGGTCACATAGGAACACAGGTGATGAATAGGAGAAGGATCAATATGGAAGACCCCCCCCTGAGTAGAACATATATTAAATTGTTAAATAGTAAGTTTATCAATATGGGGGGGCTCAGGGGCTGCGCTGCTTTCCTGACGCCCCTCTTCCAGGATTACCCATATGTAAAAGTGCTGGTAACAAGTAAGGCCTCTTTCACACGTCCGTGTCTCCGGTACATGTCTCCGGTACGTGTCTCCGGTACGTGTCTCCGGTACGTGTCTCCGGTACGTGTCTCCGGTACGTGTCTCCGGTACGTGTCTCCGGTATGTGTCTCCGGTACATGTCTCCGGTACATTTCTCCGGTACGTGTCTCCGGTACGTGTCTCCGGTATGTGTCTCCGGTACATGTCTCCGGTACATGTCTCCGGTACGTGTCTCCGGTACGTGTCTCCGGTACAGTGTTTGGTCCTTTTCCTCACGTACCGGAGACTCGGCACAAGTAGACCCATTTAAATCAATGGGTCTGCGCTCACGTGCGTGTTCTGCCATGGACCGTGTGTACGTGTGGAGCATACGTGTGTGCGTGTGCTCCACACATCTACATGTCAGTTTTTCTCTGGCATCACGGATGTCACACGGAACGCAAACGGACCACACGGAGGTGTTCCGTGTGACACGCGCCGGAGAAAACACACGTGTATGAGAAAATAAAAAAAAAAATCTTTACTCACCTTCTCCAGCCCTCCTGTCTCTGCCGCTGCTGTCACTTGCTTCCGACCGCCTCTTGCAGCCTCTGTGGAGAAGGCAGAGGACGGGCAGCCTCCGTGGATAGGGAAGAGAACAGGAAGCCTCCATGGACAGGGGAGAGGATAACCAGCCTCCGTGGATAAAGCAGAGGACGGGCAGTCTGCGTGGAAAGGGCAGAGGACGGGCAGTCTGCGTGGACAGGGCAGGTGACGGGCAGCCTCCGTGGACAGGGCAGATGATGGGCAGCCTCCGTAAACAGGGCATGTGATGGGCAGCCCCCATGGACAGGGCATTTGATGGTCAGCCCCCGTGCACAGGGAAGGTGATGGGCAGCCTCCGTGTACAGGGCAGGTGACGGGCAGCCTTCGCGGACAGGCAGGTGATGGGCAGTCTCTGTGGATAGAGCAGATCATGGGCAGCATCTGTGGACAGAGCAGGTGACGGGCAGCCTCCGTGGAAAGGGCAGATGACGGGCAGCCTCCGTGGACAGGGCAGGTGACGGGCAGCCTCTGTGGACAGGGCAGGTGATGGGCAGCCTCCGTGGACAGGGCAGGTGACGGGCAGCCTCTGTGGACAGGGCAGGTGATGGGCAGCCTCCGTGGACAGGGCAGGTGACAGGCATCCTCTGTGGACAGGGCAGGTGACGGGAAGCCTCTGTGGACAGGGCAGGTGACGGGCAGCCTCTGTGGACAGGGCAGGTGATGGGAAGCCTCCGTGGACAGGGCAGGTGACGGGCAGCCTCTGTGGACAGGGCAGGTGATGGGCAGCCTCCGTGGACAGGGCAGGTGATGGGCAGCCTCCGTGGACAGGGCAGGTGACGGGCAGCCTCTGTGGACAGGGCAGGTGACGGGAAGCCTCTGTGGACAGGGCAGATGACGGGCAGCCTCTGTGGACAGGGCAGGTGACGGGAAGCCTCTGTGGACAGGGCAGGTGACGGGCAGCCTCTGTGGACAGGGCAGGTGATGGGCAGCCTCTGTGGACAGGGCAGGTGATGGGCAGCCTCCGTGGACAGGGCAGGTGACGGGCAGCCTCTGTGGACAGGGCAGGTGATGGGCAGCCTCTGTGGACAGGGCAGGTGACGGGAAGCCTCTGTGGACAGGGCAGATGACGGGCAGCCTCTGTGGACAGGGCAGGTGACGGGCAGCCTCTGTGGACAGGGCAGGTGATGGGCAGCCTCTGGCAACCTTCTGATATTATCAAGCTCTGCCCTTGCCGAAATAATTGTTTGAGGAGAGGAGTCCTGATTTTTAGCCAATCAAATGGAAGAGTTATTTACTTGCTCTATGAATAACTAAAATTCCTCAGCATCAATGTTTCTATATAAGATTATTCCTCACCAGAGTAAAATGATAAAAGAAGTCACAGAACTGAGCCTCTCCCTGCGCTGATCTCCTGCTGCAGCTGCGCTATACCCGGGAGAGCAGAATCACAGCACAATGTCTGATCACTCGTGTTTATCAGAAGTAAGGTCATCTACATCGATGAACATGCTCCGGTTCTGTGTATGAGGTGCACCGTGCCACTAGAGCAGGGTAAGGGGGCATCATGCCACTAGAGCAGGGTAAGGGGGCATCATGCCACTAGAGCAGGGTAAGGGGTGCACCGTGCCACTAGAGCAGAGTAAAGGGTGCACCGTGCCACTAGAGCAGGGTAAAGGGTGCACCGTGCCACTAGAGCAGGGTAAAGGGTGCACCATGCCACTAGAGCAGGGTAAAGGGTGCACCATGCCACTAGAGCAGGGTAAGGGGTGCACCATGCCACTAGAGCAGGGTAAGGGGTGCACCATGCCACTAGAGCAGGGTAAGGGGTGCACCATGCCACTAGAGCAGGGTAAGGGGTGCACCATGCCACCAGAGCAGGGCAAGGGGTGCACCATGCCACTAGAGCAGGGTAAGGGGTGCACCATGCCACTAGAGCAGGGTAAGGGGTGCACCATGCCACTAGAGCAGGGTAAGGGGTGCACCATGCCACTAGAGCAGGGTAAGGGGTGCACCGTGCCACTAGAGCAGGGCAAGGGGTGCACCATGCCACTAGAGCAGGGTAAGGGGTGCACCATGCCACTAGAGCAGGGTTTTACAAAAGATCCAAAGTTTATCAACAGAAAACCTTTATTTTGCCCAAAACATGGTGATGATAATTAGAGAGCAGCAATGACTGTAGAGAGATGATCAGTAAATGTTCTGCAGGTAACAACAGTCACAATCAGTAGGACGTCACCGGCCGTCGCTGAGAATGACTTCAGCACATCTGCGGCCACAGGACATCACTAGCCTCTCACACTGATCTGGGGGGATTTTGGCCCACTCTTCTTCCAGTCTCTTCCACAGGACATCACTAGTCTCTCACACTGCTCTGGGGGGATTTTGGCCCACTCTTCTTCTAGTCTCTTCCACAGGACATCACTAGTCCCTCACACTGCTCTGGGGGGATTTTGGTCCACTCTTCTTCTAGTCTCCTCCACAGGACATCACTAGTCTCTCGCACTGCTCTGGGGGGATTTTGGCCACTCTTCTTCTAGTCTCCTCCACAGGACATCACTGGTCTCTCGCACTGCTCTGGGGGGATTTTGGCCACTCTTCTTCCAGTCTCTTCCACAGGACATCACTGGTCTCTCACACTGCTCTGGGGGGATTTTGGTCCACTCTTCTTCCAGTCTCTTCCACAGGACATCACTAGTCTCTCACACTGCTCTGGGGGAATTTTGGCCCACTCTTCTTCCAGTCTCTCCACAGGACATCACTAGCCTCTCACACTGCTCTGGGGGGATTTTGGCCCACTCTTCTTCCAGTCTCTTCCACAGGACATCACTAGTCTCTCACACTGCTCTGGGGGGATTTTGGTCCACTCTTCTTCCAGTCTCTTCCACAGGACATCACTAGCCTCTCACACTGCTCTGGGGGGATTTTGGTCCACTCTTCTTCCAGTCTCTTCAACAGGACATCACTAGTCTCTCACACTGTTCTGGGGGGATTTTGGCCCACTCTTCCAGTCTCTTCCACAGGACATCACTAGCCTCTCACACTGCTCTGGGGGGATTTTGGTCCACTCTTCTTCCAGTCTCTCCACAGGACATCACTAGTCTCTCACACTGCTCTGGGGGGATTTTGCCCCACTCTTCTTCCAGTCTCTTCCACAGGACATCACTAGTCTCTCACACTGCTCTGGGGGGATTTTGGCCCACTCTTCTTCCAGTCTCTTCCACAGGACATCACTAGTCTCTCACACTGCTCTGGGGGGATTTTGGTCCACTCTTCTTCCAGTCTCTCCACAGGACATCACTAGTCTCTCACACTGCTCTGGGGGGATTTTGGTCCACTCTTCTTCCAGTCTCTTCCACAGGACATCACTAGCCTCTCACACTGCTCTGGGGGGATTTTGGTCCACTCTTCTTCCAGTCTCTTCCACAGGACATCACTAGTCTCTCACACTGTTCTGGGGGGATTTTGGCCCACTCTTCCAGTCTCTTCCACAGGACATCACTAGCCTCTCACACTGCTCTGGGGGGATTTTGGTCCACTCTTCTTCCAGTCTCTCCACAGGACATCACTAGTCTCTCACACTGCTCTGGGGGGATTTTGCCCCACTCTTCTTCCAGTCTCTTCCACAGGACATCACTAGTCTCTCACACTGCTCTGGGGGGATTTTGGTCCACTCTTCTTCCAGTCTCTTCCACAGGACATCACTAGCCTCTCACACTGCTCTGGGGGGATTTTGGTCCACTCTTCTTCCAGTCTCTTCCACAGGACATCACTAGTCTCTCACACTGTTCTGGGGGGATTTTGGCCCACTCTTCCAGTCTCTTCCACAGGACATCACTAGCCTCTCACACTGCTCTGGGGGGATTTTGGTCCACTCTTCTTCCAGTCTCTCCACAGGACATCACTAGTCTCTCACACTGCTCTGGGGGGATTTTGCCCCACTCTTCTTCCAGTCTCTTCCACAGGACATCACTAGTCTCTCACACTGCTCTGGGGGGATTTTGGTCCACTCTTCTTCCAGTCTCTCCACAGGACATCACTAGTCTCTCACACTGCTCTGGGGGGATTTTGCCCCACTCTTCTTCCAGTCTCTTCCACAGGACATCACTAGTCTCTCACACTGCTCTGGGGGGATTTTGGCCCACTCTTCTTCCAGTCTCTTCCACAGGACATCACTAGTCTCTCACACTGCTCTGGGGGGATTTTGGTCCACTCTTCTTCCAGTCTCTCCACAGGACATCACTAGTCTCTCACACTGCTCTGGGGGGATTTTGGCCCACTCTTCTTCCAGTCTCTTCCACAGGACATCACTAGTCTCTCACACTGCTCTGGGGGGATTTTGGCCCACTCTTCTTCCAGTCTCTCCACAGGACATCACCAGTCTCTCACACTGCTCTGGGGGGATTTTGGTCCACTCTTCTTCTAGTCTCTTCCACAGGACATCACTAGTCTCTCACACTGCTCTGGGGGGATTTTGGTCCACTCTTCTTCCAGTCTCTTCCACAGGACATCACTAGTCCCTCACACTGCTCTGGGTGGATTTTGCCCCACTCTTCTTCCAGTCTCTTCCACAGGACATCACTAGTCTCTCACACTGCTCTGGGGGGATTTTGACCCACTCTTCTTCCAGTCTCTCCCACAGGACATCACTAGTCTCTCACACTGCTCTGGGGGGATTTTGGTCCACTCTTCTTCCAGTCTCTCCACAGGACATCACTAGTCTCTCACACTGCTCTGGGGGGATTTTGGCCCACTCTTCCTCCAGTCTCTTCCACAGGACATCACTAGCCTCTCACACTGCTCTGGGGGGATTTTGGTCCACTCTTCTTCCAGTCTCTTCCACAGGACAGCACTAGCCTCTCACACTGCTCTGGGGGGATTTTGGCCCACTCTTCTTCCAGTCTCTTCCACAGGACATCACTAGTCTCTCACACTGCTCTGGGGGGATTTTGGTCCACTCTTCTTCCAGTCTCTTCCACAGGACATCACTAGTCTCTCACACTGTTCTGGGGGGATTTTGGTCCACTCTTCTTCCAGTCTCTTCCACAGGACATCACTAGTCTCTCACACTGCTCTGGGGGGATTTTGGCCCACTCTTCTTCCAGTCTCTTCCACAGGACATCACTCGTCTTTCACACTGCTCTGGGGGGATTTTGGCCCACTCTTCTTCCAGTCTCTTCCACAGGACATCACTAGTCTCTCACACTGCTCTGGGGGGATTTTGGCCCACTCTTCTTCCAGTCTCTTCCACAGGACATCACTAGTCTCTCACACTGCTCTGGGGGGATTTTGGCCCACTCTTCTTCCAGTCTCTTCCACAGGACATCACTAGTCTCTCACACTGCTCTGGGGGGATTTTGGTCCACTCTTCTTCCAGTCTCTTCCACAGGACATCACTAGTCCCTCACACTGCTCTGGGGGGATTTTGGTCCACTCTTCTTCCAGTCTCTTCCACAGGACATCACTAGTCTCTCACACTGCTCTGGGGGGATTTTGGCCCACTCTTCTTCCAGTCTCTTCCACAGGACATCACTAGTCTCTCACACTGCTCTGGGGGGATTTTGGTCCACTCTTCTTCCAGTCTCTTCCACAGGACATCACTAGCCTCTCACACTGCTCTGGGGGGATTTTGGCCACTCTTCTTCCAGTCTCTTCCACAGGACATCACTAGTCTCTCACACTGCTCTGGGGGGATTTTGGCCCACTCTTCTTCCAGTCTCTTCCACAGGACATCACTAGTCTCTCACACTGCTCTGGGGGGATTTTGGCCCACTCTTCTTCCAGTCTCTTCCACAGGACATCACTAGCCTCTCACACTGCTCTGGGGGGATTTTGGTCCACTCTTCTTCCAGTCTCTTCCACAGGACATCACTAGTCTCTCACACTGCTCTGGGGGGATTTTGGTCCACTCTTCCTCCAGTCTCTCCACAGGACATCACTAGTCTCTCACACTGCTCTGGGGGGATTTTGGCCACTCTTCCTCCAGTCTCTCCACAGGACATCACTAGTCTCTCACACTGCTCTGGGGGGATTTTGGTCCACTCTTCTTCCAGTCTCTTCCACAGGACATCACTAGTCTCTCACACTGCTCTGGGGGGATTTTGGTCCACTCTTCTTCCAGTCTCTTCCACAGGACATCACTAGCCTCTCACACTGCTCTGGGGGGATTTTGGCCACTCTTCCTCCAGTCTCTCCACAGGACATCACTAGTCTCTCACACTGCTCTGGGGGGATTTTGGTCCACTCTTCCTCCAGTCTCTCCACAGGACATCACTAGTCCCTCACACTGCTCTGGGGGGATTTTGGCCCACTCTTCCTCCAGTCTCTTCCACAGCACATCACTAGTCCCTCACACTGCTCTGGGGGGATTTTGGTCCACTCTTCTTCCAGTCTCTTCCACAGGACATCACTAGTCTCTCACACTGCTCTGGGGGGATTTTGGTCCACTCTTCTTCCAGTCTCTTCCACAGGACATCACTAGCCTCTCACACTGCTACATTATCTGTACTCAGAGAGATATATCACTGTGTTATCTGTGGTGTTACATAGGACTGCAGGTGACATCTACTACATTATCTGTACTCAGAGAGATATCACTGTGTTATCTGTGGTGTTACATAGGACTGCAGGTGACATCTACTACATTATCTGTACTCAGAGAGATATCACTGTGTTATCTGTGGTGTTACATAGGACTGCAGGTGACATCTACTACATTATCTGTACTCAGAGAGATATCACTGTGTTATCTGTGGTGTTACATAGGACTGCAGGTGACATCTACTACATTATCTGTACTCAGAGATATCACTGTGTTATCTGTGGTGTTACATGGGACTGCAGGTGACATCTACTACATTATCTTTACTCAGAGAGTAATCACTGTGTTATCTGTGGTGTTACATAGGACTGCAGGTGACATCTACTACATTATCTGTACTCAGAGATATCACTGTGTTATCTGTGGTGTTACATAGGACTGCAGGTGACATCTACTACATTATCTGTACATAGAGAGATATCACTGTGTTATCTGTGGTGTTACATAGGACTGCAGGTGACCTCTACTACATTATCTGTACTCAGAGATATCACTGTGTTATCTGTGGTGTTACATAGGACTGCAGGTGATATCTACTACATTATCTGTACTCAGAGATATCACTGTGTTATCTGTAGTGTTACATAGGACTGCAGGTGCCATCTACTACATTATCTGTACTCAGAGATATCACTGTGTTATCTGTAGTGTTACATAGGACTGCAGGTGCCATCTACTACATTATCTGTACTCAGAGAGATATCACTGTGTTATCTGTGGTGTTACATAGGACTGCAGGTGCCATCTACTACATTATCTGTACTCAGAGAGATATCACTGTGTTATCTGTGGTGTTACATAGGACTGCAGGTTCCATCTACTACATTATCTGTACTCAGAGATATATCACTGTGTTATCTGTGGTGTTACATAGGATTGCAGGTTCCATCTACTACATTATCTGTACTCAGAGAGATATCACTGTGTTATCTGTGGTGTTACATGGGACTGCAGGTGACATCCACTACATTATCTGTACTCAGAGAGATATCACTGTTATCTGTGGTGTTACATGGGACTGCAGGTGACATCTACCACATTATCTGTACTCAGAGAGATATCACTGTGTTATCTGTGGTGTTACATGGGACTGCAGGTGACATCTACTACATTATCTGTACTCAGAGAGTAATCACTGTGTTATCTGTGGTGTTACATGGGACTGCAGGTGACATCTACTACATTATCTGTACTCAGAGATATCACTGTGTTATCTGTGGTATTACATAGGACTGCAGGTGACATCTACTACATTATCTGTACTCAGAGAGATATCACTGTGTTATCTGTGGTGTTACATAGGACTGCAGGTGACATCTACTACATTATCTGTACTCAGAGAGATATCACTGTGTTATCTGTGGTGTTACATAGGACTGCAGGTGACATCTACTACATTATCTGTACTCAGAGATATCACTGTGTTATCTGTGGTGTTACATAGGACTGCAGGCGACATCTACTACATTATCTGTACTCAGAGATATCACTGTGTTATCTGTGGTGTTACATAGGACTGCAGGTGACATCTACTACATTATCTTTACTCAGAGAGTAATCACTGTGTTATCTGTGGTGTTACATAGGACTGGAGGTGACATCTACTACATTATCTGTACATAGAGAGATATCACTGTGTTATCTGTGGTGTTACATAGGACTGCAGGTGACATCTACTACATTATCTGTACTCAGAGATATATCACTGTGTTATCTGTGGTGTTACATAGGACTGCAGGTGACATCTACTACATTATCTGTACTCAGAGAGATATCACTGTGTTATCTGTGGTGTTACATAGGACTGCAGGTGACCTCTACTACATTATCTGTACTCAGAGATATCACTGTGTTATCTGTGGTGTTACATAGGACTGCAGGTGTCATCTACTACATTATCTGTACTCAGAGATATCACTGTGTTATCTGTGGTGTTACATAGGACTGCAGGTGCCATCTACTACATTATCTGTACTCAGAGAGATATCCCTGTGTTATCTGTGGTGTTACATAGGACTGCAGGTGACCTCTACTACATTATCTGTACTCAGAGATATCACTGTGTTATATGTGGTGTTACATAGGACTGCAGGTGTCATCTACTACATTATCTGTACTCAGAGAGATATCACTGTGTTATCTGTGGTGTTACATGGGACTGCAGGTGACATCCACTACATTATCTGTACTCAGAGAGATATCACTGTTATCTGTGGTGTTACATGGGACTGCAGGTGACATCTACTACATTATCTGTACTCAGAGAGATATCACTGTTATCTGTGGTGTTACATGGGACTGCAGGTGACATCTATCACATTATCTGTACTCAGAGAGATATCACTGTGTTATCTGTGGTGTTACATAGGACTGCAGGTGACATCTACTACATTATCTGTACTCAGAGATATCACTGTGTTATCTGTAGTGTTACATAGGACTGCAGGTGACATCTGCTACATTATCTGTACTCAGAGATATCACTGTGTTATCTGTGGTGTTACATAGGACTGCAGGTGACATCTACTACATTATCTGTACTCAGATATCACTGTGTTATCTGTGGTGTTACATAGGACTGCAGGTGACATCTACTACATTATCTGTACTCAGAGAGATATCACTGTGTTATCTGTGGTGTTACATAGGACTGCAGGCGACATCTACTACATTATCTGTACTCAGAGATATCACTGTGTTATCTGTGGTGTTACATAGGACTGCAGGTGACATCTACTACATTATCTTTACTCAGAGAGTAATCACTGTGTTATCTGTGGTGTTACATAGGACTGCAGGTGACATCTACTACATTATCTGTACATAGAGAGATATCACTGTGTTATCTGTGGTGTTACATAGGACTGCAGGCGACATCTACTACATTATCTGTACTCAGAGATATCACTGTGTTATCTGTGGTGTTACATAGGACTGCAGGTGACATCTACTACATTATCTTTACTCAGAGAGTAATCACTGTGTTATCTGTGGTGTTACATAGGACTGGAGGTGACATCTACTACATTATCTGTACATAGAGAGATATCACTGTGTTATCTGTGGTGTTGCATAGGACTGCAGGTGACATCTACTACATTATCTGTACTCAGAGATATCACTGTGTTATCTGTGGTGTTACATAGGACTGCAGGCGACACCTACTACATTATCTGCACTCAGAGATATCACTGTGTTATCTGTGCTGTTACATAGGACTGCAGGTGACATCTACTACATTATCTGTACTCAGAGATATCACTGTGTTATCTGTGGTGTTACATAGGACTGCAGGTGACATCTACTACATTATCTGTACTCAGAGAGTAATCACTGTGTTATCTGTGGTGTTACATAGGACTGGAGGTGACATCTACTACATTATCTGTACATAGAGAGATATCACTGTGTTATCTGTGGTGTTACATAGGACTGCAGGTGACATCTACTACATTATCTGTACTCAGAGAGATATCACTGTGTTATCTGTAGTGTTACATAGGACTGCAGGTGACATCTACTACATTATCTGTACTCAGAGATATCACTGTGTTATCTGTGGTGTTACATAGGACTGCAGGTGACATCTACTACATTATCTGTACTCAGAGATATCACTGTGTTATCTGTAGTGTTACATAGGACTGCAGGTGACATCTACTACATTATCTGTACATAGAGAGATATCACTGTGTTATCTGTGGTGTTACATAGGACTGCAGATGACATCTACTACATTATCTGTACTCAGAGATATCACTGTGTTATCTGTGGTGTTACATAGGACTGCAGGTGACATCTACTACATTATCTGTACTCAGAGAGTAATCACTGTGTTATCTGTGGTGTTACATGGGACTGCATGTAGCTTAAGGGACATATTGAAGAAGGAAACACGTTACTGACACGTTAAGCTCTGCTACATCTGCTGATAACCTCATACTATGCTATTCCAGAAGACGCCTGCTTCTTTTCTTTGTTGTTTTTTTTAATACTTTCCTTGTGATTTCCACAAGACGATGGAATTAGTGGAAACTCTTCACATGCTGCCGGAGCGGCCGGGGCCTCGTCACCTCCAACAACCGGCCGATTGTTCCCCCATCCGGGCTCCGCTGTGCATATGATGGTCCCTGATCTCATCTACTCCCACCTACAATGCATCACATACAAATATTGCCTAAAAATATGTGCCCCCCGGGACAGGCCCCTGATCTCTCCCTCCTGACAGATCCACTCTCTGCAGATCATTGCACCACTGACCTCTCTATAGATCTACAGGTCATTGCGCCTCTATGTATTAGCACATTCTGCAGACTATCGCATTGCAGAGCTTTGTTCATTCCCTCTCCCGCCTCTCATAGATATGTTTCAGCAGACTCTTTCTTCCGCCCACCCCCTGCCAGCTGTATTAATAAATTGTGAATATAATTATTGATTGCCGTAGCGCTCTGCAGAGCGTCGCTCTGAACCTTATCACCTGCGGATATTTATAAATCCCCGTACCAACCAATTATTCTGCACCATTAATAGTAACGTGGATCGTTTCGCTCCATTCACTTACACATCTTAGACCCCTAAAATGGAAAGGAAAAAAAAAAACCAGCGTGGAAATATTAACTCCTGCACGACTGAGACAGCCATAAGCCCAGAATGGTGCAATCATCTGCAGAGTCACAGTCCTTCTATTCCTGGATCTAGAGGGTGGCACGGTGGCTCAGTGGTTAGCACTGCAGTCTTATAGTGGCTCAGTGGTTAGCACTTAAGTCTTATAGTGGCTCAGTGGTTAGCACTTAAGTCTTATAGTGGCTCAGTGGTTAGCACTGCAGTCTTATAGTGGCTCAGTGGTTAGCACTTCAGTTTATAGTGGCTCAGTGGTTAGCACTGCAGTTTATAGTGGCTCAGTGGTTAGCACTGCAGTCTTGTGGTGGCTCAGTGGTTAGCACTGCAGTCTTGTGGTGGATCAGTGGTTAGCACTGCAGTTTTGCAGCGCTGGGTACTGGGTTCAAATCCCACCAAGGACACCATCTGCAAGCAGTTTGTATGTTCTCCCCGTGTTTGCGTGGGTTTCCTCCGGGTTGTCTGGTTTCCTCCCACACTCCAAAGACATACTGATAGGGACTCTAGATTGTGAGTCCCAATGGGGACAGTGTTCCTGATGTACGTAAAGCGCTGTGGAATATGTTAGCGCGATATAAAAATAAAGATTTGATTTTTTGATGTGGAGCTAGAGAACACAAAGTAACGACCATTATTCCATATTTTCCGCGTGGTACGAGGCGCGATTTTCGGTCACCGTCGTTCCGGGCAGCGATTACTATAGAGCGTGTTGTATCGGAATCCCCGGAATGTAACGATTGTATCAGTGTGTCCCGTCGCTGATCAGTGCCAGGGCCTCGTCACATCACTCTCAGATATAACAAGATTTGACGGGTTTTTTGTTTTGTTTTTCCGCCAAAAAGGCGAATAAATAAAAAAAAAAGGTTAAAACTCTCCTCTCCGCTGTGTAAAGTTGTCGTTTTGTGTTTATCGACAAGATGGTGTTTATGTGGATTTCGCTCCTCGCTGGATCGTTTCCATGAGAACATATTACTCGCCGCCGAACGTGTAATGTAAACATTCCGAGCGGAGATCGATACAGAAAATGAAGGGTTAAAAGGAATATTCCCATCTCCAAAGATGGATACTGACGGCTCATTAAAATTTCCATCCGTTCTGAAGATAGTTGCACTTTTGTTTACAGCTTGTTGCCTAGGAGACCGACCACCCCAGCTGTTCAGCTTGCAGCGGTGGCCGGTCTCCAAGTCAACGGGCAGTAAATTTATGTGTTACTTATTGTACTTTATATGAGACACTCTATACTACGGTGATTCACAATCCCTTCCCCCTTCTTTTTGTCCAATCCTACTTTTTGTTTTTAGTGTGTGATTTTAATCATGTGTTACTTATTGTCTCTAACTACAGTCATATGAAAAAGTTTGGGCACCCCTATTAATGTTAACCTTTTTTCTTTATAACAATTTGGGTTTTTGCTATTTCAGTGTCATATATCTAATAACTGATGGACTGAGTAATATTTCTGGATTGAAATGAAGTTTATTGTACTAACAGAAAATGTGCAATCCGCATTTAAACAAAATTTGACCAGTGCAAAAGTATTGGCACCTCAACATAAAAGTGACATTAATATTTTGTAGATCCTCCTTTTGCAGAAATCACAGCCTCTAGTGGCTTCCTGTAGCTGTTAATGAGTTCCTCGATCCTGGATGAAGGTAGATTTGACCATTCCTGTTTACAAAACAATTCCAGTTCAGGTAAGTTTGATGGTCGCCGAGCATGGACAGCCGCTTCACATCATCCCACAGATGTTCAATGATATTCAGGTCTGGGGACTGGGATGGCCATTCCAGAACATTGTAATTGTTCCTCTGCATGAATGCCTGAGTAGATTTGGAGCGGTGTTTTGGATCATTGTCTTGCTGAAATATCCATCCCCTGCGTAACTTCAACTTCGTCACTGATTCTTGCACATTATTGTCAAGAATCTGCTGATACTGAGTTAAATCCATGCGACCCTCAACTTTAACAAGATTCCCGGTGCCGGCATTGGCCACACAGCCCCAAAGCATGATGGGACCTCCACCAAATGTTACTGTGGGTAGCAAGTGCTTTTCTTGGAATGCCGTGTTTTTTTGCCTCCATGCATAACGCCTTTTTGTATGACCAAACAACTCAATCTTTGTTTCATCAGTTCACAGGACCTTCTTCCAAAATGTAACTGGCTTGTCCAAATGTGCTTTTGCGTATCTCAGGCGACTGTTTGTGGCGTACTTGCAGAAACGGCTTCTTTCGCATCACTCTCCTATACAGCTTCTCCTTGTGCAACGTGCGCTGTATTGTTGACCGATGCACATTGACACCATCTGCAGCAAGATGATGCTGCAGGTCTTTGGAGGTGGTCTGTGGATTGTCCTTGACTGTTCTCACCATTCTTCTTCTCTGCCTTTCTGATATTTTTTTTGGCCTGCCACTTCTGGGCTTAACAAGAACTGTACCTGTGTTCTTCCATTTCCTTACTATGTTCCTCACAGTGGAAACTGACAGTTTAAATCTCTGAGACAACTTTTTGTATCTTCCCCTGAACAACTATGCTGAATAATCTTTGTTTTCAGATCATTTGAGAGTTGTTTTGAGGAGCCCATGATGCCACTCTTCATAGGAGATTCAAATAGGAGAACAACTTGCAAGTGGCCACCTTAAATACCTTTTCCCATGATTGGATACACCTGCCTATGAAGTGCAAAGCTCAATGAGGTTACAAAACCAATTTAGTGCTTTAGTAAGTCAGTAAAAAGTAGTTAGGAGTGTTCAAATCAAGAAATTGATAAGGGTGCCCATACTTTTGCACCGGTCAAATTTTGTTTAAATGCGGATTGCACAATTTCTGTTAGTACAATAAACCTCATTTCATCCAGAAATATTACTCAGTCCATCAGTTATTAGATATATGACACTGAAATAGCAAAAACCCAAATTGTTATAAAGAAAAAAGGTTAACATTAATAGGGGTGTCCAAACTTTTTCATATGACTGTATATTGTTGATCTTTGCCTATAAAAGTCTAGAGCTTGCTAAAAATGTTAGCCTATGATTATAAGGACGCTATTTTGCGTCGGAAACGCGCTGGGGTCTTCTAAATATGGATGGACTTTTTTAATACTATGTGACAAAGAAAGAAATTATTTTACGTTGGATGTGCCGATATCTTTTCTTTCTATTCCAGTTAATTTATTTAATTCACTGATGAAGCGCTATTAATTTCACGGACGTGATCAAATAAAAGTGTTAATATATCAATAAACAAATCCGCCTGTATTTAGAAGTATTTTCTGACAATAGTCATATATAATGGTAAGAAAACCCTTAATATACAAAACCTACCAGCTGTGTTAGGATGTACACAAGAATGTTCCCATTCACTGACAGCAAGCGGAGATCTTACAAATGGTGGAGGATCAATGTACAAAGTCTATTAGAAACTTGCAGGACTGCTTCATTTACATAGGACTGCCCCTGTAATATCGGTCATATGTAACTACTTTTTCTTGGGGCTGCCAGCCTCGTTACCCCGGCTGCACCGAGCTCTGCATAAGCCGCAGCCTTTTACCAGCATCTGGATCAGCGAGAGGAGACCCCCATTGACCCCAGTAATCTTCTAAGTGGTCGTCTCATCGCTAGTGGATATTAAGAGCTTTAAGTCTCGGAATGGTTTAACCCTTACACCACTGCACATGCAACTGCTCAGGCAGCCACCAGGGGACCCCAAGTGCGCAAGAGGCTCAAATCAGAGGGGTACAAAGATGTCACCGTGCCGTGTCACATATGTAATGTCTGGAGGTTATATCAGTACTGGAGCGTTATAAGTAGGTAGATAACAGAGAGTAATAAATTGTATTCCCCTGTCCTACAGCCGCCTCTCCCTAAAAATGGCTCATAATGGATAAAGCAGGAGGAAAAAGGGGTTAAATCCGCGCTGACAGGTATAGTAAAGAAGGATCCGGGAACATCAGTGATATTTGTCCTGAAGAAGGAGCAAGACTCCAAAACGCATAGAGCAATAAAACCACCACACTGCTCGTTCCTGGATCCTTCTTTATTGTACAGGGCAGCGCGGATTTAACCCCTTTCTCCTCCTGATTTATTAGCTATGTACCTTTCCTAGTAGTTCTGACTTGCAAAACTACCCCAGGTGGGAACCTCCCTGTATTTTCTATCTCTTTCCACCGGGATAAGACCCTAAATTCTACCTTTTTGTCTCTCCAGCATCTACTACTAGAAATGGCTGATAACAGAAAGTAATAGATTGTACTCACCTGTCCTACAGTCTCTTCCCCCAGTTATGGCTGATAACAGGGAGTAAAAGATTGTAGTCACCTGTCCTACAGTCTGATCCATCAGTAATAATAAGGAATAACGTTTGGAACACCATTCTAAGTCTGAACTGGGTGCAAAAAACCTAAAAAAAACATCACTATGGGGAGATAAGGTATGCACACCAGTGACTATGTAAGGGGAATACATGGAATAGCAGAAACTGCTGTGTGAAATACACACAGCAGTTTCTGCTATTCCATGTATTCCCCTTACATAGTCACTGGTGTGCATACCTTATCTCCCCATAGTGATCCATCAGTAATGGCTGATAACAGAGAGTAATAGATTGCACTCACCTGTCCTACAGTGTCCTGCCCAGTAATGGCTGATAACAGGGAGTAATAGATTGTAGTCAACCATCCTACAGTCTCCTCCCCAGTAATGGCTGATAACAGGGAGTAATAGATTGTAGTCAACTGTCCTACAGTCTCCTCCCTCAGTAATTGCTGATAACAGGGAGTAATAGATTGTAGTCACCTGTCCTACAGTCTCCTCTCCCCAGTAATGGCTGATAACAGGGAGTAATAGATTGTAGTCAACTGTCCTACAGTCTCCTCCATCAGTAATAGCTGATAACAGGGAGTAATAGATTGTAGTCACCAGTTTTACAGTTTCCTCTCCCAGTAATGGCTGATAACAGGGAGTAATAGATTGTAGTCACCTGTCCCACAGTCTCCTCCCCCAGTAATAGCTGATAACAGGGAGTAATAGATTGTACTCACCTGTCCTACAGCTTCCTCCCCCAGTAATGGCTGATAACAGGGAGTAATAGTGTGTAATCCTGTGTCCTATAGTCGCCTCTCCTAAAGAATGTGCACAGTCTGGTGGCGCATTGTACGGGGCTTTATCCCTTTCATACGAGAAACCCAGAGGTCAGAGCGTATTACATCCAGCCATAATGGAAAATACCGAAGAGTAACCTGTGAAATTCTGCAAGCTTCCCGAGAATGAGGAGCGAGGCCCCAGAGTCAGCGACCAGAACACCAGGGGCAAAGGGAGGATAGCCACTAGATTCAGCTCTATGCAAACCTCTGTGATACTGTGCTGAGCTGTGTATCTAATCCTCTCCTGTGTGATATTGTCTGCTGAGCTGTGTATCTAATCCTTTCCTGTGTGATACTGTCTGCTGAGCTGTGTATCTAATCCTCTCCTGTGTGATACTGTCTGCTGATCTGTGTATCTAATCCTCTCCTGTGTGATACTGTCTGCTGAGCTGTGTATCTAATCCTATCCTGTGTGATACTGTCTGCTGAGCTGTGTATCTAATCCTCTCCTGTGTGATGCTGTCTGCTGAGCTGTGTATCTAATCCTCTCCTGTGTGATACTGTCTGCTGAGCTGTGTATCTAATCCTATCCTGTGTGATACTGTCTGCTGAGCTGTGTATCTAATCCTCTCCTGTGTGATACTGTCTGCTGAGCTGTGTATCTAATCCTATCCTGTGTGATACTGTCTGCTGAGCTGTGTATCTAATCCTCTCCTGTGTGATACTGTCTGCTGAGCTGTGTATCTAATGTTATTGTGCGATACTGTGCTGAGCTGTGTATCTAATCCTCTCCTGTGTGATACTGTCTGCTGAGCTGTGTATCTAATCCTCTCCTGTGTGATACTGTCTGCTGAGCTTTGTATCTAATCCTCTCCTGTGTTATACTGTCTGCTGAGCCGTATATCTAATCCTATACTGTGTGATACTGTCTGCTGAGCCGTGTATCTAATCCTCTCCTGTGTGCTACTGATGAGCTGTGTATCTAATCCTATCCTGTGTGATACGGTCTGCTGAACAGTGTATCTAATCCTATCCTGCGTGATACTGTCTGCTGAGCTGTGCATTTAATCCTCTCCTGTGTGATACTGTCTGCTGAACAGTGTATCTAATCCTATCCTGTGTGATACTGCCTGCTGGGAGGTGTATCTAATCCTATTCTGTATGATACAGTATTCTGGGCTGTGTATCTAATCCTCTCCTGTGTGCTACTGATGAGCTGTGTATCTAATCCTATCCTGTGTGATACGGTCTGCTGAGCTGTGTATCTAATGCTATGATGTGTGATACCGTCTGCTGAGCTGTGTATCTAATCCTATGATGTGTGATACCGTCTGCTGAGCTGTGTATCTAATCCTATGATGTGTGATACCGTCTTCTGAGCTGTGTATCTAATCCTATGATGTGTCATACTGTCTGCTGAGCTGTGTATCTGATCCTATGATGTGTGATACCATCTGCTGAGCTGTGTATCTAATCCTATGATGTGTGATACCATCTGCTGAGCTGTGTATCTAATCCTATTCTGTATGATACAGTATTCTGGGCTGTGTATCTAATCTTATCCTGTGTGATACCATCTGCTGAGCTGTGCATCTGATCCTATGATGTGTGATACCGTCTGCTGAGCAGTGTATCTGATCCTATCTAATCCTATTCTGTATGATACAGTATTCTGGGCTGTGTATCCAATCCTACCCTGTGTGATACCGCTGTACCCATGTGTTGCTGCGCAGTTGCAGCCGGTGGTCGATGGCTGCTCGCTGCGGCAGATGAAGCAATATGCTGGTCCATATGTCGGCTGCGTGGGCGGCGCGTCCTGTGGAAGCGTTTCTGTGGACGCGGTCGGTGCCCGGTGGGAATATCAGGACCTATATCTGCCAGGAAGGCGGCTCATCACTAATAATTTATGTGCATACAGACCGGGTCTGATCAGGGGATCTAATGAGCTGAGGGGCCATGGAGTAAGAATAAATATTTGGGGGGGTACAGGGTGGGGGCAGGGGATGTGCCCCCATAATTCATCACTATATATACACCTGTCATGATAAACAGAACAGCCGATCAGACCCTGCCCCATAAGGATTGTACACCCTACATTAGGATGTCAGCGACTTGTGGGTTAAACAGTAGCGGTGGCAGCTCGCTCCGTCAGATGCCGGCGGTGCAGCACAGTCCTTCAACCTCGACGTCATACAGCGTAAGGGGCTAATGAGCCGCTACAATTTTGTTTTTGCCTCTCCACATGTTAGCAGCCATATACTTCATTCTCAGAACGAGTCTCCATAGGCCACTCACTGTCAGCGGCAGCACGGAATTACACTCGCTTGTACCTGCCGCTGACCGGCAGTGACCCAAGGAGCCTCGTGCTGAGAATAAAGCTCCATAGGATTCGATGGGCATTGTAGGACATTAAACCATTGGATTACGTCAGAACTTCCAGGATTTCTTTTTAATTAATAAATTGGTGAATGATGGAGTGTGAGGGAGTCTTTATTCAAATAAATTATTTTCTCCTTTGTGTGATAGACGCCTCTTCAGTACTAACCCCAGAGCTTGATGCCAGCTCAACTCTCAGCTGACATCAACCCCAAACATATTACCCTGACTGCCACCGCACCAGTGTACTGAACCAGAATTAGAGAATCTAAAGGATGGAACGGTTGTGGGCTGCTATTTTGAGGCTGGGAAGGGCCAAATAACCATAGACCTTCCCAGTCTGATAATACCAGACACCAGCTGTCTGATTTACCTCGGCTGGTGATCAAAAGAAGGGAATTTTGTTTACTTACCGTAAATTCCTTTTCTTCTAGCTCCAATTGGGAGACCCAGACAATTGGGGTGTATAGCTACTGCCTCCGGAGGCCACACAAAGTATTACACTTAAAAGTGTAAACCCCTCCCCTCTGCTATACACCCTCCCGTGCATCACGGGCTCCTCAGTTTTGGTGCAAAAGCAGGAAGGAGGAAACTTATAAATTGGTCTAAGGTAAATTCAATCCGAAGGATGTTCGGAGAACTGAAACTATGACCAAGAACAATTCAATCTGTACAACATGTGTACAGAACGAAATAACAGCCCGAAGGGAACAGGGGCGGGTGCTGGGTCTCCCAATTGGAGCTAGAAGAAAAGGAATTTACGGTAAGTAAACAAAATTCCCTTCTTCTTTGTCGCTCCATTGGGAGACCCAGACAATTGGGACGTCCAAAAGCAGTCCCTGGGTGGGTAAAAGAATATCTCGGTAAAAGAGCCGTAAAACAGCTCCTTCCTACAGGTGGGCAACCGCCGCCTGAAGGACTCGCCTACCTAAGCTGGCATCTGCCGAGCGTAGGTATGCACTAGATAGTGCTCCGTGAAAGCGTGCAGACTCAACCAGGTAGTCGCCTGACACACCTGCTGAGCCGTAGCCTGGTGCAGCAACGCCCAGGACGCACCCACGGCTCTGGGAGAATGGGCTTTCAGCCTTGAAGGAACCGGAAGCCCAGCAGAACGGTAGGCTTCAAGAATTGGTTCCTTGATCCACCGAGCCAAGTTGACTTGGGAGCTTGCGACCCTTTACGCTGGCCAGCGACAAGGACAAAGAGCGCATCCGAGCGGCGCAGGGGCGCCGTACGAGAAATGTAGAGTCTGAGTGCTCTCACCAGACCTAACAAGTGCAAATCCTTTTCACGTTGGTGAACCGGATGAGACAAAAAGAAGGTAGGAAGATATCCTGATTGAGATGAACAGAGGATACCACCTTCGGGAGAAATTCCAGAACCGAACGCAGAACCAGCTTGTCCTGGTGAAACACCAGGAAGGGGGACTTTACATGACAGCGCTGCTATGTCAGACACTCTGCGGGGTGACGTGACTGCCACTAGGAAGACCACCCTCTGCAAAAGGCGTGAAAGAGAATATCCCTCATTGGCTCGAAGGGCGGTTTCTGAAGAGTCGGTATAACCCTGTTCCGATCCCAGGGTTCTAGCCGACGCTTGTAAGGAGGGACTATGTGGCAAACCCCCTGCAGGAAACGTGCGTACCTGAGGGAGTTTGGCTAGACGCTTCAGAAAAAAACACAGAAAGCGCCGAAACTTGTCCCTTAAGGGAACCGAGAGACAACCCCTTTTCCATTCCGGATTGAAGGAAGGACAGAAGTGGGCAAGGCGAATGGCCAGAGAGTAAAACTCTGATCAGAGCACCAGGATAAGAAGATCTTCCACGTCCTGTGGTAGATCTTGGCGGACGTTGGTTTCCTGGCCTGTCTCATAGTGGCAATGACCTCTTGAGATAACCCTGAAGACGCTAGGATCCAGGACTCAATGGCTACGCAGTCAGATTGAGGGCCGCAGAATTCAGATGGAAAAAACGGCCCTTGAGACAGCAAGTCTGGCCGGTCTGGTAGTGTCCACGGTTGGCCTACCGTGAGATGCCACAGATCCGGGTACCACGACCTCCTCGGCCAGTCTGGAGCGACGAGGATGGCGCGGTGGCAGTCGGATCTGATCCTGCGAAACACTCTGGGCAGCAGTGCCAGAGGAGGAATACGTGAGGCAGTGGAAACTGCGACCAATCCTGAACTAATGCGTCTGCCGCCAGAGCTCTGTGATCTTGAGAACGTGCCATGAATGCCGGGACCTTGTTGTTGTGCCGGGACGCCAATAGGTCGACGTCCGGCTTCCCCCAGCGGCAACAAATCTCTTGAAACACGTCCGGTCGAAGAGACCATTCCCCTGCGTCCATGCCCTGGCGACTGAGAAAGTCTGCTTCCCAGTTTTCTACGCCCGGGATGTGAACTGCGGAGATGGTGGAGGCTGTGGCTTCCACCCACAGCAGAATCCGCCGGACTTGCTGGAAGGCTTGCCGACTGCTTGTGCCGCCTTGGTGGTTGATGTATGCCACCGCCGTGGCGTTGTCCGACTGAATTCGGATCTGCCTGCCTTCCAGCCACGGCTGGAACGCTTTGAGGGCTAGAACACTGCCCTTATCTCCAGAACATTGATCTGGAGGGAGGACTGTGCTGAGTCCATGTACCCTGAGCCCTGTGGCGGAGGAAGACTCCCTGACAGACTCGCGTCCGCCGTGACCACAGCCTAGGATGTGGGCAGGAAGGATTTTTCCTTCGACAAGAGTGGGAAGAAGCCACCACTGAAGGGAGGCCATGGCTGCCCGAGAAGGAGCAACGTTCTTGTCGAGGGACGTCGATTTGCTGTCCCATTTGCGGAGAAAGTCCCATTAAAGTGGGCGCAGATGAATCTGCGCAAACGGAGCTGCCTCTATTGCTGCCACCAACTTCTCTAGGAAGTGCATGAGGCGCCTCAAAGGGTGTGACTGGGCTCGAAGGAACGATTGCACCCCTGTCTGTAGTGAACGCTGTTTGTCCAGCGGAAGCTTCACTATCGCTGAGAGAGTATGAAACTCCATTGTCAGTGATTGGGCCGGTGTCAATTTTGACTTTAGGAAAAATTGATGAACCACCCGAATCTCTGGAGAGTCTCTAAAGCAATGTTCAGGCTGTGTTGGCATGCCACCCGAGAGGGGGCCTTGACCAGCAGATTGCCTGAGAGAGTAGGACCGCTACCACCGTTGTCATGACCTTGGTGAAGGCCCGTAGGGCTGTCACCAGGCCGAAAGTTAGTGCCACGAACTGAAGGTGTTCGCCTATGGCGAAGCGCAGGAAGCGCTGATATTCTGGTACAATCGGCACGTGGAGATAAGCATCCCTGATGTCGATTGATGCTAGGAAGCCTCCTTGGGCCATCAAAGGCGATGGCAAGCGGAGAGATTCCATCCGGAACCGTCAGGTTCTCTGTCCGTTGAGCCGTGTGAAGTCCAGAACGGGGCGGCGTGATCCGTCCTAACTGGTACCACGAACAAGCTGGAGTAAAAAGCCGCGACTACGTTCTTGAAGGGGAACGAGGATCGCAAGTCCTCCTGCCTTCGGAGTGTTCACCGACTGGAAACGTGCATCGGCTCGCTCGGGGGACGGAGATGCTGTGAAGCAACGAGTCGGAGGACGAGAACTGAGCTCTATCCTGTGACCGTAAGACAGAATGTCTCCTACATCGGTCTTGGACATGTGGGGACCACTCCCCTGACCTGGAGCGCCATGCAGAAAAGGTTCTCTGTGCACGGCGGAGGATGAAAATACCACCTCCTGAGACGTCAAAGACGCTAATTGCGGAGCACAGGATGACCGCATTGATCTGAGACAGAGCAGCTGAGATAGCCTGGAGTGCCCACCCCTGCAAAGGCTGGGTCAACGGACGCGCCTATGGCTTCATAGATGGATCCCATTAGGAGTTCTATCTGTCTGTCCGTGGCATTCTTGAGCGTGGACCCGCCAGCCACTGCTACTACTGATCTAGCCGCCAGTCCGAGACTGGAGGGCACCTTATGACACTGAGCCGAAACCTTAACAACGTCAGAGGGGAAGGGGCAACGTGTGTTATAAGGCGTTCAGTAAAGCGCTTGTCCGGGAAGGTGTGCTTCTGGACAGAATCTGTGAAGCCTTGAGAGCCACGTCCGGACAGAGTCCTGGGTTGCGACCTCCGCCCCATCCTCTAGAGGGTCCTCAAGCTGAGACCCTTGAAGAAGTCGGGGAAGATTCCAAGCAAGGCTGCTTAGCAGGACTGGGACTGCGGTTCGTGCTGGAGTTTACCACGTAATAACTAGAGGCCACCCCAGGAACACGCTTCGTCGCAGACCGATAGGGGCCTGGGGCGATCCCGCAGTGCCCAGGGCCTGTGTAAGGGGCCGGTCTGGACTGCAAACTCCTAGTCTCTTAGCCGACCATTTGTCCATAGCCTGAGACATGGATAGAGAAAATGACCCAGAGAGTTTCTCAGCAAAGCTGTAACTCTGTCCCTGCCGCCTGAACAGGGAACGCCGGCGAAGCTTAACCAGTGCCCCCGTCACCGGCTGAGCGAGTATGTTCGCAGTGATCACTGAGGATACATATGTACAGCCGAACTGTGAAACTGCATACAAACATTATATAGCCATATATACAGTTCCTCACTCTAGGGGGCCCAGCATCGAGAAGAAGCCCCCTGGCGTACCGACCCTGAAGCAGTATGTGCTGCTGAAAACATGGCTGTCGGCGTGTACAGTGGAGGGGGGAGCCGTGGGCGTAACCCCAAAAGTGCGGGAATCTGGTGCCCGGAGCGAAACGTGAGGGAGGCGGAGGACAGCCAAGTGTGCTCCAGCCGTCACTGCTAGCCTCCGACTGACCGTCCCGCCCTTCCCCCTGACTGGCAGGGCCAGGGGCGGGAGTTTAAGGCACTAGGCCGCAAAAGCCGGGAGCTAAAGTTACAGACCGCGGCCGGCAAGCAGGCGCGGTCGGCGCGGTAGTCGCCAAGTCTGAGGCGAAGCTGCTCTCTGCACCGTCCCCAAGGGGACACTGAGTACCTTGAGGGGATCAGTTCCGTAGCGTGATTAGTGAGGGGGGCGGAGGACAGCGAAGTGTGCTCCGGCCCTCACTGTCGTCGTCAGCCCGACTGTCCCGCCCTTCCCCCTGACTGGCAGGTCCGGGGGTGGTATAATGATTGAACAGTGCCCGGGGCTGGACTGTAAGGCTTCTCCAGGAGTAGCCAAAAATCAACAGTGCGACCATACAAACAAGCATATATATA
This sequence comes from Anomaloglossus baeobatrachus, assembly GCF_048569485.1. Classification (NCBI taxonomy): domain Eukaryota; kingdom Metazoa; phylum Chordata; class Amphibia; order Anura; family Aromobatidae; genus Anomaloglossus; species Anomaloglossus baeobatrachus. The sequence goes on along the minus strand of NC_134364.1, from coordinate 11,993,731 downwards.
TATATATATATGTACACTTCGGCACTCAGTGGGGCCAGCACCTCAGGTGCTGCTTACCGACCGCTCACAGCGGTTGTGTGATCACCAGAATCCGTGCCCGGGCCTCCCTGATGTTGTCTCTCCTCTCCAGCGTCAGAAGTGCTGACAGGAATGGCTGCCGGCGTTCTGTGGGGAGGAGGGGGCCGTGGGCGTGCCCTAGAAAGTGCGGGAATCTAGTGCCCCACTGTGCAGAGTGAGGGGGGAGGAGGATACAGAGTATGCTCCAGCCCTCAGCGCTGACGTCCAGTGCAGCGTCCCGCCCTTCCCCTGACTGGCAGGCCTGTGGGCGGGAATAAGCGAAACTAGGCCGCAAAAGCCGGGGACTAAAGTTATAAGCGCGGCCGGCAAATAAGCACGGCCGGCGCGGTAGTCCCCGGCGCACTAACACACCCAGCAGTGCTGCAGTGTGTATGGCACAAGCGCTCTATGCGCGGTCCCCACGGGGACACAGTAGCAGGGCCTTGTCCCTGACGATACTCGGCTCCTATCCGGCAGATTCCCCAGGGGCTGCGGAGGGAGCACGGTCCCAGTGCCTGGAGACCGATTAGGATCCCACTTCACCCAGAGCCCTAAAGGGATGGGGAAGGAAAACAGCATGTGGCTCCTGCCTATGTACCCGCAATGGGTACCTCAACCTTAACAACACCGCCGACAAAGTGGGGTGAGAAGGGAGCATGCTGGGGGCCCTGTTATGGGCCCTCTTTTCTTCCATCCGACCTAGTCAGCAGCTGCTGCTGACTAAGATGTGGAGCTATGCGTGGATGTCAGCCTCCTTCGCACAAAGCATAATAACTGAGGAGCCCGTGATGCACGGGAGGGTGTATAGGCAGAGGGGAGGGGTTTACACTTTTAAGTGTAATACTTTGTGTGGCCTCCGGAGGCAGTAGCTATACACCCCAATTGTCTGGGTCTCCCAATGGAGCGACAAAGAAACAGGGGAGACCCCACGCTGCTTTTTTTTTTTTATTATTATTATTTTTATTTTTTATTCCCTATCCACATTTGTTTGCAGGGCAATTGTCCTGCTTTTACCTCCATTTTGCTTCCATTTTTATCCCTTACTACGTATATTTTACAGCACCAAGGTTCTGGTTCCCATTGACTTAAATAAGGTTCGGGGTCAAGTCAAAAGCCCTGAACCGAACTTTTAAGTGAAGTCCGGCCAAACCCAGCGAACCCGGGTCCGCTCATCCCTAATTTTGTAGTAATTAGTTGTATTTCTTTTTCTTTTTTACCACATTTTATCTCTTAAAGGAGCACTCACTTTCAATCTTCAGGAGTGCGTCTGCTCCTCGGCCTCCATTCTGGAGAACAGACAGGATTATTACTGAAAAGTAAATTGCAAAGTTGCTTGTTTTTAAGACAAATTAACCCCTTTAAAGTTGCTGTAGATTAGAAAAACATTCCTGCTTTTTTTAAAAAAAAAACAGCGCCCCCCTGTCCACAGGTCTGGGTATTGAATTGCTGCTCAGCCCATTTCACGTCAATAGAACTCATCTGCAATACCAGTCGCAACCTGTAAATAGGGGTGGCGCTGTTACTGGAGGGAAGCAGCCATGTTTTCAAATTTTGTACGACCCCTTTAAGAGATTTCTGCTCTGCACAATTACTTTACTGACAGATTTGGGATCCTTTCTTGGTCCCTCAGTCTCTGGTCCTGTCACTAAGAGACTCAATGATCTAAAAGTGGCGATTAATTGGTTAAATAACCGGGATCGATGGTGGTATTAGACTGTGGAGCTCCGACTCCAAGGCGGCACATGACGCCTACACCCTGCAGTACACGGCCAGTCAGAGAACGCATCCCAAGTCATGTGACAACAGAGCAAACTCTTTACTATACGCTGCTCTCTAGCGCCCCCAGGAGTGATCGGCTGATCTGCACCTAATGAGGCGCCGCTGATCGAATGGCTTCATTGTTACTTTCTCTTGCAGATGAGTTCGCAGGCTTTGCATACCTTGCATTCTGGAGATCCGGCGGGGAGTTGGGGGGCTGACTGTACCTCTGTGCAGGTGCTGGAGGAGGTGGGGGACACGTAGCCCCCTCTATGGTACGAGGCCGCTTAGGATCCGTTCCTCACTTATTATGTCGAGTCCCTCTGCGACCAATTACTCCTCGCCCCCGCCGCGACTTCACTGCACTTTATTATTTAATTGGATCAGAAACTATGAAATACATTTGCTAGAAACGGACCCGATATACGTCACGTCCCTTGGAGCTGCAGGTAAAGGGGGGAGGGGCGCAAGGAAGGCCCATTATTATAATGAAAAAAGAGGTGGTGGGCTCAGAAATGGGGCTGCACTGCAGAATGAGCCTGGGGCGCAGCTACAGCTGGAGCAGACTTTAGTGCAGGGAATAAGAGATGAAGCGGCATTCCAGAGCAGTGTCACCCAGCCCAATGTACGATTGCACAGAGCATGTAAAGGACACCTGATGGCGGTGAGCAAGATGCACATTCAGCCGATAGCGACGTCTGCCGACTCCCCCCAAACACAGGCACATCCCACCTCTACTGCATTCATGTGTGCACTATGGGGAGAGGGGAATCAGCTGCTGGGACACCCCTCTACCAGCTCCACACCCCTCTGTCCTCCTCCTCCCGAGCCCAATCTCCTCTCTTTGTGCTCCTGCTCCAGAGCCCCCCTCCTCTTTGTGCTCCTGCTCCAGAGCCCTCCTCCTCTTGGTGCTCCTCCTCCAGAGCCCCCCTCCTCTTGGTGCTCCTCCTCCAGAGCCCCCTCTCCTCTTGGTGCTCCTCCTCCAGAGCCCCACCTCCTTTGTGCTCCTCCTCCAGAGCCCCCTCTCCTCTTGGTGCTCCTCCTCCAGAGCCCCACCTCCTTTGTGCTCCTCCTCCAGAGCCCCCTCTCCTCTTGGTGCTCCTCCTCCAGAGCCCCCTCTCCTCTTGGTGCTCCGCCTTTTCCTCTAGACCCCTCTCTCTTCATGCTCCTCCTCCTCCAGAACCCTGTCCTTTTTGTTATTTTCCTCCTCCAGAGACCTCTCTCCTCTTTGTGCTCCTGCTCCGGACCCCGCTTTCCTCTTCATGGTCCTCCTCCTCCAGACCCCTGCCATTTTTATTCTCATCCTCCAGATCATTCTCTCCTCTTTGTTCTCCTCTCCCTCCAGACCCCTCCGTCCTCTTCTCCTTCCTCTCTTTCCAGACCCCTCCGTCCTCTTCTCCTTCCTCTCTTTCCAGACCCCTCCGTCCTCTTCGTTCTCCTCCTCCTCCAGACTCCACTAAAGTTAAGCAAACAGATTTGCAGCTCCCTTGTCCAGTGGTGCATGGTCGTGGCCACTAGCCTAAAGCCCTGTGACCCTCTTCTTACTTGTTGGTATCCCTTCGGTGCAATATAATCATTGCAGTATGGGCTGGCAGCCAGGGACTACCAAACTGACTCCTAAATCAGAGTCCTGAAAATCTGTTTGCTCAACTGTACTCCAGACCCCTCTCTTTTCAGCATCTGTAGATCCCTGTTCCCCCCTGCAGACCCCTGTGTTCTCTCACCTGAGGATCCCTCTGTTCTCTCACCTGAGGATCCCTGTTTCTTCACCTGTAGACCCCTCTTCCCCCCCCTCCATATCACTGTTTCTTCACCTGCAGAACCCTCTGTTCCCTCCTCTGCATACCTTACAGCCTCCCCTGCAGACCCCTCCGTTCCTTCACCTGTAGACCCTTGTACACCCCTCTTCCTTTGCAGACCCTTCCCTATTTGCCATAGTCTGGGGGAAGTTGAGAGCCCCCCATATACAGCGGCTGGTTGCCTGGTCCCAGTGATATGGGGAGCATGTGTCAGTCATTATCACTATGTGCACAACCAGCTCTATGTGGAGACAATACACAACATCCTAAACAATTCACCTTGTGTAGGGACGCACAAGAGCCAATCATCAGTCAGGTGATCTAACGTACGGACCCTACGAGCAGATATAATCTGCAATCATTTTGGATGTTGCTCGATTCATCTCCACAACATCGTGTGATAAAAATCTGCAAGACGGAGTGTGCACAGCCGGGTGTGACGTCCTGATAAAACGTCCAGCGCAGCTCATCCTGGTCTTCCTGGTTCATGAATTAAATTGCAGAACAACCAGGGCCTGCAGCACGCTGGATGCTGACCTATGGTCACTGTGATGAGTTTCCTGCACAAGAGGAGAATCCCATAAAGGTCTGGTATCTCCGGCCTCCTCGCACATTAATAGCGCTAGGTTCCTTTAAGAAGCCGTCGGGAATTTCACTGCAGAAAGAGCCATAAAGAAAGAACACATTTTTCTTTTATCAAAAGTTTCCGTTTTAAGTGTTTTTTTTCCTTCTTATATATAGAATATTCTTTTTCCTAAAAGAAGATCTCCCGACACTCGCCCGCCGCCCCCTCGCTGCTCTGACCCTGCAGAAACCATTGTCACATTGATAGCTTCTGGATAATTGAAAAGGAAAGTTGAAGTGTGCCGAGCCGGCGTCTGCGCCTCATAAAGCCGGCGTAACATCAGCGTGTGTTCTGTGGATCAGGCACGGACGGCCCGTCTGTCAGACCACCGGGGACCTGCCGCAGATGGAGGCGACTCAGCCGCCAGGAGAACATGATTAGCCCCAGCGGCTGGAGGGCAGGATATCGAGACGCAACCGTCTGGATACAATGGAAAGACCGGACGCACAGAGACGTCAACTACCGGTCAGCCAGATACGGGGAACACTGACTCACATGAGCCCCATTCAGGAGGGCGCCGGGACACTATGCAAAAGGGGGTCCTGATCCGCAGCAGTCCACTTCCACAGGGGCCATTACCCCCACTTATCTAAAAGCCTAAAAGTAGAGTTAGTCTAATTATGCAGTGACCTGAGGCTGCAGCTCTTGTGCTCAGTGAATGAATACATCTCACAGCTGAAGATTTGTTACAATTGCACCCAGTCTCTGTGAACATCTCTTTCGCAGGCAATGTGCCCACGGGAGCTCGTACCCGCAGATATATCCGCAGCAGCTCCCCAGAATCCACAGCTATATATATAGCTGCGGAATTCCAGCAAAATAGCTGCGGAAAAACTGCGGACATTCATGCGACTTACCTGCGGAAGTCCCGACTTCTATCTCCATAGTGGAGGGCCGGGATTTCCGCAGGTATTTCTACGTGAATAGTTGACATGCAGTTACGTGCGGCTGCGGGACATCCACAGCATATTCCACAGCTGCACATACCGCAGCATGGACACAGCACTCCCCATGTCCCATAGGATAACATGGGGAGTGTCTGTACATTCTGAAACCTGCGGATTTATCTAGAAAATCCACATAAATCTGCAGGTTTTCCGCGGCAAAATCCCCAGGTACATTGTCCCGTGGGCACATAGCCTTAGGCCGCTACGGATGGGAGTCCAGACCGGCTGTGGGTCACCTGACCGGAGATCAGTAGCCTCATAGGCTACAGGAGACCCGCGGACGGTCCATATTCTCACTGTAAATGATGGACTTGTGAAAGCAATAAATGTATGGAGAGGGTCCAGAATGGATAGAATTGTAGCAAACCCTCAGAAGTGTTCAGTTGGTGAGAATATAAATGTTTCCATTCATTGTCAGCAACCAGAGATTTAGGGAGCGTGGGGTGCGATGCAATGGTTTGTCTGCATTTGCTATGGTGCGGCTTTCAGCTCTGAGGGTAGTGAATGCTTTTCCTGGGTTGTAGGAGGATCTGAGCCCGGTGCCGGCTGTGAATGCTGCGGGGGGATCTTCACCTTTGCAGGAGAGACGCTGGCTCGGAGAACATTAAAGAAAAAGCTTTAAAGCGGGGACGCCGCCCGTCCTCACTAAATATATCACACTTTTCCGATCTGGGGGCAGTAATAATCCTCGCTCTGCGCACGTGGACGCGGCTGGATCATCAACTGCTCATTTCTAAACGTCTCATCCTTCAGCACAAGACAGTGGGGACCATTGTAGCCTCAGCTTTGAGGGAACAGTTTGGGCAGCGGTCATCTAAGTTCCCCAATGTACGAGCCCCATACAGACATGGAAGAAGGGGGGTGGGGGGTGACTGCAGCGCAGAGCCCGGACCCCAAAAGTCACATCTGCAGAGTGTGAATAACCAGACAGCACACAGCACCCCCTGCTGGTCTCCAATTCATCACAATCAAAACAAGCACGTTTGGTTTTTTTTGTTTTATTTCAGGAAATCGATCAATACAGAATGAGGTTGTTTTTTTTTTTATTGTTGTAAGTAGCGATGACTCCCTGTAAATGCGGCCGATGCAGAAGTTGTAGTTTATACATTAATGTTTTATGAAGCAAAAGCAACTAAACACCTCAGATAACAGAGGCATCGAACGAATATTACACTGCCGAGGCAGCCGAGCCCCAACGTAAAAGACAAGGCTAGGAAGCCAGGACTTCATGGAGCTCCTAGCAGCAAACTGCGGGGGAATCGCTACTGCCCCCTGTCTGCCCGGAGGGGAACAATTAAAACAGAACTAGAAATAAAACAAAGGAAACTTCATGCATCTACACGAAAATCATCATTAGTTCTCCAGTACAAAAGTCTCTCTTATATTCACATCTGAACACATGCAGAAAGGTCTCCAGTGGTGTTACATATTACATGCAGTATTATTCTCCAGAGCTGCACTCACTATTCTGCTGGTGCAGTCACTGTGTACATACATTACATTACAGATCCAGAGTTACCTCCTGTATTATACTCCAGAGCTGCACTCACTATTCTGCTGGTGCAGTCACTGTGTACATAGATTACATTACAGATCCAGAGTTACCTCCTGTATTATACTCTAGAGCTGCACTCTCTATTCTGCTGGTGCAGTCACTGTATACATACATTACTGATCCTGAGTTACCTCCTGTATTATACCCCAGAGCTGCACTCACTATTCTGCTGGTGCAGTCACTGTGTACATACATTACTGATCCGGAGTTACCTCCTGTATTATACTCCAGAGCTGCACTCACTATTCTGCTGGTGCAGTCACTGTGTACATACATTACTGATCCGGAGTTACCTCCTGTATTATACTCCAGAGCTGCACTCACTATTCTGCTGGTGCAGTCACTGTGTACATTACATTACTGATCCTGAGTTACCTCCTGTATTATACTCCAGAGCTGCACTCACTATTCTGCTGGTGCAGTCACTGTGTACATCCTGAATTATACTCCAGAGCTGCACTCACTACTCTGCTGGTGCAGTCACTATGTACATATATTACTGATCCAGAGTTACATCGTGTATTATACTCCAGAGCTGCACTCAGTATTTTGTTGTACAGGATCAGCAATGACACAATGACTGCACCAGCAGAATAGTGAGTGCAGCTCTGGAGTATAATACAGGAGGTAACTCAGGATAGGTAATGTAATGTATGTACACAGTGACTGCACCAGCAGAATAGTGAATGCAGCTCTGGAGTATAATACAGGACGTAACTTCGGATCAGTAATGTAATGTAAAATGTATGTACACAGTGACTGCACCAGCAGAATGGTGAATGCAGCTCTGGAGTATAATACAGGACGTAACTTCGGATCAGTAATGTAATGTAAAATGTATGTACACAGTGACTGCACCAGCAGAATGGTGAATGCAGCTCTGGAGTATAATACAGGACGTAACTTCGGATCAGTAATGTAATGTAAAATGTATGTACACAGTGACTGCACCAGCAGAATGGTGAATGCAGCTCTGGAGTATAATACAGGACGTAACTTCGGATCAGTAATGTAATGTAAAATGTATGTACACAGTGACTGCACCATTTACACAGAATGTATCTGTCTTCAAACTGCTTAAAAAGGGGACCATACCCTTCAGATGCATAAAGATCCCCTATTATGAGTGGGACATCTGGTGCTAGTAGATAATGTCACTCCTCCAATAACTCTGGTTGTCCCCAAACACAATGAAGCAGCACACCTGTACAATTCGGGTTCATCACAAGCCAGACAGTTCTCAGATGTGAAGATCATGATACAAAAAAAAGATATAAAAATAATTTATAAAAAGAAACAAAAAAAAAAGTGATTGATGATGTTTTGAGTTTGCTGCAGGTCTCCGGGTTACACAGAGTCCAGTATCCTCGGCTCATACGATGGCGTACTGTGCGTATAAAAGGGCTCTTATCTTATAAAAGTCCTCGCAGATGCAGCCCTCTAAACCGATGCGCCCCGTCTCCGTCTGCAAACAGAGAAACCTCAGGGTCAGCCAAATCCACTCTGGTGCAAACGTCTCCCCTGAACCCCTCATATGTCAGTGTATGTAGTGGAGACCATCTTACGTATATGGGGGATGCTGCGATCAGGGATATGACGTCATCAGACACATAAACCTTTCATAACAATTTTCTACTTACCCTGCTAACTGCGACCACGTTGTTGCAGACGAGGACGCCCCCCACAAACTCCGCCTGGATTCCCTCACGTAGGAGGACTTGCTTGAAATCGGACAGCCTGGGCTCGTTCATAAACACCGACTGATGTCCAGGGACCTGGAAAGAACATGACACATGAGCTTCTGTTAAAGGCCCTCCCATCTTGACTAATTTAAAGGGAACCTGTCAGCAGAAATTTTGCACAAAACCTAAAAGCTTCCCCCTCTGCAGCTCCTGGGCTGCATTCTAGAAAGGTCCCTGTTGTTATTGTGCCCCCTGTGAGACCAAAATAAAGACTTTATAAAGTCTTACCTTTTCCTATGCAAATCTTTTTTTATAGTCACGAGGGCGGGCTTTCTGGCGTCCGTTATTCTACCTCCTTTCCATAACTGATAACCCCGCCCAGTGCTCCAGCGGTCCCCGTGCATGTCCAGTGCCAGTCTCACGGGACTGAGCACTTAGCACAGTGTGACCGCTGGTGATGTGTGCGCGGGCACAAGATTATGGGCGGCGCTGTGATTGTCATCAGCAAGTACCCGCCCATAACCCCGTGCCCGCGCTTTCCCCTCTGCCTCAACCGTTCTGCGCAAGCGCTAGACAGATGACCCCACGTCACCTCCCATCTATTTCCTGCTCCAGGGAAAGATAGGTAAGAGGTGACGTCGGGTCATCTTCCAGCGCTTGCGCAGAACGATTGAGGCAGAGGGGAAAGCGCGGGCACGAGTTTATGGGCGGGTACTTGCTGATGACAATCACAGTGCCGCCCATAATCTCGTGCCTGCGCACACATCACCAGCGGTCACACTGTGCTAAGTCTCATGAGACTGGCACTGGGCATGCGCAGGGACCGCTGGAGCACTGGGCGGCGTTATCAGCTATGGAAGGAGTGATGGGGGACGGCATAAAGGACCAGGAGGGAGAATAACGGACGCTAGAAAGCCCGCCCCCGTGACTATAAAAAAAGATTTGCATAGGAAAAGGTAAGACTTTAGAAAGTCTTTATTTTGGTCTCATAGGGGGCACAATAACAACAGGACCCTTGCTAGAATGCAGCCCAGGAGCTGCAGAGGGGGCAGCTTTTAGGTTTTGTGCAAAATTTCTGCTGACAGGTTCCCTTTAAGAGAAGAAAAACAAGATAAAAATAAAAAAAAAAATGGCAAAGGAGAGCACATGTGATGAATTCTTTAACCCCTTAACGACCGCGGGCCGTAAAATTACGTCCTAGCGGTCATAACGTTACTGCCCGTGGTCTGCTGGCAGCAGCATGCCACGATCAGCGCACATCTCAGCTGATTTTCACAGCTGAGATGTGTGCCTGCTAGGCACGAGCAGAATTATCATCTGCTCGTGCCGTTTAACCCTTGAAATGGTGCTGTCAATATGTGACAGCGCCATTATAAACGCGATCGCGGTAAAGTTTTACTTACCGCCCGATACCGGAAGTCACGTGACATGATCACGTGACTTCCGGTAGTTGTCATGGTAGCACAGGGTCATGTGATGACTCCTGTAATAGACATGAACTACTTTCACTTTCGCTTTCCACAGAGGCCAGGGAAGCAGGAAGTGCATGTATCTGCTGTTTACAGCTGTATAGCTGTGATCAGCAGATAGATAAGAGCGATCGGATTGCTGATCGCAATAGCCCCCTAGGGGGACTAGTAAAGTAAAAAAAAAAAAAAAAAAATTTATAAAAAATTAAAAAAAAACAAAAAAACCCATAAAAGTTCAAATCACCCCCCTTTCGCCCCATTGAAAATTAAAGGGTTAAAAAAAATAAAAAATATACACATTTGGTATCGCCGCGTTCAGAAACGCCCGATCAAAATATAAAATCAATTAATCTGATCAGTAAATGACGTTTTTTGTCGCCACAACTTTTGCGCAAAATGCAATAACAGGCGATCAAAACATAGCATCTGCGCAAAAGAAGGGAATTTTGTTTACTTACCGTAAATTCCTTTTCTTCTAGCTCTAATTGGGAGACCCAGACAATTGGGTGTATAGCTACTGCCTCCGGAGGCCACACAAAGTATTACACTTAAAAGTGTAAGGCCCCTCCCCTACTGCCTATACACCCCCCGTGGGATCACGGGCTGCTCAGTTTTAGTGCAAAAGCAAGAAGGAGGAAAGCCAATAAACTGGTTTAAGTAAATTCAATCCGAAGGAATATCGGAGAACTGAAACCATTCAACCTGAACAACATGTGTATACAAAAAACAGGGGCGGGTGCTGGGTCTCCCAATTAGAGCTAGAAGAAAAGGAATTTACGGTAAGTAAACAAAATTCCCTTCTTCTTTGTCGCTCTATTGGGAGACCCAGACAATTGGGATGTCCAAAAGCAGTCCCTGGGTGGGTAAAATAATACCTCATGATAGGGCCGTAAAAACGACCCTTTTCTACAGGTGGGCAATCGCCGCCTGAAGGACTTGTCTACCTAGGCTGGCGTCCGCCGAAGCATAGGTATGCACCTGATAATGCTTGGTAAAAGTGTGCAGACTTGACCAGGTAGCCGCCTGACACACCTGCTGAGCCGTAGCCTGGTGCCGTAATGCCCAGGACGCACCCACGGCTCTGGTAGAATGGGCTCTTAGCCCTGAGGGAACCGGAAGCCCCGCAGAACGGTAGGCTTCAAGAATTGGTTCCTTGATCCACTGAGCCAGGGTGGATTTGGAAGCTTGCGACCCTTTACGCTGGCCAGCGACAAGGACAAAGAGTGCATCCGAGCGGCGCAGAGGAGCCGTGCGGGAAATGTAGATTCTGAGTGCTCTCACCAGATCCAACATATGCAAATCCTTTTCACATTGATGAACTGGACGAGGACACAAAGAAGGTAAGGAGATATCCTGATTGAGATGAAAAGGGGATACCACTTTAGGGAGAAACTCCGGAATCGGGCGCAGCACCACCTTATCCTGGTGAAATACCAGGAAGGGAGATTTGCATGACAGCGCTGCTAGCTCGGACACTCTCCGAAGAGACGTGACCGCTACTAGAAAAGCCACTTTCTGAGAAAGGCGAGACAGGGAAACATCCCTCATAGGCTCGAAAGGTGGCTTCTGGAGAGCAATTAGAACCCTGTTCAGATCCCAGGGTTCTAACGGTCGCTTGTAAGGAGGGACGATATGACAAACCCCCTGCAGGAACGTGCGTACCTGAGGAAGTCGTGCTATGCGCTTCTGAAAAAATACCGATAGCGCAGAGACTTGTCCCTCAAGGGAGCCGAGCGACAAACCTTTTTCCAACCCGGATTGCAGGAAGGAAAGAAAAGTAGGCAAGCAAATGGCCAGGGAGAAACTTCCTGAGCAGAGCACCAAGATAAGAATATCTTCCACGTCCTGTGGTAGATCTTGGCAGAGGTTAGGTTCCTAGCCTGTCTCATGGTAGCAATGACCTCTTGAGATAATCCTGAAGACGCTAGGATCCAGGACTCAATGGCCACACAGTCAGGCTCAGGGCCGCAGAATTCTGATGGAAAAACGGCCCTTGAGACAGCAAGTCTGGCCGGTCTGGTAGTGCCCACGGTTGTCCTACCGTGAGATGCCACAGATCCGGGAACCACGATCTCCTTGGCCAGTCTGGAGCGACGAGGATGGCGCGGCGGCAGTCGGACCTGATCTTGCGTAGCACTCTGGGCAACAGTGCCAGAGGTGGGAACACATAAGGTAGCCGGAACTGCGACCAATCTTGAACTAAGGCGTCCGCCGCCAGAGCTCTGAGATCGTGAGACCGTGCCATGAAGGCCGGGACCTTGTTGTTGTGCCGGGACGCCATTAGGTCGACGTCCGGCATTCCCCAGCGGCGACAAATTTCCTGAAACACGTCCGGGTGAAGAGACCATTCCCCTGCGTCCATACCCTGGCGACTGAGGAAGTCTGCTTCCCAGTTTTCTACGCCCGGGATGTGAACTGCGGATATGGTGGATGCCGTGTCTTCCACCCACGTCAGAATCCGCCGGACTTCCTGGAAGGCTTGCCGACTGCGTGTCCCTCCTTGGTGGTTGATGTATGCCACCGCTGTGGAGTTGTCCGACTGAATTCGGATCTGCTTGCCTTCTAGCCACTGCTGGAAGGCTTGTAGGGCAAGGTACACTGCTCTGATTTCCAGAACATTGATCTGAAGGGTGGACTCTTGCTGAGTCCACGTACCTTGAGCCCTGTGGTGGAGAAAAACTGCTCCCCACCCTGATAGACTCGCGTCCGTTGTGACCACCGCCCAAGATGGGGGTAGGAAAGACTTTCCTATTGACAATGAGGTGGGAAGAAGCCACCAATGAAGAGAATCCTTGGTCGCCTGAGAAAGGGAGACGTTCCTGTCTAGGGACGTCGACTTCCCGTCCCATTGGCGGAGAATGTCCCATTGTAGTGGATGCAGATGAAACTGCGCGAAAGGGACTGCCTCCATTGCTGCTACCATCTTCCCCAAGAAGTGCATGAGGCGTCTCAAGGGGTGCGACTGGCCCTGAAGGAGAGATTGCACCCCTGTCTGTAGTGAACGCTGTTTGTCCAGCGGAAGCATCACTATCGCTGAGAGAGTATGAAACTCCATGCCAAGGTATGTTATCGATTGGGTCGGGGTGAGATTTGACTTTGAAAAGTTGATGATCCACCCGAAACTCTGGAGAGTCTCCAGCGCAACGTTCAGGCTGTGTTGGCATGCCTCTTGAGAGGGTGCCTTGACAAGTAGATCGTCCAAGTAAGGGATCACAGAGTGACCCTGAGAGTGCAGGACTGCTACTACTGCTGCCATGACTTTGGTGAAGACCCTTGGGGCTGTCGCCAAACCGAAAGGCAGGGCTACGAACTGAAGGTGTTCGTCTCCTATAACGAAGCGTAGAAAACGCTGGTGCTCTGGAGCAATCGGCACGTGGAGATAAGCATCTTTGATGTCTATTGATGCTAGGAAATCTCCTTGAGACATTGAGGCGATGACGGAGCAGAGGGATTCCATCCGGAACCGCCTGGTTTTCACATGCTTGTTGAGCAGTTTTAGGTCCAGAACAGGACGGAAAGACCCGTCCTTTTTTGGTACCACAAACAAATTGGAGTAAAAGCCGTGACCTTGTTCCTGAAGAGGAACAGGGATCACCACTCCTTCTGCCTTTAAAGAGCACACCGCCTGCAGAAGAGCATCGACTCGGCCGGGAGGCGGAGAAGTTCTGAAGAATCGAGTTGGAGGACGAGAACTGAACTCTATCCTGTACCCGTGAGACAGAATGTCTCTCACCCAACGGTCTTTGACATGTGGCAGCCAAATGTCGCCAAAGCGGGAGAGCCTGCCACCGACCGAGGATGCGGAGAGAGGAGGCCGAAAGTCATGAGGAAGCCGCCTTGGTAGCGGTTCCTCCGGCTGCTTTCTTTGGGCGTGACTGAGCCCGCTAAGAATCTGAGCTCCTCTGATCCTTTTGAGTCCTTTTGGACGAGGAGAATTGGGACCTGCCCGAGCCTCGAAAGGACCGGAACCTCGACTGTCCCTTTCTCTGTTGGGGTTTATTTGGTCTGGGCTGAGGTAAGGATGAGTCCTTACCCTTGGACTGTTTAATGATTTCATCCAATCTTTCACCAAACAGTCTGTCACCAGAAAATGGCAAACTGGTTAAGCACTTCTTGGAAGCAGAATCTGCCTTCCATTCCCTTAACCACAAGGCTCTGCGTAAAACCACGGAGTTGGCGGACGCCACTGCCGTACGGCTCGTAGAGTCTAGGACAGCATTAATAGTGTAAGACGCAAATGCAGACATTTGGGAGGTTAAGGACGCTACTTGCGGACCAGATGTACGTGTGACAGTGTCAATCTGCGCCAAACCAGCTGAAATAGCTTGGAGTGCCCATACGGCTGCGAATGCTGGAGCAAACGACGCGCCGATAGCTTCATAGATGGATTTCAACCAGAGTTCCATCTGTCTGTCAGTGGCATCTTTAAGTGAAGCCCCATCTTCCACTGCAACTATGGATCTAGCCGCAAGCCTGGAGATTGGGGGATCCACCTTTGGACACTGGGTCCAGCTCTTGACCACCTCAGGGGGAAAGGGATAACGTGTATCCTTAAGACGTTTGGAGAAACGCTTATCCGGATAAGCGTGGTGTTTCTGGACTGACTCTCTAAAGTCAGAGTGGTCCAGAAAAGTACTCAATTTACGCTTGGGATACCTGAAATGGAATTTCTCCTGCTGTGAAGCTGACTCCTCCACTGGAGGAGCTGTGGGAGAAATATCCAACATTTTATTGATGGACGCTATGAGATCATTCACTATTGCGTCCCCATCAGGTGTATCCAGATTGAGAGCGGTCTCAGGGTCAGACTCCTGATCAGCTACCTCTGCCTCATCATATAGAGAGTCCTCTTGCTGGGACCCTGACCAGTGAGATGAAGTCGAGGGTCGCTCGTAGCGAGCTCGCTTAGGCTGTCTGGGACTGTCGTCCGTGTCAGAGCCATCACCCCGGGATGCATGGGACCCCCCCGGAGCACGGATTTGTTCCAAATGAGGGGGGCCAGGGAGCATTGAATCAACAGTGCCCATGGTCTGATGTACCGGTCTGGACTGCAAAGTCTCAAGGATTTTAGTCATAGTCACAGACGATCTATCAGCAAAAACTGCAAATTCCGTCCCTGTCACCTGGACAGTGTTCACAGGTGGTTCTCCTTGGGCCACCTCTAGCCGAGGCCCCGGCTGAGCAAGTGCCACAGGGGCCGAACATTGCACACAATGGGGGTCAGTGGCACCAGCCGGTAGAACAGCCGCACATATGGTACAGGTAGCATAGAAAGCCTGTGTCTTGGCCCCCTTGCCTTTTGCGGACGACATGTTGTCTAGCAATCTAGGAGGGTATATAGCCAAGAATAGCGACCGTACAGGGCAATGTATAGAATACAAGCATATACAAATGAACACTTCGGCACAAGTGGTGTCAGCACCCGAGGTGCCGCTTACCGCCCGCTCCAAGCGGGTGTGTGGTCGCCAGAATCTCGTGTCTGGGTCTCCCAGAGCTGGTCTCCCTTCTCCACTGAGACTGCAAACAGGAATGGCTGCCAGCGTCCTGTGAAGAGGGGCGGGCTGTGGGCGTGCCCCAGACAAAGTGCGGGAAACTGGCGTCCCACTGTGCCCAGTGAGGGGGGTTGGAGTATGCTAAGCAGACTCCAACCCTCGGTGCTGAAGTTCAGCACAGCTTCCCGCCCTTCCCCTGACTGGCAGACCTGGGGGCGGGAACGAAACGGAACTAGGCCGCAAAAGCCGGGGACTCGATTTATAAGCGCGGCCGCCGTATAAGCGCGGCCAGCGCGGAAGTCCCCGGCGCACCACAAGTCCCAGCCGCGTCGCAGCGCTGCTGTAAAAACCGCCATCAGCGGTCGGCGCGGTAGTTCCTAACACAAACTCACTCAGCAAGCTGTAGTGAGTATAGCACGAGCGCGCTGCGCTGCTGCCCCCGGCGCACTAACACACCCAGCAATGCTGGTGTGTGTGTGCGCGATTTGTACGGGGACACAGAGTACCTTAATGTAGCAGGGCCTTGTCCCTGACGATACTCAGCTCCATGTCCAGCAGATCCCCAGGGCTGTGGACGGAGCACGGTCTCCTGTGCCTGAAGACCGATAGGATCCCACTTCACCCAGAGCCCTAAGGGGATGGGGAAGGAAAGCAGCATGTGGGCTCCAGCCTCCGTACCCGCAATGGGTACCTCAACCTTAACAAACACCTCCGACAAAAGTGGGGTGAGAAGGGAGCATGCTGGGGGCCCTAGTATGGGCCCTCTTTTCTTCCATCCGACAAAGTCAGCAGCTGCTGCTGACTAAACAGTGGAGCTATGCGTGGATGTTAGCCTCCTTCGCACAAAGCATGAAAACTGAGGAACCCGTGATCCCACGGGGGGTGTATAGGCAGTAGGGGAGGGGCCTTACACTTTTAAGTGTAATACTTTGTGTGGCCTCCGGAGGCAGTAGCTATACACCCAATTGTCTGGGTCTCCCAATAGAGCGACAAAGAAGAAGGGAATTTTGTTTACTTACCGTAAATTCCTTTTCTTCTAGCTCCAATTGGGAGACCCAGACAATTGGGTGTATAGATATGCCTCCGGAGGCCACACAAAGTATTACACTAAAAGTGTAAAGCCCCTCCCCTTCAGCCTATACACCCCCCGTACTGCTACGGGCTCATCAGTTTTGGTGCAAAAGCCAGAAGGAGGAAAAAATTATAAACTGGTTTAAAGTAAATTCAATCCGAAGGAATATCGGAGAACTGAAACCATTTAACATGAACAACATGTGTATACAAAAACAGGGGCGGGTGCTGGGTCTCCCAATTGGAGCTAGAAGAAAAGGAATTTACGGTAAGTAAACAAAATTCCCTTCTTCTTTGTCGCTCCTAATTGGGAGACCCAGACAATTGGGACGTCCAAAAGCAGTCCCTGGGTGGGTAAAATAATACCTCGTAATAGAGCCGTAACGGCTCCGTCCTACAGGTGGGCAACTGCCGCCTGAAGGACTCGCCTACCTAGGCTGGCATCTGCCGAAGCATAGGTATGCACCTGATAGTGTTTCGTGAAAGTGTGCAGGCTCGACCAGGTAGCTGCCTGACACACCTGCTGAGCCGTAGCCTGGTGTCGCAAGGCCCAGGACGCTCCCACGGCCCTGGTAGAATGGGCCTTCAGTCCTGAGGGAACCGGAAGCCCCGAGGAACGGTAAGCTTCGAGAATTGGTTCCTTGATCCACCGAGCCAGGGTTGATTTGGAAGCTTGTGTCCCTTTACGCTGGCCAGCGACAAGGACAAAGAGTGCATCGGAGCGGCGCAGGGGCGCCGTACGAGAAATGTAGAGTCTGAGTGCTCTCACCAGATCTAACAAGTGCAAATCCTTTTCACATTGGTGAACTGGATGAGGACAAAAAGAGGGTAAGGAGATGTCCTGATTGAGATGAAAAGGGGATACCACCTTAGGGAGGAAATCTTGGCGGACGTTGGTTTCCTAGCCTGTCTCATAGTGGCAATGACCTCTTGAGATAATCCTGAAGACGCTAGGATCCAGGACTCAATGGCCACACAGTCAGGTTGAGGGCCGCAGAATTCAGATGGAAAAACGGCCCTTGAGATAGCAAATCTGGTCGGTCTGGCAGTGCCCACGGTTGGCCGCCCGTGAGATGCCACAGATCCGGGTACCACGACCTCCTCGGCCAGTCTGGAGCGACGAGGATGGCGCGGCGGCAGTCGGCCCTTATCTTGCGTAACACTCTGGGCAACAGAGCCAGAGGAGGAAACACATAAGGAAGCTGAAACTGCGACCAATCCTGAACTAAGGCGTCTGCCGCCAGAGCTCTGTGATCTTGAGATCGAGCCATGAATGTTGGGACCTTGTTGTTGTGCCGTGACGCCATTAGGTCGACGTCCGGCATCCCCCAGCGGCAACAGATCTCCTGAAACACGTCCGGGTGAAGGGACCATTCCCCTGCGTCCATGCCCTGGCGACTGAGAAAGTCTGCTTCCCAGTTTTCTACGCCCGGGATATGAACTGCGGATATGGTGGATGCTGTGGCTTCCACCCACAGCAGAATCCTCCGGACTTCCTGGAAGGCTTGCCGACTGCGTGTCCCACCTTGGTGGTTGATGTAAGCCACCGCTGTGGAGTTGTCCGACTGAATTCGGATCTGCTTGCCTTCCAGCCACTGCTGGAACGCTTTTAGGGCAAGATACACTGCCCTGATCTCCAGAACATTGATCTGAAGTGAGGACTCTTGCTGAGTCCACGTACCCTGAGCCCTGTGGTGGAGAAAAACTGCTCCCCACCCTGACAGGCTCGCGTCCGTCGTGACCACCGCCCAGGATGGGGGTAAGAAGGATTTTCCTTTCGATAATGAGGTGGGAAGAAGCCACCACCGAAGGGAAGCTTTGGTTGCTTGAGAGAGGGAGACGTTCCTGTCTAGGGACGTCGGCCTCCTGTCCCACTTGCGTAGGATGTCCCATTGAAGAGGACGCAGGTGAAACTGCGCGAAAGGAACTGCTTCCATTGCTGCCACCATCTTCCCCAGGAAGTGCATGAGGCGCCTCAAGGGGTGTGACCGACCTTGAAGGAGAGATTGTACCCCTGTCTGTAGTGAACGCTGTTTGTCCAGCGGAAGCTTCACTATCGCTGGAAGAGTATGAAACTCCATGCCAAGATATGTCAGTGATTGGACCGGTGTCAGATTTGACTTTGGAAAATTGATGATCCACCCGAAACTCTGGAGAATCTCCAGAGTAACGTTGAGGCTGCGTTGGCATGCCTCTTGAGAGGGTGCCTTGACCAGCAGATCGTCTAAGTAAGGTATCACTGAGTGACCCTGAGAGTGGAGGACCGCAACTACTGTAGCCATGACCTTGGTGAAAACCCTTGGGGCTGTCGCCAGGCCGAACGGCAGTGCCACGAACTGAAGGTGTTCGTCTCCTATGGCGAAGCGCAAGAAGCGCTGATGCTCTGGAGCAATTGGTACGTGGAGATAAGCATCCTTGATATCGATCGATGCTAGGAAATCTCCTTGGGACATTGAGGCAATGACGGAGCGGAGGGATTCCATCCGGAACCGCCTGGTCCTTATGTGTTTGTTGAGCAGTTTTAGGTCCAAAACAGGACGGAAGGACCCGTCCTTCTTTGGAACCACAAACAGGTTGGAGTAGAAACCGTGACCCTGTTGCTGAAGAGGAACCGGGACCACCACTCCTTCTGCCTTCAGAATGCCCACCGCCTGCAGCAGAGCCTCGGCTCGCTCGGGAGGCGGAGATGTTCTGAAGAATCGAGTCGGAGGACGAGAGCTGAACTCTATCCTGTAACCGTGAGACAAAATGTCTCTCACCCAACGGTCTTTTACTTGTGGCAGCCAGGTGTCGCAAAAGCGGGAGAGCCTGCCACCGACCGAGGATGCGGTGTGAGGAGGCCGTAAGTCATGAGGAAGCCGCCTTGGTAGCGGCACCTCCGGCGGTCTTTTTAGGGCGTGATTTAGACCGCCATGCGTCGGAGTTCCTCTGATCCTTCTGAGGCCTTTTGGACGAGGAGAATTGGGACCTGCCCGTACCCTGAAAGGACCGAAACCTCGACTGTCCCCTCCTCTGTTGGGGTGTTTTTGGTTTGGCCTGGGGTAAGGATGTTTCCTTTCCCTTGGATTGTTTGATGATTTCATCCAATCTCTCACCAAACAAATGGTCGCCAGAAAATGGCAATCCAGTTAAGCACTTTTTGGAAGCCGAATCTGCCTTCCATTCCCGCAGCCACAAGGCCCTGCGTATTACCACCGAATTGACGGCTGCAACCGCCGTACGGGTCGCAGAGTCCAGGACAGCATTAATAGCGTAGGACGCAAATGCCGACGTTTGAGAGGTTATGGACGCCACCTGCGGCGCAGACGTACGTGTGAGTGCGTCAATTTGCGCCTGACCAGCTGAGATAGCTTGGAGTGCCCATACGGCTGCGAATGCTGGAGCAAAAGACGCGCCGATAGCTTCATAGATGGATTTCAACCAGAGCTCCATCTGTCTGTCAGTGGCATCCTTGAGTGAAGCTCCATCTTCCACTGCAACTATGGATCTAGCCGCCAGTCTGGAGATTGGAGGATCCACCTTGGGACACTGAGTCCAGCCCTTGACCACGTCAGGGGGGAAAGGGTAACGTGTATCCTTAAGGCGCTTGGAAAAACGCTTATCTGGACAAGCTCGGTGTTTCTGGACTGCCTCTCTGAAGTCAGAGTGGTCCAGAAACATACTCTTTGTACGCTTGGGAAACCTGAAACGGAATTTCTCCTGCTGAGAGGCTGACTCCTCCACTGGAGGAGCTGAGGGAGAAAAATCCAACATTTGATGTATGGACGCGATAAGATCATTCACTATGGCGTCCCCATCAGGAGTATCAAGGTTGAGAGCGGCCTCAGGATCAGAATCCTGATCAGCTACCTCCGCTTCATCTTCTGAGACCCTGAACAATGTGATGAGGTCGAGGGGATTTCCCAGCGAGCTCGCTTAGTCGGTCTGGGGCTGCGGTCCGTGTCAGAGACCTCACCCTGGGATCCATGAGACACCCCGGGAGGACATTGCTGTTCCAACTGAGGGGAACCAGGGGACAATGATTCCACAGTGTCCCTGGCTTGAGATGCCGGCCTGGACTGCAAGACTTGTAATATCTTAGCCATAGTCTCAGAAAGTCTTTCAGTAAAAACTGCAAACTCCGTCCCTGTCACCTGGACAGTGTTAACAGGTGGTTCTCCCTGGGCCACCCTTAGCAGAGGCTCCGGCTGAGAAAGTGCCACAGGGGCCGAGCATTGCACACAATGAGGGTCAGTGGAACCTGCCGGCAGTATAGCCGTACATGCTGCACAGGTAGCATAGTAAGTATGTGCCATGGCACCCTTGCTATTTGTGGACGACATGCTGTTGTCTCCTCTGAGCAATACAGGAGGGTATATAGCCACAAATCAACAGTGCACCCTACAGTGTAAAGTATAGTCTATAATCATATAAACTATAAATACACTTCTGCACTAGTGGGGCCAGCACCACAGGTGCTGCTTACCGCCTGCGCAAAGCGTTTGTGTGGGCACCAGAATTCCTGCCTGGGTCTCTTTGAGCTTGTCTCTCCTCTCCAGCGTTAGCAGAGCTGAGAGGAATGGCTGCCGGCGTCCTGAGGAGAGGAGGGAGCCGTGGGCGCCCAGAAAAGTGCGGGAACTGGTGCCCCACTGTGCAGAGGGAGGGGGGTGGAGTACACAGAGTACCTCCAAGTAGCAGGGCCATGTCCCTGAACGATACTCGGCTCCTATCCAGCAGGGTCCTCAGGAGCTGTGGATGGAGCACGGTCTCCTGTGCCTGGAGACCGATGAGATCCCACTTCACCCAGAGCCCTAATTGAGGGATGGGGAAGGAAAGCAGCATGTGGGCTCCAGCCTCCGTACCCGCAATGGATACCTCAACCTTAACAACACCGCCGACAAGAGTGGGGTGAGAAGGGAGCATGCTGGGGGCCCTGTTATGGGCCCTCTTTTCTTCCATCCGACATAGTCAGCAGCTGCTGCTGACTAAGCTGTGGAGCTATGCGTGGATGTCTGACCTCCTTCGCACAAAGCATAAAAACTGATGAGCCCGTAGCAGTACGGGGGGTGTATAGGCTGAAGGGGAGGGGCTTTACACTTTTAGTGTAATACTTTGTGTGGCCTCCGGAGGCATATCTATACACCCAATTGTCTGGGTCTCCCAATTAGGAGCGACAAAGAAATGGTACCGTTAAAAACGTCAGCTCGAGTCGCAAAAAATAAGCCATTACTGAGCCATAGATCCCGAAAAATGAGAACGCTACGGGTCACGGAATATGGCGTAAAACGTGCGCCACTTTTTTCAGACAAACGTTCGAATTTTTTTTAACCCCTTATATAAAAGGTTAACCTATACATGTTTGGTGTCTACGAACTCGCACTGACCTGAGGCATCACACCCAAACATCAGTTTTACCATACAGTGAACACCGTGAATAAAATATCTCAAAAACCATAGTGCTATCGCACTTATTTTTGCAATTTTTCTGCATTTGGAATTTTTTTGCCGTTTTCCAGTACACTATATGGTAAAACCTATGGTTTCACTGAAAAGTACAGCTCGTTCCGCAAAAAAAAATGAGCCCTCACATGACCATATTGACTGAAAAATAAAAAAGATACGTCTCTCAGAAAAAGAATGGCGAAAAAAAAAAAAAACGGAAAGCGAAAAATCGGCCGGTCGTTAAGGGGTTAAAGGTGCAGCACTTGCTTATTCAGTCCGCAGACGAGCCTAGCAGCAGCTCCGATAATCTCTGCCGCTGTTTACCTGGCTGCGGTGATGATGTGCCACCATTACACATGACGGCTGCAGCCAGTCACTGGTCTTCTGTTGAACGCCGCTAAGGCCAGTGATTGATGCAGCGTTCCTGTATGTTAACAGGACTAAACTGTGAATGGTCGAGCGCTCCAAAGCAGTCGCTAGCATGATTAATTCCGGTGCTCTCACCTCGGACTATTTAATGACCTCAAGATTTACACCAAGAACCCTGGAGGGGGCCTCGGTGTCTCATGACGGAAAGTTTGCTACAACTGTATCTAGATAATTCTCTGTGGGTTAAACTGTTTAGACACCGGCGTGATCAGTACAATGCTGGTGTGTTTGCCAAAACAGGACGCAACTGTAGCAAACACTCCACTGTGAGAAACATGGAGGCCCTGATCACATGTACGGGATGTGCTGACGACTTTAGTGCAAAACATCATCAGCAAATATTACGCCACCAAAGCACGCACGGATGCCGAACTGCGCACCTCATTACTCGGCAGTGGCTCCAGAGTCGGGATGACCTCGCTTTCCTCGGAAAACTCCTTCTCATCGTCCCCAAACAGGCTCTTGATGGCTTTCTGCTGAGCGATGGTGCTGGCGTCGACGGCCGGAGCATCCACTTGCATTTCCGAGTCTTCAGCTTCTTCTTTTAACTCCCCGTCTTCCAATATGACTCCTGTGTCTACCTTTGACACCCGCATATCGAGCACGCCGTCGATCCAGGCCAGCTCCGTGTCCTTTGCTTTGCAGAACTTGAGGGAGCTGACGAGGGAGTCTTTTAATCTCACCTGTGTGAATACAGATATCAGTCTACACTAAATAAGTGCTAATTAAGGACACAAAATGCAGACAATAAGTGATATATCCTGGAGAAACGCCCATTTATATCACCAAACAATCAAAACCACGTAAAGAGTAACCGTTGTTTAATTCATAACTCGATATCACACATGAAAATAGGATACTTTGTAATAATCTTATCAGACAAATCTGCTTCTTTGTATCTTCACTGAATAATAATAATAATAATAATAATATTCATTTATATAGCGCTGTTAATTCCACAGCGCTTCACATACATTGGCAACACTGTCCCCATTGGGGCTCACAATCTAGGTTCCCTTTCTGTATGTCTTTGGAGTGTGGGAGGAAACCGGAGTGCCCGGAGGAAACCCGAGCAAACACGGGGAGAACATACAAACTCCTTGCAGATGGTGTCCTTACGGACTTTTATATTACTGACATAAGGCTGCTTTCACACATCCGGTTTTTCTGTGCGGCACAATCCGGAGCTTTGCAGAAAAAACGCAACCGTTTTTTTTTTGCCGACGGTTGCGTTTTTTTTTTCATAGACTTACATTAGTGCCGTATTGTGCCGCATGGGCTTGCGTGCCGTCTGGTTTTTGCTGCATGCGGCAGATTTAGCCGATGCGGCGGCCGGATGGAATGTTGCCTGGCACGTTCTCTTGTCCGGCAAAAAAAAAAAAAGCATCGCGCCGCATCCGGCTGATGCAGCGCGATTTGCAATGCATCCCTATGGACGCCGCATGCGGCATCCTGCGGCAAACACCGCATCCAGCCGCCGCATGCGTTTTTTTCCACTGCGCATGCTCAGTTGCCTGCCGCAACAGGCAAAAACCGGACGGGCCGCATGTCAAAAACTTATGCAAAGGATGCGGTTTTATCGCCACATCCGTTGTATAGGTTTTAGAGCCGGATTGGCCGGCTCTGCTAAAACCGGAGGTGTGAAAGCAGCCTAAGAGATGGCAGATGCTACTTGCAGGATTCCATTGTAGAAAGGCAGGGGGATGGGGAGGAGCTACATGTAGAGCTCCGCCTACTCCTCTCCCCCCTTTCTGCATAGAATCTTATAAAAACCAACCGTCATCTGCTATATCCATAATATAAAAGTCAAAAGTCACTGAAGACAGATTTTTCCATGAAAATGAAAGATCAGTCCAGGAGAAGAAACTTGTCTCATAAGATACATAACGACGTTGCTTATTTTCAGGTGGACTGTTGATTTATGGGGAAAAAAAAATTAAAACGACGGTCACACTTTAGCCTAAAAAGGGCTTTACAGGCTACGACATCACTAATGCGAAGTCGTTGGGGTCACGGAATTGGTGACGCACATCCGGCGGCATTAGCGATGTTGTTGCGTGTGACACCGATGAGCGATTTTGCATCGTTGCAAAAACGTGCAAAATCGCTCATTGGTGACACGGGGGTCCATTCTCAATTATCGTTACTGCAGCAGTAACAAAGTTGTTCCTCGTTTCTGCGGCAGCACACATCGCTCCGTGTGACACCGCAGGAACGAGGAAGCTCTCCTTACCTGCCTCCCGGCCGCTATGTGGAAGGAAGGAGGTGGGCGGGATGTTACGTTCCGCTCATCTCCGCTTCTATTGGGCGGCGGTTCAGTGACATCGCTCGCTGTGACGCCGCACGGACCGCCCCCCTTAGAAAGGAGGTGGTTCGCCAGTCACAGCGGCGTCGCAGGGAAAGTAAGTATGTGTGACAGCTCTGGGCGATGTTGTGCGGCACGGGCAGCAATTAGCCCGTGTCGCACAACCTATGGGGGCGTGAACGCACGCTAGCGATATCGGTACCGATATCGCAGCGTGTAAAGCGGCCTTAAGTTCACATGTCCAGCAATCAACCGTTACTACAGATCCATTGGCAAAAAAAGTTGTGTTTATACAACTTTGGCAGTTTTAAAAGAAGGGAATTTTGTTTACTTACCGTAAATTCCTTTTCTTCTAGCTCCAATTGGGAGACCCAGACAATTGGGTGTATAGCTACTGCCTCCGGAGGCCGCACAAAGTACTACACTTAAAAGTGTAAGGCCCCTCCCCTTCTGGCTATACACCCCCCCGTGGGATCACGGGTTCCTCAGTTTTAGTGCAAAAGCAAGAAGGAGGAAAGCCAATAACTGTTTCAAAAACAAATTCAATCCGATAAACAACATCGGAGAACTGAACTTATTAACATGAACAACATGTGCACCCGAAAAACAAAATCCCTAAGAAAAAACAGGGCGGGTGCTGGGTCTCCCAATTGGAGCTAGAAGAAAAGGAATTTACGGTAAGTAAACAAAATTCCCTTCTTTTTCGCTCCTAATTGGGAGACCCAGACAATTGGGACGTCCAAAAGCAGTCCCTGGGTGGGTAAAAGAATACCTCGTGATCGGGCTGTCAGGCAGCCCTTTCTTACAGGTGGGCCACCGCCGCCTGAAGGACTTGTCTACCTAGGCCGGCATCCGCCGAAGCGAAGGTATGCACCTGATAATGTTTGGTAAAAGTGTGCAGACTCGACCAGGTAGCCGCCTGGCACACCTGCTGAGCCGTAGCCTGATGCCGTAATGCCCAGGACGCACCCACGGCTCTGGTAGAATGGGCCTTCAGTCCAGATGGAATCGGAAGCCCAGCAGAACGGTAGGTGTGAAGAATTGGTTCCTTGATCCACCGCGCAAGGGTGGATTTGGAAGCTTGCGACCCTTTACGCTGACCAGCGACCAGGATAAAGAGTGCATCCGAGCGGCGCAGGGGCGCCGTGCGGGAAATGTAGATCCTGAGTGCTCTCACCAGGTCCAACAAATGCAAACCCTTTTCGAATTGGTGAACTGGATGCGGACACAAAGACGGTAAAGTGATATCCTGATTGAGATGAAAGGAAGATACCACCTTGGGAAGAAACTCTGGAATTGGACGCAGAACTACCTTGTCCTGGTGAGACACCAGGAAGGGAGATTTGCAAGATAACGCCGCCAGCTCTGACACTCTCCGAAGAGACGTGACCGCCACTAGAAAAGCCACTTTCTGTGAAAGCCGAGAAAAGGAAATCTCCTTCATAGGCTCGAAAGGCGGCTTCTGGAGAGCAATTAGAACCTTGTTCAGATCCCAGGGCTCCAACGGCCGCTTGTAAGGAGGGACGATATGACAGACTCCTTGCAGGAACGTGCGTACCTTAGGAAGTCGCGCTAGGCGTTTCTGAAAAAATACGGATAGCGCGGAGACTTGACCTTTAAGGGAGCTAAGCGACACACCTTTTTCCAACCCAGACTGCAGGAAGGAAAGAAAAATAGGCAATGCAAATGGCCAGGGAGAAACTCCCTGGGCAGAGCACCAAGATAGGAATATCTTCCACGTCCTGTGGTAGATCTTGGCGGAGGATGGTTTCCTAGCCTGTCTCATGGTGGCAACCACCTCATGAGATAAACCTGAGGCCCCTAGGATCCAGGACTCAATGGCCACACAGTCAGGTTCAGGGCCGCAGAATTCAGATGGAAAAACGGCCCTTGAGACAGCAAGTCTGGACGGTCTGGTAGCGCCCACGGTTGGCCTACCGTGAGGTGCCACAGATCCGGGTACCACGACCTCCTTGGCCAGTCTGGAGCGACGAGAATGGCGCGGCGGCAGTCGGACCTGATCTTTCGGAGCACTCTGGGCAGCAGTGCCAGAGGTGGGAACACATAAGGTAGCCGGAACTGTGACCAATCTTGAACTAAGGCGTCTGCCGCCCAAGCTCGGTGATCGTGCCATGAAAACCGGGACCTTGTTGTTGTGTCGTGACGCCATCAGGTCGACGTCCGGCATCCCCCAGCGGCGACAGATCTCCTGAAACACGTCCGGGTGAAGGGACCATTCCCCTGCGTCCATGCCCTGGCGACTGAGAAAATCTGCTTCCCAGTTTTCCACGCCTGGGATGTGAACTGCGGATATGGTGGATGCTGTGTCTTCCACCCACGACAGAATCCGCCTTACTTCCTGGAAGGCTTGCCGACTGCGTGTTCCCCCTTGGTGGTTGATGTACGCCACCGCCGTGGAATTGTCCGACTGAATTCGGATCTGCTTGCCTTCCAGCCACTGTTGGAAGGCTTGCAGGGCAAGATAGACTGCTCTGATTTCCAGAACATTGATCTGAAGGGTGGACTCTTTCCGAGTCCACGTACCCTGAGCCCTGTGGTGAAGAAACACTGCTCCCCACCCTGATAGGCTCGCATCTGTCGTGACTACCGCCCAGGATGGGGGTAGGAACGACCTTCCTTTTGACAAAGAGGTGGGAAGAAGCCACCACCGGAGAGAATCCTTGGCTGTCTGAGAGAGGGAAACATCCCTGTCGAGGGACGTCGACTTCCCGTCCCATTGGCGGAGAATGTCCCATTGTAGAGGGCGCAGATGAAACTGCGCGAAAGGGACTGCTTCCATTGCTGCCACCATTTTCCCTAGGAAATGCATGAGGCGCCTCAAGGTGTGCGACTGGCCCTGAAGGAGAGATTGCACCCCTGTCTGCAGCGAGCACTGCTTGTCCAGTGGAAGTTTCACTATCGCTGAGAGAGTATGAAACTCCATGCCAAGATATGTTAGTGATTGGGTCGGGGTTAGATTTGACTTTGCAAAGTTGACAATCCACCCGAAACTCTGGAGAGTCTTCAGTGCCACGTTCAAACTGTGTTGGCATGCCTCTTGAGAGGGTGCCTTGATAAGTAGATCGTCCAAATACGGAATCACAGAGTGACCCTGCGAGTGCAGGACTGCTACTACTGCAGCCATGACCTTGGTGAAGACCCGAGGGGCTGTCGCCAGCCCGAAAGGTAGCGCTACGAACTGCAGGTGTTCGCTTCCTATAACGAAGCGTAGAAAACGCTGATGCTCTGGCGCAATCGGCACGTGGAGATAAGCATCCTTGATGTCTATTGATGCTAGGAAATCTCCTTGAGACATTGAGGCGATGACGGAGCGGAGAGATTCCATCTGTAACCTCCTGGTTTTTACGTGTTTGTTGAGCAACTTTAGATCCAGGACGGGACGAAACGACCCGTCCTTCTTTGGCACCACAAACAAATTGGAGTAAAAACCGTGACCTTGTTCCTGAAGAGGAACGGAAGTCACCACTCCTTCCGCCTTTAGAGCGGCCACCGCCTGCAGCAGAGCATCGGCCCGGTCGGGCGGTGGAGAAGTTCTGAAGAAACGAGTTGGAGGACGAGAGCTGAACTCTATCCTGTACCCGTGAGACAGAATGTCTCTCACCCAACGGTCTTTGACCTGTGACAGCCAAATGTCGCCAAAGCGGGAGAGCTTGCCACCGACCGAGGATGCGGAGAGAGGAGGCTGAAAGTCATGAGGAAGCCGCCTTGGTAACGGTTCTTCCTGCTGTCTTTTTTGGGCGTGACTGAGTCCGCCAAGAATCTGAGCCTCTCTGATCCTTTTGAGTCCTCTTAGACGAGGAGAATTGGGACCTGCCTGAGCCTCGAAAGGACCGAAAACCAGACTGACCCCTCCTTTGTTGGGGTTTGTTTTGTCTGTGTTGAGGTAAGGATGAATCCTTACCCTTGGAGTGTTTAATGATTTCATCCAAACGCTCACCAAACAATCGGTCACGAGAAAAAGGCAAACTGGTTAAGCACTTCTTGGAAGCAGAATCTGCCTTCCATTCCCTCAACCACAAGGCTCTGCGTAAAACTACGGAGTTGGCTGACGCCACCGCCGTACGGCTCGTAGAGTCTAGGACAGCATTAATCGCGTAAGACGCGAATGCAGACATCTGAGACGTCAATGGTGCCACCTGCGGAGCAGATGTACGTGTGACAGTGTCGACTTGTGTAAGCCCAGCTGAAATAGCTTGGAGTGCCCATACGGCTGCGAATGCTGGCGCCAACGACGCTCCAATAGATTCATAGATGGATTTCAACCAGAGCTCCATCTGTCTGTCAGTGGCATCTTTAAGTGCCGCTCCATCTTCCACTGCAACTAAGGATCTAGCTGCAAGCCTGGAGATTGGAGGGTCCACCTTGGGACACTGGGTCCAGCCCTTGACCACGTCAGGGGGAAAAGGATAGCGTGTATCTTTAAGCCGTTTGGAAAACCGCTTATCGGGATAAGCGTGGTGTTTCTGGATTGCGTCTCTAAAGTCAGAGTGGTCCAGAAAAGAGCTTAATTTACGCTTGGGATATCTGAAATGGAATTTCTCCTGCTGTGAAGCTGCCTCCTCCGCAGGAAGAGCTGGCGGGGAAATATCTAACATCCTATTGATGGACGCTATAAGATCATTCACTATGGCGTCACCATCCGGTGTATCCAGATTGAGAGCGGTCCCAGGATCAGAATCCTGATCAGTTACATCCGCCTCATCACCCATAGATTCATCCCGCTGGGATCCTGACCAGTGAGACGAAGTTGAGGGCCCCTCATAGCGAGCCCGCTTAGGCTGTCTGGGACAGTCGTCCGAGTCAGAGCCGTCACCCTGGGGTGCATGTGACACCCCCGGAGGCCGGAAGTGTTCCAGTTGAGGGGGACCAGGGAGCAATGATTCAACAGTGTCCGTGGTCTGAGTTACTGGTCTAGACTGCAATGTTTCAAGAATCTTAGACATTGTCATAGACAATCTATCAGCAAAAGCTGCAAACTCCGTTCCTATCACCTGGACAGCATTCACAGGTGGAACACCCTGGGTCACGTCTAGCAGAGGCCCCGGCTGAGCAAGTGCTGCAGGGGCCGAGCACTGCACACAATGGGGGTCAGTGTAACCTGCCGGTAGAGTAGCCACACATGCGGTACAGGCAGCATATAAAGTCTGTGCCTTGGCACCCTTGCGTTTAACGGACGACATGCTGTTGCCTCCTTGCAATCTAGGAGGGTATATAGCCGAGAATCACCAGCGACCGTACAGTGAAAAGTATTTGCAAACACAAAATACCAAGTACACAACGGCACAAGTGGGGGTGAGCCCTTGAGGGCTGCTTACCGCCCGCTGAAAAGCGGGTATGAGGTCGTAGAATCCCGTGTCTGGGTCTCCCAGGCTCCCCTCTCCAGCTCAGCGTGCAGACAGGAATGGCTGCCGGCGTCCTGTGAAGAGGGGCGGACCGTGGGCGTGCCACAAACAAAGTGCGGGAAACTGCGTCCTACTGTGCCTGGTGTGAGGGCTGGAGTATGTAAAACAGACTCCAGCCCTCAGCGCTGATGCTCTGTACGGCGTCCCGCCCTCCTCCTGACTGGCAGGTGCGGAGGCGGGAACGAGACGAACTAGGCCGCAAAAGCCGGGGACTGTAGTAATAAGCGCGGCCGTGATATATGCACGGCCAGCGCGGAAGTCCCCGGCGCACCACAAGTCCCAGCCGCGTCGCAGTGTGACTGACCCCAGCGGCCGGCGCGACCGTTCGCCCTAAGTCTACCCACTCAGCCAAGCTGTAGTGAGGAAATGGCACAAGCGCAGCAGCGCTGATGTCCCCGGCGCACTAACACACCCAGCCATGCTGCGGTGTGCGCGCGGTATGCACGGGGACACAGAGTACCTTGATGGAGCAGGGTCTGTCCCTGACGATACTCAGCTCCATATCCAGCGGCTTCTCCAGGGGCTGCGGATGGAGCACGGTCTCAGTGCCTGGAGACCGGTAAAGTCCCACTTCACCCGGAACCCTAATGGGGATGGGGAAGGAATCAGCATGTGGGCTCCAGCCTCCGTACCCGCAATGGGTACCTCAACCTTAACAAACACCGCCGACAGAAAGTGGGGTGAGAAGGGAGCATGCTGGGGACCCTTGTATGGGTCCTCTTTTCTTCCATCCGACATAGTCAGCAGCTGCTGCTGACTAAACAGTGGAGCTATGCGTGCGTGTCTGACCTCCTTCGCACAAAGCAAAAAACTGAGGAACCCGTGATCCCACGGGGGGGTGTATAGCCAGAAGGGGAGGGGCCTTACACTTTTAAGTGTAGTACTTTGTGCGGCCTCCGGAGGCAGTAGCTATACACCCAATTGTCTGGGTCTCCCAATTAGGAGCGACAAAGAAATTTAAATTTTTGCAGGATCCGTGTTTTTTTTTAAACATGTGAAAATGAATTACAAAATAACGTCTGGAAAACCAATTCTGAGTCTGAACTGGGTGCAAAAACCTAAAAAATCTACACTATATGGAGAGAAGGTATGCACACCAGTGACTATGCAAGGGGAATATATGGAAAGCAGAAACTGCTGTGTGAATACTGACATGAAAAAAAGAGAATTTTGTTACTTACCGTAAATTCTTTTTCTTAGGCTATGTGCGCACTAGAAATGTGAAGTTTCTCAAGAAAATTTCTTGAGAAACTTCTGCCAGTGAAAGATTTCCGGACCTGCGGAAAAAATCCGCACCAAATCCGCATGCGTTTTTGCCGCGAATTTGCCGCGGATTTACCGCGGATTTACCGCAGGTTTGTCCCTGCAATAAATAATAAAGATAATCGATAGACAGATAATGGATAGAGGGAAAGATGGATAGATGAATAGATAGATAGATAGAGGGATAGATAGATAGATGAATAGATAGATAGAGGGATAGATTGATAGATAGATAGATAGAGGGATAGATGGATAGATAGATAGATAGATAGAGGGATAGATGGATAGATAGAGGGATAGAGGGATAGATAGATAGATAGATAGAGGGATAGATAGATAGATGAATAGATAGATAGAGGGATAGATGGATAGATAGATAGATAGATAGAGGGATAGATGGATAGATAGATAGAGGGATAGATAGAGGGATAGATAGATAGATGAATAGATAGATAGAGGGATAGATAGATAGATAGATAGATAGAGGGATAGATAGATAGATAGATAGATAGATAGATAGATAGATGAGAAAAACCTATATAATGTTCCACCTCCCTGCATTTTCTAAGCTGGCACCCTTTAGTGACTTTCATGTGGCACTTAGGCTACTTTCACACGTCCGGTTTTTGCTATGCGGCACAATCCGGCACTTTGCATGAAAATCGCAACCGGTTTTTTTTGCTGCCGGTTGCGATTTTCCTGCATAGACTTTAATTAGTGCCGCATTGTGCCGCATGGCCTTGCGTTCCGTCCGTTTTTTGCCGCATGCGGCAGATGTAGCCGATGCGGCGGCCGGATGGAACGTTGCCTGGCACGTTTTTTCGTGCGGCAAAAAAAAAACGCATCGCGCCGCATTCGGCCGATGCGGCACATTTTTCAATACATGCCTATGGCGGCCGGATGCGGCGCGATGCGGCAATAACCGCATCCGGCCGCCGCATGCGGTTTTTGCCACTGCGCATGCTCAGTAGCATGCCGCAAGCGGCAAAAACCGGACTGGCCGCAAAGGAAAAACCTATGCAAAGGATGCGGTGTTTTCACCGCATCCGTTGCATAGCTTGCACAGCCGGATTGAGCCGCAGAGCTCAAGCCGGATGTGTGAAAGTAGCCTAAAGGGTGCTTAGCCTTGTATTTAGCCATAAAATAAATAATTAAAAAAAAATGACGTGAGGTCCCCCCATTTTTTGTAGCCAGCTAGGGTAAAGCAGACGGCTGCAGCCTGCAGACCACCGCTGGCAGCTTCACCTTGGCTGATAATCCAAAACAGTGGGCACCCCACGCTGTTATTTTAAATTATATAAATAATTTAAAACAAAAAACGTGGGGTCCCCCCCATATTGGATCACCAGCCAAGGTAAAGCGGACAGCTGGGGTCTGATATTCTCAGACTAGGGAGGTCCACTGTTATTGGACACTCCCCAGCCTAAAAATAGCAGGCCGCAGCCGCCCCAGAAGTGGCGCATCCATTAGACGTGCCAATCCTGGCGCTTTGCCCCAGCTCATCCCGCGCCCTGGTGCGTTGGCAAACGGGGTAATATATGGGGTTGATGCCAGATGTGTAATGTCACCTGGCATCAAGCCCTGGGGTTGGTGAGGTCAGGCGTCTATCAGATACCCGACATCACCAACCCAGTCAGTAATAATTAAAAAATAGACAACAAAAAAAGTTTTATTTGAAAAAACACTCCCCAAAACATTCCCTCTTTAACCAATTTATTGAAAAGAGCACAATCAATTCCACGTCCGGCGTAATCCAATAAGGGGGGGGGCCCGGCGATCCATACCATAGTCGCTGTCCCAGTCAATGAAAAACAGAATGTTCCCCATTGGCTGGGAGAGCAATGCAGTGACCTGAGCTAACATCAATAGGTCAGCTCAGGTCACTGCAGGGGATGACGAGCGCTGCCATCAGGAGCATAGATGAGATCATTACCTTCTGTGATCATCTCCTGTACTGCTGACGTCAGCGCTGTCACTGACTTATCGCGAGAGCCCGTGACGTCACCGCTAGTGACAGTCTCGGGCCGCTCGCGAGTCGGCCCTAGACAGCAGTGACAGCGCTGACGTCAGGAGGCAGGAGATCGTCACAGCAGGTAATGATCTCACCTCCTGACAGCAGCGATCGTCATCCCCGCGGCTCCCAGCACTGCAGGATGTCCGTGTCTGCCTGCGCTGCAGCGTGACAGGCTGCTGACACTGCGGGCAGACACTGACACCCTGCAGTGCAGGCAGCCGCGAGGCCGGAGCAGGACACACACTGCACAGACACCTGGAGGTCGCACGGAAGTGCTTCTGTGCGGCGTCCAGGGAGTGTGACGTGTGTTTCCTCTGCTCCTCTTCCTGGCATAATGACATCGCTTCCTGCAAAACCGCAGGCAGCGATGGGCATTACCGCAGGTAAATCGCGGCTATTCCGGTGGTATACCGCACATCATTGCTACCTGCGGAATACCCCCGGAATACCGCAGGTACCTGCGGAAATTAATGGACATGCACATTTTCTCAAGAAAGTTTCTCGAGAAAATTTTCTCAAGAAATTTTCTTGAGAAAAATCCGCACAGTGCGCACAGCTATTTTTTTTTCTCATTGAATTTCATGGGAAATGTCTGCACAAAGATTGCAGACATTTCTCAAGAAATTTCCGGGGCAAATCCGCGGGAAAAACGGTCTAGTGCGCACATAGCCTTATAGTTCCGACATGGGAGACCCAGCCCATGGAGTGTATAGCTTCTGCCTCCGGAGGACACACAAAGTACTACACTAAAAGTGTAGCTCCTCCCTCCGAACATATACACGCCCCGGATGACAAATCCAACCAGTTTAGTGCAAAAGCTGAAGGAGGACATCCACCCATAAGTAGAGATAGAGTAAAACCCGGAATAACCGGAACCTCTGTCTACAACAACAGCCGGTGAAAACACACGGAACAAGAAAGCTGGCAACAGGCAACAGGGAGGGTGCTGGGTCTCCCATGTCGGAACTATAAGAAAAAGAATTTATGGTAAGTAAACAAAGAAGGGAATTTTGTTTACTTACCGTAAATTCCTTTTCTTCTAGCTCCTATTGGGAGACCCAGACAATTGGGTGTATAGCTTCTGCCTCCGGAGGCCACACAAAGTATTACACTTTAAAAAGTGTAACCCCTCCCCTCTGCCTATACACCCTCCCGTGCATCACGGGCTCCTCAGTTTTGGTGCAAAAGCAGGAAGGAGGAAAAACTTATGAATTGGTCTAGGGTAAATTCAATCCGAAGGATGTTCGGAGAACTGAACCATGAACCAAAAGAACAATTCAACATGAACAACATGTGTACACAAAAGAACAGCCCGAAGGGAACAGGGGCGGGTGCTGGGTCTCCCAATAGGAGCTAGAAGAAAAGGAATTTACGGTAAGTAAACAAAATTCCCTTCTTCTTTGTCGCTCCATTGGGAGACCCAGACAATTGGGACGTCCAAAAGCAGTCCCTGGGTGGGTAAAAGAATACCTCGATAAAAAGAGTCGAAAATGACCCCCTCTTACAGGTGGGCAACCGCCGCCTGAAGGACTCGCCTACCTAGACTGGCGTCTGCCGAAGCATAGGTATGCACCTGATAGTGTTTCGTGAAAGTGTGCAGACTAGACCACGTAGCTGCCTGACACACCTGCTGAGCCGTAGCCCGGTGCCGCAATGCCCAGGACGCACCCACGGCTCTGGTAGAATGGGCTTTCAGCCCCAAAGGAAGCGGAAGCCCAGAAGAACGGTAAGCTTCAAGAATCGGTTCCTTGATCCACCGAGCCAAGGTTGACTTGGAAGCCTGCGAACCCTTACGCTGGCCAGCGACAAGGACAAAGAGCGCATCTGAACGGCGCAGGGGCGCCGTGCGAGACACGTAGAGCCGGAGTGCTCTCACCAGATCTAACGAGTGCAAATCCTTTTCACATTGGTGAACTGGATGAGGGCAGAATGAAGGTAAGGAGATATCCTGATTGAGATGAAAAGGGGATACCACCTTAGGGAGAAATTCCGGGACCGGACGCAGAACCACCTTATCCTGGTGAAAAACTAGGAAGGGGGCTTTGCATGACAGCGCTGCCAGCTCCGACACTCTACAGAGCGATGTAACTGCCACTAGAAATGCCACCTTCTGCGAAAGACGTGATAAAGAGACATCCCGCAGCGGCTCGAAAGGTGGTTTCTGAAGAGCCGTTAGCACCCTGTTAAGGTCCCAGGGTTCCAGCGGACGCTTGTAAGGTGGGACTATGTGGCGAACTCCCTGCAGGAACGTGCGGACCTGCGGAAGCCTGGCTAGACGCTTTTGAAAAAATACGGATAGCGCCGATACTTGTCCCTTGAGAGAGCCGAGAGACAAACCCTTGTCCATTCCGGATTGAAGGAATGAAAGAAAAGTGGGTAAGGCAAAAGGCCAGGGAGGAAAACCCTTAGAGCACCAGGATAAGAAGATCCTCCAAGACCTGTGATAGATCTTGGCGGACGTTGGTTTCCTGGCCTGTCTCATGGTGGCAATGACATCTTGAGATAACCCTGAGGACGCTAGGAGCCAGGACTCAATGGCCACACAGTCAGGTTGAGGGCCGCAGAATTCAGATGGAAAAACGGCCCTTGAGACAGCAAGTCTGGGAGCGCCCACGGTTGACCCACCGTGAGATGCCACAGATCCGGGTACCACGACCTCCTCGGCCAATCTGGGGCGACGAGAATGGCGCGACGACAGTCGGACCTGATTTTGCGCAGCACTCTGGGCAGCATCGCCAGAGGAGGAAATACATAGGGCAGTCAAAACTGCGACCAATCCTGAACTAATGCGTCCGCCGCCAGAGCTCTGTGATCTTGAGACCGGGCCATGAATGCCGGGACTTTGTTGTTGTGCCGTGACGCCATGAGATCGACGTCCAGCGTTCCCCAGCGGCGACAGATCTCTCGAAACACGTCTGGGTGAAGAGACCATTCCCCCGCGTCCATGCCCTGTCGGCTGAGAAAATCTGCTTCCCAGTTTTCCACGCCCGGGATGTGAACTGCGGAGATGGTGGAGGCTGTGGCTTCCACCCACTGCAGAATCCGTCGGACTTCCTGGAAGGCTTGACGACTGCGAGTGCCGCCTTGGTGGTTGATGTATGCGACGGCAGTGGCGTTGTCCGACTGGATCCGGATCTGCCTGCCCTCCAGCCACCGATGAAAGGCCAATAGGGCTAGATACACTGCCCTTATCTCCAGAATATTGATCTGAAGGGATGACTCTATCGGAGTCCAGGTTCCCTGAGCCCTGTGGTGGAGAAAAACCGCCCCCCACCCTGACAGGCTCGCGTCCGTCGTGACCACAGCCCAGGTGGGGGGTAGGAAGGATTTTCCCTGCGACAGAGTTGGGAAGGAGCCACCACTGAAGTGACGTCTTGGTTGCAAGGGAAAGAGAGACGTTCCTGTCGAGGGAAGTCGACCTCCTGTCCCATTTGCGGAGAATGTCCCACTGGAGTGGCCGCAGATGGAATTGCGCGAAGGGCACTGCCTCCATCGCTGCCACCATCTTCCCCAGGAAGTGCATGAGGCGCCTCAAGGGGTGTGACTGACCCCGAAGAAGAGATTGCACCCCTGCCTGCAGCGAAAGCTGTTTGTCCAGCGGTAGCATGACTACCGCTGACTGAGTATGAAACTCCATCCCAAGGTACGTCAGTGATTGGGTCGGTGTCAACTTGGATTTTGGGAAGTTGATGATCCACCCGAACTGCTGGAGAGTCGCCAGAGCGACGGAAAGGCTGTTTTGACACGCCATTTGAGAGGGTGCCCTGACCAGAAGATCGTCTAAGTAGGGAATCACCGAGTGGCCCTGAGAGTGTAGGACCGCCACAACAGATGCCATGACCTTGGTGAACACCCGTGGGGCTGTCGCCAGGCCGAAAGGCAATGCCACGAACTGAAAGTGTTTGTCCCCGATGGCGAAACGCAAAAAAGCGTTGATGTTCGGGTGCATTCGGCACATGGAGATAAGCATCCTTGATGTCGATTGATGCTAGGAAGTCTCCTTGTGACATCGAAGCGATGACAGAGCGGAGAGATTCCATCCGAAACCGTCTGGTGCTCACATGTCTGTTGAGCAGTTTGAGGTCCAGAACGGGACGGAACGAGCCGTCCTTCTTTGGCACCACAAACAAGTTGGAGTAAAAGCCGCGACCATGTTCCTTGAGGGGAACAGGGATCACAACTCCTTCTGCCTTCAGAGCGTTCACCGCCTGAAAAAGTGCATCGGCTCGCTCGGGGGGCGGAGATGTTCTGAAGAAACGAGTCGGGGGACGAGAGCTGAACTCTATCCTGTAACCGTGAGACAGAATATCTCTCACCCATCGGTCTTGAACATGTGGCCACCAGGCGTCGCAAAAGCGGGAGAGCCTGCCACCGACCGAGGATGCGGTTCGGGGATGCCGAGAGTCATGAGGAGGCCGCCTTGGAAGCAGTGCCTCCTGCGGCCTTTTGGGGGCGTGACTTGGACCGCCACGCATAGGAGTTCCTCTGGCCTTTCTCCGACCTGCTGGACGAAGAGGATTGGGGCTTGGCGGAGGGACGAAAGGACCGAAACCTCGATTGTATTTTCCGTTGCTGAGGTCTCTTTGGTTTGGACTGGGGTAAGGAGGAGTCCTTTCCCTTGGATTCCTTAATAATCTCATCCAATCGTTCACCAAACAAGCGGTCGCCAGCAAACGGCAAACCGGTTAAAAACTTCTTGGAAGCCGAGTCTGCCTTCCATTCGCGCAGCCACATGGCCCTGCGGACTACCATGGCGTCCCCTTCAGGTGTATCAAGATTGAGAGCAACGTCAGTGTCAGAGCCCTGAGCTGCGAGGTCCGCCTCGTCCTCCAAAGAGTCCTCACGCTGGGAACCCGAGCAGCGTGAAGAAGTCGGGGAAGATTCCCAGCGGGCCCGCTTAGCCGGTCTGGGACTGTGGTCCGGGCCGGAGTCCTCCACGTGAGACCTAGGGCCCCCCCTGGGAAAGTGCTGCGGCGCGGACAGAGAGGGGCCTGGAGGTGAAGATCCAACAGGGCCCGGGGCCTGTGTAAGGACCGGTCTGGACTGCAAAGCTTCAAGCAGCTTGGCAGACCATTTGTCCATAGACTGAGCCATGGATTGTGAGAGTGACTCAGAGAGTTTTTCAGCAAAAACTGCAAACTCTGTCCCTGCCGCCTGGACAGGGGGAGCAAGGGGTTCTACCTGAGCCGAGGGGCCCACTAGTGACCGAGGCTCCGGTTGAGGAAGCAAAACAGGGGTCGAACATTGCTCACAGTGAGGGTAGGTGGAACCCGCAGGTAACTTAGCCGCACAAGAGGTACAGGTCGCAAAATAACCCTGTGCCTTGGCACCCTTGCTCCTTGTGGACGACATGCTGTTGTCTCCTAGGAGAGTGATCACTGAGGGTATATGGGAAGGGTATACAGCCCGACCGAACAGAAATATATAAATATATATATAGTATCTATTCCGGCACCCTAAGGGGACCAGCACCGGGTGACCGGTGTGGCTTACCGACCGCTAAAAAGCGGAGTGTGTGTCCTCCAGATTCCCTGCCTTAGGTCTCCCAGCGTTGCAGAGCTCTTTCCAGGAAATCCTCCACAGGCAGAATGCCAAAGAAATGGCTGCCGGAGCTCTCTGGGGAGGAGTGGAGCCGTGGGCGGCGCTAGAAAAGTGCGGGAATCTGGAGTCCCCACAGTGATCAGTGAGTGGGGAGGAAACATACAGGATGCTCCGGCCCTCACATCCGACGTCAGGTCGGCAGTCCCGCCCTTACCCCTGATAGACAGGCCCGGGGGCGGGAGTTTTGCTACTAGGCCGCAATTGAAGCCGGGGACTAAATTTAAGACCGCGGCCGACAAACAGGCGCGGTCGGCGCGGAAGTCCGCCGGCCGTCACAAATAAGCAGCTGCTGCAGCGTCCGGGATGAAGGCGCTCCATGCACATCCCCCATGGGGATACAGAGTACCTTAGTGATGCAGGGCCCGGTCCCTGAGGATAAATAGACTCCTGTCCGACAGATTCCCACAGGGGCTGCGGAGGGAGCACGGTCCCAGTGAATGGATGACCGCTCAGGATCCCACTTCTCCCAGAGCCGCTAAGGGATGGTGAAGGAGACGGCATGAGGCTCCGGCCTTTGTACCCACAATGGGTACCTCAACCTTAACAGCACCGCCGACGTAGTGGGGTGAGAAGGGAACATGCCGGGGGCCCCATGGGGGCCCACTTTTCTTCCAACCGATATAACTAAAATGAGAATGCATGAGTGGATGTGTGCCTCCTTCCACACAAAGCATAAAACTGAGGAGCCCGTGATCCACGGGAGGGTGTATAGGCAGAGGGGAGGGGTTACACTTTTTAAAGTGTAATACTTTGTGTGGCCTCCGGAGGCAGAAGCTATACACCCAATTGTCTGGGTCTCCCAATGGAGCGACAAAGAAGAAGGGAATTTTGTTACTTACCGTAAATTCCTTTTCTTCTAGCTCTTATTGGGAGACCCAGACGATTGGGGTATAGCTACTGCCCTCCGGAGGCCACACAAAGCACTACACTAAAAAGTGCAAGGCCCCTCCCCTTCTGGCTATACCCCCCCGTGGTATCACGGGTACTCCAGTTTTAGTGCCAAAGCAAGAAGGAGGAAGCCAATAACTGGTTTAAACAAATTAACTCCGAGAAACATCGGAGAACTGAAAAAACCGTTCAACATGAACAACATGTGTACCCGCAAACAACAAAAAAATCCCGAAGGAAAACAGGGCGGGTGCTGGGTCTCCCAATAAGAGCTAGAAGAAAAGGAATTTACGGTAAGTAACAAAATTCCCTTCTTCTTCAGCGCTCTATTGGGAGACCCAGACGATTGGGACGTCCAAAAGCTGTCCCTGGGTGGGTAAAGAAATACCTTATGTTAGAGCTGCAAAAAAACAGCCCTTCCCTACGGGGATGTCACTGCCGCCTGCAGGACTCTTCTACCTAAGCTGGCATCCGCCGAAGCATAGGTATGCACCTGATAATGCTTGGTGAAAGTGTGCAGACTGGACCAGGTTGCTGCCTGGCACACCTGTTGAGCCGAAGCCTGGTGACGTAATGCCCAGGACGCACCCACGGCTCTGGTTGAGTGGGCTTTTAGCCCTGAAGGAAGCGGAAGCCCCGCAGAGCGGTAGGCCTCTAGAATTGGTTCTTTGATCCATCGAGCCAGGGTGGCTTTAGAAGCCTGCAATCCCTTGCGCGGACCAGCGACAAGGACAAAAAGTGCATCGGAACGGCGTATGGGCGCCGTTCGGGAGATGTAGATTCTGAGTGCTCTCACCAGATCTAGCAAACGTAAGTCCTTTTCATACCGGTGAACCGGATGAGGGTAAAAGGAAGGCAAGGATATATCCTGATTAAGATGAAACGAGGATACGACCTTAGGGAGAAACTCCGGAATGGGACGCAGCACTACCTTGTCCTGGTGGAACACCAGGAAAGGAGCCTTGGATGACAAAGCTGCCAGCTCAGACACTCGCCGAAGCGATGTGATCGCGACAAGAAACGCCACTTTCTGTGACAGTCGAGAAAAGGAAACGTCCTTTAGAGGCTCGAAGGGCGGCTTTTGCAGAGCAACAAGTACTCTGTTCAGATCCCATGGATCTAACGGCCGCTTGTACGGGGGCACAATATGACAGACCCCCTGTAGGAACGTGCGCACCTTAGAAAGACGTGCTAGACGCTTCTGAAAAAACACAGACAGTGCCGAGACTTGCCCTTTAAGGGAACTGAGCGACAAGCCCTTTTCCAACCCCGATTGCAGGAAGGAAAGAAAGGTGGGCAATGCAAATGGCCAAGGGGATACTCTCTGTGCAGAGCACCAAGATAAGAAAATCTTCCACGTCCTGTGGTAGATCTTAGCAGACGTTGACTTCCTAGCCTGTCTCATTGTGGCTACGACTCCTTGAGATAATCCTGCAGACGCTAGGATCCAGGACTCAATGGCCACACAGTCAGGTTCAGGGCCGCAGAATTCTGATGGAAAAACGGCCCTTGGGACAGTAAGTCTGGTCGGTCTGGCAGTGACCACGGTCGACCGACCGTGAGATGCCACAGATCCGGATACCACGATCTCCTCGGCCAGTCTGGGGCGACGAGTATGACGCGGCTGCAATCGGATCTGATCTTGCGTAACACTCTGGGCAAGAGTGCCAGAGGTGGGAAGACGTATGGGAGCCGGAACTGCGACCAATCTTGAACTAATGCGTCTGCCGCCAGAGCTCTTTGATCGCGCGACCTCGCCATGAATGCCGGGACCTTGTTGTTGTGCCGGGACGCCATTAGGTCGACGTCCGGCACTCCCCATTGGCGACAGATTTCCTGAAACACGTCCGGGTGAAGGGACCATTCCCCTGCGTCCATGCCCTGGCGACTGAGGAAGTCTGCTTCCCAGTTTTCTACGCCGG
Organism: Anomaloglossus baeobatrachus; assembly: GCF_048569485.1. Taxonomy (NCBI): domain Eukaryota; kingdom Metazoa; phylum Chordata; class Amphibia; order Anura; family Aromobatidae; genus Anomaloglossus; species Anomaloglossus baeobatrachus. The sequence continues at coordinate 11,952,010 of NC_134364.1, read as the reverse complement.
GGATGTGAACTGCGGATATGGTGGAGGCCGTGGCTTCAACCCACATCAGAATCCGCCGGACTTCCTGGAAGGCTTGCCGACTGCGTGTCCCCCCTTGGTGGTTGATGTATGCCACCGCTGTGGAGTTGTCCGACTGAATTCGGATCTGCCTTCCTTCCAGCCACTGCTGGAAGGCTAGTAGGGCAAGATACACTGCTCTGATTTCCAGAACATTGATCTGAAGGGTGGACTCCTGCGGAGTCCACGTCCCCTGAGCCCTGTGGTGGAGAAACACTGCTCCCCACCCTGACAGACTCGCATCTGTCGTGACCACTGCCCAGGATGGGGGCAGGAAGGATCTTCCCTGAGACAATGAGGTGGGAAGGAGCCACCATTGTAGAGAGTCCTTGGCCGTCTGGGAAAGAGAGACTTTCCTGTCCAGGGACGTTGACTTCCCGTCCCATTGGCGGAGAATGTCCCATTGAAGTGGGCGCAGATGAAACTGCGCAAAGGGAACTGCTTCCATGGCTGCCACCATCTTCCCGAGGAAGTGCATGAGGCGCCGTAAGGGGTGCGACTGGCCCTGAAGGAGGGATTGCACCCCTGTCTGTAGTGACCGCTGCTTGTTCAGCGGAAGCTTCACTCTCGCTGCTCGAGTATGGAACTCCATGCCAAGATACGTTAGTGACTGTGTCGGAGACAGATTCGACTTTGGAAAGTTGATGATCCATCCAAACGTCTGTAGAGTCTCCAGTGTAGCATGTAGACTGAGTTGGCATGCCTCTTGAGAGGGTGCCTTGACAAGTAGATCGTCTAGGTAAGGGATCACCGAGTGTCCCTGAGAGTGCAAGACTGCTACCACTGCCGCCATGACCTTGGTGAAAACCCGTGGGGCTGTCGCCAGACCGAATGGCAGAGCTACGAACTGAAGATGTTCGTTTCCTATCACAAAACGTAGAAAACGTTGATGTTCTGTAGCAATTGGCACGTGGAGATAAGCATCTTTGATGTCTATTGAGGCAAGGAAGTCTCCTTGAGACATTGAGGCCACGACAGAGCGGAGGGTTTCCATCCGGAACCGCCTGGCGTGCACATGTTTGTTGAGCAGCTTTAGATCCAGAACAGGACGGAACGAGCCGTCCTTTTTTGGAACCACAAAGAGATTGGAGTAAAACCCTCGCCCTTGTTCCTGAGGCGGTACAGGAACCACTACTCCTTCCGCTCTTAGGGAGTCCACCGCCTGCAGCAGGGCATCTGCTCGGTCTGGATGTGGGGAGGTTCTGAAGAACCGAGCTGGAGGACGAGAACTGAACTCGATTCTGTACCCGCGCGACAAAATGTCTGTCACCCACCGGTCTTTGACCTGTGACAACCAAATGACGGAAAAGCGGGAGAGCCTGCCCCCGACCGGAGATGCGGAGGGGGGGAGCTGGAAGTCATGAGGTGGCCGCTTTGGAAGCGGTTCCTCCATTTGCTTTCTTGGGGCGCGCGTGAGCCCGCCAGGAATCTGAGCTTCTTTGCGTCCTCTGAGTCCCTTTGGACGAGGAGAATTGTGTCTTGCCCGAACCTCGAAAGGACTGAAACCTCTGCTGCCACTTTTTCTGCTGAGGTTTGGTTGTTCTGGGCTGTGGTAAAGAAGAGTCTTTACCCTTGGACTGTTTAATGATGTCAGCCAATGGTTCGCCAAACAGTCTATCTCTAGATAAAGGCAAACTGGTTAAACATTTTTTGGAACCAGCATCTGCTTTCCAGTCCTTTAACCACAAGGCTCTGCGCAAAACTACCGAATTGGCGGACGCCATTGAGGTGCGGCTGGTAGATTCTAGGACCGCATTGATAGCGTAAGACGCGAACGCGGACATCTGCGAGGTAAGGGACGCCACTTGCGGCACCGCTGGATGTAAGATAGCATCCACTTTTGCTAAACCAGCTGAAATAGCTTGGAGTGCCCATACGGCTGCGAATGCTGGAGCAAACGACGCGCCGATAGCTTCATAGACAGATTTTAACCAAAGGTCCATCTGTCTGTCATTGGCATCCTTAAGTGAAGCGCCATCCTCCACTGCAACTATGGATCTAGCTGCAAGCTTGGAAATCGGGGGGTCAACTTTTGGACACTGGGTCCAGCGCTTGACCACATCAGGGGGAAAAGGAAAACGTGTATCCTTAGAACGTTTAGAGAAACGCCTTTCTGGATGAGCGTCGTGTTTCTGGATTGACTCTCTGAAGTCAGAGTGATCCAAGAAAGCACTTAATTTACGCTTGGGATAGAGGAAACGAAACTTCTCCTGCTCTGCAGCTGCCTCCTCTGCTGAAGGGGCTGGGGGAGAAATATCTAACAGTCTATTGATGGCTGAGATAAGATCGTTTACCATGGCGTCCCCATCCGGGGTATCCAGATTGAGAGGGGTTCCAGGATAAGACTCCTGATCACTCTCATCAGACGCATCACAGGGAGACTGATTGCGCTGAGACCCTGAGCAGTGTGATGACGTTGAGGGTCTTTCCCAGCGAGCTCGCTTAGGGTGGCTGGGGCTATCATCTGAGTCATAATACTCAGCTTGGGAAGCCGGGGACCCCCTTGCAGTCTGGATTAAATCCAACTGAGGGGGATTACAGGACAGAGACCTCGCCGTGTCCATAGACTGAGCCCCAGGCATGGATTGCAAAGTTTCAAGGATTTTTGTCATAGTCACAGACATATTATCCGCAAAAACTGCAAAGTCTGTCCCTGACACCGGGGCAGGACTTACAGGCGTCTCAGCCTGGGTCACTATCTCTCCTGACTCCGGCTGGCGAAGCAGCACCGGATCTGAGCATTGCACACAATGGGGGTCCTTGGAGCCTGCTGGTAGAGCAGCCCCACATGCAGCACACGCAGTGTACACAGCCCTAGCCTTGGCAGCCTTGCGTTTTGCGGATGACATGTTGCTGCCTCCTCAGAGTGATCTGGGTATACAGCCAGGAAGCGACCTCACAGTGCAAGCAATAAGGAAATATATATATGTCCAGTGACACAGTACACTAATACACACTGAGGCACTAGAGGGGCCAGCTGAAAAGCCGCTTACCGCCCGCTTAAGAGCGGGTGTGTGATCTCCAAAGCCCCCTAGTCCAGGTCTCCCAGAGCCTTGCGTCCTTCCTCCAGCCAGACATGCATGTAATGGCTGCCGGCGTCCTGAGAGAGGAGGGGGGGCGGGCCCTGGGCGTTCCTGGCTAAGAGCGGGAAGCCTGCTTCCCTCTGTGCCTAGTGAGAGGGCTGGAGCATGTAAATCAGGCTCCAGCCCTCGTCGCTGCCGTGAAACAGCGTCTCTCCCCTACCCTGATTGACAGGGTGGGGGCGGGAACGAATCGGAGCTGCCGGCGTCCTAGGCCGCAAAAGCCGGGGACTAGATTTATAAACGCCACCGCCGTAAAAGCGCGGTCGGCGTGTCCCCGGCGAACTAAAAGTCACAGCAGCGCCGCCGGTCCAGCGGGGGTCGGCGCTGCGTTCCCACACACAGAAAAAAGTCCCCCAGTTAAACTGTAGGAACACTAGCTCTAGCGTTACGGTCCCCGGCGCACTACAACACCCAGCCAGCCCGGAGTGTGTCTGTGCCTGCCGGGGACACAGAGTACCTGTATGATGCAGGGCCATGTCCCTGATGGTACTCCTGCTCGGCATCCACCAGGTTCTATGGGTCTGTGGATGGAGCCCGGCGTCAGAGCTTTGAGGCCGGCAGGATCCCACTTCCACAGAGCCCTACAAGGGGATGTGGAAGGAAAACAGCATGTGGGGCTCCCGCCTCTGTACCAGCAATAGGTACCTCAACCTTACAACACCATCAACGGGTGAGAAGGGAGCATGCTGGGGGCCCTATATGGGCCCTCTTTTCTTCCATCCGAAATAGTCAGCAGCTACTGCTGACTAAAATCTGTGGAGCTATGCGTGGATGTCTGACCTCCTTCGCACAAAGCTTGAAAACTGGAGTACCCGTGATACCACGGGGGGGTATAGCCAGAAGGGGAGGGGCCTTGCACTTTTTAGTGTAGTGCTTTGTGTGGCCTCCGGAGGGCAGTAGCTATACCCCAATCGTCTGGGTCTCCCAATAGAGCGCTGAAGAAATTCTCTTTTTCTTCATCGTTCCTTATGGGAGACCCAGACCATGGGACGTCTCAAAGCAGTGCATGGGTGGGAATAAACAGAAAACTGGGAAGTAGGCAAAACCTAACTTCACAAATGGGCGACAGCCGTCCGAAGGATGCGTCTGCCCAAGCTCGCATCTGCCGAAGCATGAGCATGCACCTGGTAGTGCTTCGAAAGGTTGTGCAGACTAGACCAAGTGGCAGCCTGACAGACCTGCTGAGCCGTAGCCCAAGAGGCACCGACAGCTCTGGTCGAGTGCGCCTTAATCCCCGGCGGGGGAGGCACCTGAGAACATTGGTAGGCATCGGATATGGCCGACCTAATCCAACGAGCTAGGGTCGGTTTAGAAGCCGAGAGACCCTTGCGCTGACCTGTGGTCAGCACAAAAACAAGAGGTGCACCGCCTAAGAACAGCGGTGCGTGACACATAGATCCGGGGCGTCCGCACCAAATCTAAAGCATGCAACGCTTTCTCAAAGCGATGCACAGGGGCCGAACAAAGGGAAGACAATGAAATGTCCTGGTTAAGGTGGAAAGGAGACACCACCTTAGGGAGAAGGCCCGGAGTCGGACGGAGAACCACCTTGTCTTGGTGAAAGACCAAAAAGGGTGACTCCGAAGAGAGCACAGTCAAATCAGAGACTCTCCTGAGAGAAATTATGGCCACCAGAAAGACCACTTTCTGTGAAAGACGAAAAAACGAAACCTCCCTAAGAGGCTCAAAGGGGGGTTTCTGTAAGGCCGTGAGGACCAGATTAAGGTCTCAGGGATCCAGAGGCCGCCGGTAAGGCGGAATGATGTGAGATGCGCCCTGTATAAAAGGTGCGCATCTGGGCCAGCCGGGCGATACGCCGCTGGAACAACGCTGACAGAGCCGAGACCTGTCCCTTGAGGGAATTGAGGTACAGTCCTAGCTGCAGACCGGACTGTAGAAAGGACAGGATGGTCGGCAAGGAAAACGGCCAAGGAGCATGGCCGGAAGAACGACACCAGGACAGGAAAATTCTCCAAGTCCTGTGGTAAATCCTGGCCGAGGAAGACTTCCTGAGTCATAGTGAAGATGACCTCGGAAGGAATGCCTGAAGCCGTAAGGATCCAGGGCTCAAGAGCCACGCCGTCAATCTGAGAGCCGCAGAATTCTGGCGGAAAACGGACCCTGTGAGGGTCTGGGCGGTCCGGGAGATGCCACGGCACCTTTACGGACAGACGGAGCAGGTCTGGGAACCAAGCTCGCCTGGGCCAGTCTGGAGCAATGATTATGACCCGACAGCCCTCCATTCTGATCTTGCGCAGGACTCTGGGTAAGAGAGCTAGAGGGGGAAACACGTAGGCCAGACGGAACTGGGACCAATCTTGAACCAGCGCGTCCGCTGCCAAGGCCTGAGGATCGTGGGAGCGAGCCACGTAAACCGGGACCTTGTTGTTGTGCCGGGATGCCATTAGATCCACTTAGATCCACTTCCGGAGTGCCCCACTTGCAGCAGATTGACCGGAACACTGCCGGATGCAGGGCCCACTCGCCGCTGTGCACGGTTTGACGGCTGAGATAATCTGCCTCCCAGTTTTCTACGCCTGGGATGTGGACTGCGGATATGGTGGACTTGGAGTCCTCCGTCCACTGAAGGATACGTTGAACTTCCGACATTGCTAGGCGGCTGCGAGTCCCGCCTTGGTGATTGAGGTAGGCAACTGCTGTCGCGTTGTCTGACTGGACACGAATGTGCCTGCCCGCCAACAGGTGGTGAAAAACTACGAGAGCTAGGAGTACAGCCCTGATTTCCAGCACCTTGATCGAGAGGGCTGATTCGGACGGAGTCCAAGTGCCCTGTGCTCGGTGGTGGAGAAACACTGCTCCCCAGCCGGATAGACTGGCATCCGTGGTGAGAATCACCCAGGACGGGGCCAGAAAGGAGCGTCCCTGGGACAGAGAGAGGGGCCGAAGCCACCACTAAAGAGAGCTCCTGGTCTGTGGCGACAGCCACCAGCCTGTGCAAGGAAGAGGTCCGCTTGTCCCAACAGCGGAGAATGTCCAGCTGCAGGGGACGCAGATGGAACTGGCAAAGGGAACCGCTTCCATTGACGCCACCATCTGACCCAACACCTGCATGAGGTGCCTGATGGAATGACGGCGGAGCCTCAGCAGAGAGCGAACCGCCAGATGAAGGGGCTGTTTGACTAAGGGCAGCTTCACAAGTGCCAGCAGAGTCTCGAATTGCATCCCTAGGTACGTAAGGTCCTAGGTCGGGGTCAGAGTGGACTTGCAAGCGTGGCGAGAGTGAGCGAGACACGCCGCTGAGAGTGAGCAAGACACTCCGCTGACAGTCTGCACTGGATGAAGCCTTGACTAGAAGGTCGTCCAGGTAAGGAATCACTACCAACCCCTGGAGGTGCAGAACCGCAACCACTGCTGCCATGACCTTGTGAGTACACGAGGGGCCGTGGCTAACCCGAAGGGGAGAGCCACGAATTGGAAATGTTCCTCTCCGATTACAAAACGTAGCCAACGCTGGTGTGAAACTGCGATTGGCACAAGCAGAAAGACATCTCTGATGTCGATGGATGCTAAGAAATCTCCTTGGGTCATTGACTGATCGCAGAGATTCTATGCAAAAATGCCGCACCTGACATGCTTGTTGACAAGCTTGAGATCCAGGTCGGAAAGCACCGTCCTTTTCGGGGACTAGGAAGAGATTTGAGTAGAAATCTCAAAACCGTTCCCAGTCGGGAACTGGTACAATTACTCCATTGGCCTGCAAGAATGCCACGGCCTGTGAGAAGGCGGCGGCCTTGGAGCAGGGGGGAGTTGACAGAAAAAATCTGTTTGGCGGGCTGGATAGAATTCTATTCTGTAGCCGTGGGAGATGGTAACCCACACCCACTGATCGAAGACGTGTTGAAACCACACGTCACCCAAGAGGGAGAGCCTGCCACCGACCAAGGACGTTACTGGCGCGGCCAGATAATCAAGAGGAGGCTGCCTTGGGGGCCGCAGCTCCTGCGGACTTCTGAGGACGCGGCTTCATGCGCCAGTTGGTTTACGGACCTTGGCTGAGTTAGTGGACGAGGCCGAGGGCTTAGAGGACGACCAGTTAGAGGAACGAAAGGAACGAAACCTCGACTGGTTCCTGCCCTGGACAGGTTTCCTGGCTTTGTGGCATGGAAGTACTCTTCCTGCCAAAAACTTCCTTAATAATTTCATCCAGATGTTCACCGAATAGACTGGTCCCAGCAAAAGGGAGCCCAGCAAGGAACTTCTTAAGAAGCATCTGCCTTCCACTCTCGAAGCCACAGGAGCCTGCGGATAGCGAGGGAAGTAGCCGAGGCCACCGCGGTGCGGTGACAGTCTCCAGCATGGCAGACATGGCATAGGATGAAAAGACTGAAGCCTGGAAGTTAAGGCAACCATTTCAGGCATAAAGTCCCTGGTGAGGGAATGCATCTCCTCCAGAGAAGCAGAGATGGCTTTGAGAGCCCGCACTCCTGCAAAAGATGGGGAGAACGAGGCCCCCGCCGCCTCATATATAGATTTGGCCAGAAGGACAACCTGTCGGACAGTGGGATCCTTATAGAGGTGCCATCAGCCACTGATACAACTGTCCGGGCTGAAAGTCTAGACACCGGAGGGTCCACCCTTGGTGAATGAGCCCACTCCTTGACCACCTCTGGTGGAAGGGGAAAACGGTCATCAGAACTACGCTTTGGGAAGCGTCTGTCAGGACAGGCTCTGGGCTTGGACACAGTGGGCTGACAAACTGGCGTGGTTAAGGAACACACTCCTTGTTCTCTTAAGGTATACTGATGCCTTTCTGCCAGAGGGGGATGCACCCCTGATACAGGCGGATTGAGGTCCAGTACAAATATAATGGACGCAATCAAATCATTAGCATCTGCGTCACCTTCGGACAGATCCGTCCGAGCCCCTAGTAAAGGCATCCTCCTCGTCCTGCGAGTCGGCTCGTGAATCAGAGATGCGGGACGAGGAAGGAAAGGGGACCCTGCGACTCCATTTTAGGAGGACGGGGACTGAGACCAGATGAAGAATCCTCTGTGAGCTTTGCTGAGCGAGCCGTAGCAGCAGAAGCGCCCTGAGAAGGGGGCTGATGCATGCTCAGCAGTGTCCGGGACAGCTGTCCCCTGGAGAGAGGGATTCTGCCCAAACCGGGGGATCAGCCACCGGAGCCGGAGCAGCTGGAGGGACCACTGATGAGCTTCGAGGCTGAGGGACCACTATGTTAGAGCAAGCATCACAATGTGGTTATGTGCTCGGTACAGGCAGTACGAGTCTACATGCAGTGCATATTAAGAACAGCCTTGCAGCCTTGCTCTGATGTGAGACATGCTGCAGAAGTGGGGGCTCTGTCCAGAATGACTGCCAGCAGAGTATATAAACAGAGTATATAAGCAGCTGCACAACCGGAGGTTGTGGCTTGCCAGACCGTTTAACATAGGGACATCTCTGTGCCCTCCAGATCCCCCAGCCCAAGGCCCCCATTTGTCACAATGTGTTATGCAGACATTGAGAACGCCGAGAAAATGGCGCCGGAGCGAGGAGAGGGGGCGGGGCCTACTCTGAGAGCTGGATCCGGAGGACAAATGAGGTATACAGGGGAGGGAATCTTTCCTCAGTGAGGAGTGTCCCTTCCCTGTGCTGAACAGCCGCTGGGCGGAGCCGCACTGTCCCTCTGCATGACTGACATGCAGGGGGAGTGAAACCTAAAGTAGGCCTCAGGCGAAGCCGGGGCCTAGATTTAAACATGCGGCCAGCGTGCAGGCACCATCGGCGCGGTTCTCCAGTGAAAACTGGAGAACCGGCCGGAAATGTTAACACAGTCATAAAACACACTCTCCCCAAAATATAAAGTACAAGGGACCCCTGGAAAGACCACTGTCTGTGGTAATAACGTCTCAGTACTTAGCTTGTGAGACGCAGGTGCCAGGTCCCTGGGAGAGGGTTAAGCGCTCCGTCCGACAGGATCCTGAACAGGGCTGCGGATGGAGACCGGTCTCCTGCAAAGCAGTGAGAACCGTGATGGCTCCCACTTCAAGCCAGAGCCTCAGGGGATGGTGAAGGAGCGCGGCATGTGAAGGCTCCAGCCTTGTAAAATCAACCTTAACAGCACCGCCGACACTGTGGGGTGAGAAGGGATATGCCGGGAGTCCAGATTGGACCCGCTTTTCTTCCAAATCTTTGAAATCAAAAATCAAAAATCAGAGGATGCATGTGTGTGTGTGACCTCCTGAAACACAAAGCATTGAACTGGTTGGATTTGTCATCCGGGGAGTGTATATGCTCGGAGGGAGGAGCTACACTTTTAGTGTAGTACTTTGTGTGTCCTCCGGAGGCAGAAGCTATACACCCATGGTCTGGGTCTCCCATAAGGAACGATGAAGAAATCCAATAGCTAAATGTAAGAGTGAAAATGTGAAAAATGGAATCTGCATTACTGCCATGAACATATGAATCAAGAGAAATTTAGCTACTGAATTGATCAATGCAACAGAGCCCCAACACTACGCCAAAGTATTTCTCTGCGTTGGGGTCCCTAGCTTGTGTGTGTCCTCTCATGCAGTTAAAAAAAAAACTTACCGTGTATGGGAAGCTGAGACCCAGGCTATATATGCGTATAATGTGGACTGGCAATAGGTGTGGTGGGGCCGGGTTCACAAACGAAAGACTAAAAATCAATTAAGATTTTTTAGGTTTTTGCACCCAGTTCAGACTCAGAATGGTATTCCAGACGTTATTTCTTAATTGATTTGTAGTTTTTCGTTTGTGAACCCGGCCCCACCACACCTATTGTCAGTCCACATTATACGCATATATAGCCTGGGTCTCAGCTTCCCATACACGGTAAGTTTTTTAACTGCATGAGAGGACACACACAAGCTAGGGACCCCAACGTAGAGAAATACTGTGGCGTAGTGTTGGGGCTCTATTGCATTGATCAATTCAGTAGCTAAATTTCTCTTGATTCATATGTTCATGGCAGTAATGCAGGTTCCATTTTTCACATTTTCACTCTTACATATAGCTATTGGATTTTTCATGTCAGTATTCACACAGCAGTTTCTGCTCTTTCATATATTCCCCTTACATAGTCACTGTTGTGCATACCTTCTCTCCATATAGTCTATAGAAAATGGACCTGGTAACTGATTGCTATTTAGCCGTCTGTTTGGCTTTCATTTGTAAAGGATCCGTTTTTATCTTACTGGATCTGTTTCAAATAGAAGATAAATAATCTGTTAAGAGATCCCTTCTCCATAGACTTCAATGTTAAAAAAAACCAGAGCCTGAAAAATTCAATATTTTTAAAACAGACAAAAAAAAGTTGTGTTCGCATAACTTTTTTGCCAATGGGTCTGTTCTACCGGATGATTACTGGAAAGGTGAAGTAAGCCTTAAATGGCTTGTCTTTTTCAGAAAACTTTTTTCTATAAGCTGCGGACGTAAGAAACAAAACAAAGAAGGGAATTTTGTTTACTTACCGTAAATTCCTTTTCTTCTAGCTCCTATTGGGAGACCCAGACAATTGGGTGTATAGCTTCTGCCTCCGGAGGCCACACAAAGTATTACACTTTAAAAAGTGTAACCCCTCCCCTCTGCTATACACCCCCCTGTGCATCACGGGCTCCTCAGTTTTGGTGCAAAAGCAGGAAGGAGGAAACTTATAAATTGGTCTAAGGTAAATTCAATCCGAAGGATGTTCGGAGAACTGAAAACCATGAACCAAGAACAATTCAACATGAACAACATGTGTACACAAAAGAACAACCAGCCCGAAGGGAACAGGGGCGGGTGCTGGGTCTCCCAATAGGAGCTAGAAGAAAAGGAATTTACGGTAAGTAAACAAAATTCCCTTCTTCTTTGTCGCTCCATTGGGAGACCCAGACAATTGGGACGTTCAAAAGCAGTCCCTGGGTGGGTAAAGAAGGGAATTTTGTTTACTTACCGTAAATTCCTTTTCTTCTAGCTCTAATTGGGAGACCCAGACAATTGGGTGTATAGGCTATGCCTCCGGAGGCCGCACAAAGTATTACACTTAAAAGTGTTAAGCCCCTCCCCTTCTGCCTATACACCCCCCGTGCTCCCACGGGCTCCTCAGTTTTGGTGCAAAAGCAAGAAGGAGGAAAAAGAATTATAAACTGGTTTAAAGTAACTTCAATCCGAAGGAATATCGGAGAACTGAAACCATTCAACATGAACAACATGTGTACACAAAAAAACAGGGGCGGGTGCTGGGTCTCCCAATTAGAGCTAGAAGAAAAGGAATTTACGGTAAGTAAACAAAATTCCCTTCTTCTTTGTCGCTCTATTGGGAGACCCAGACAATTGGGATGTCCAAAAGCAATCCCTGGGTGGGTAAAATAATACCTCGTAATAGAGCCGTAAAACGGCCTCTTCCTACAGGTGGGCAACCGCCGCCTGAAGGACTCGTCTACCTAGGCTGGCATCCGCCGAAGCATAGGCATGCACCTGATAGTGTTTCGTGAAAGTGTGCAGGCTCGACCAGGTAGCCGCCTGACACACCTGCTGACCCGTAGCCTGGTGCCTCAAAGCCCAGGACGCGCCCCCGGCTCTGGTAGAATGGGCCTAGAGCCTTGAGGGAACCGGCAGCCCGGTAAGCTTCGAGAATTGGTTCCTTGATCCACCGGGCCAGGGTTGATTTGGAAGCCTGTGACCCTTTACGCTGGCCAGCGACAAGGACAAAGAGTGCATCCGAGCGGCGCAGGGGCGCCGTACGAGAAATGTAGAGCCTGAGTGCTCTCACCAGATCTAACCAGTGCAAATCCTTTTCACATTGGTGAACTGGATGATGACAAAAAGAGGGTAAGGAGATATCCTGATTGAGATGAAAGGGGGGTACCACCCTTGGGAGAAATTCCAGAACCGGACGCAGAACCACCTTGTCCTGGTGAACACCAGGAAAGGGGCTTTGCACGACAACATTGCTAGCTCAGACACTCTCCGAAGTGAAGTGACTGCTACTAGGAAAATCACTTTCTGCGAAAGGCGTGAGAAAGAAATATCCCTTATTGGATCGAATGGTGGAGACAGAATGTCTCTCGCCCAACGGTCTTTTACCCTTGGCAGCCAGGAGTCGCAAAGGCGGGAAAGCCTGCCACCAACCGAGGATGCGGATTGAGGAGACCGAAAGCCATCAAGAAGCCGCTTTGGTAGCGGCACCTCCGGTGGTCTTTTTGACTTAGACCGCCATGAATCGGAGAGCCCTTGATCTATTCAGAGGCCTTTTGGACGAGGAGAATTGGGACCTGCCCGCGCCCCGAAAGAACCGAAACCTCGACTGCCCCATCCTCTGTTGGGGTATGTTCGGTTTGGGCTGGGGTAAAGATGTATCCTTTCCCTTGTATTGTTTGATGATTTCATCCAAACGTTCGCCAAACAGTCGGTCGCCAGAAATTGGCAAACTGGTTAAACGCTTTTTTGGAAGCAGAATCTGCCTTCCAGTTCCGTAGCCACAAGGCCCTGCAGAGTACCACCGAATTGGCGGAAGCAACCGCCATACGGCTCGCAGAGTCCAGGACAGCATTAATAGCGTAAGACGCAAATGCCGACGTCTGTGTGGCTGCGTCAATTTGCGCTTGACCTGCTGAGATAGCTTGTAGCACCCATACGGCTGCAAATGCTGGTGTAAAAGAAGCGCTGATAGCTTCATAGATGGATTTCAACCAGAGCTCCATCTGCCTGTGAGTGGCATCTTTGATTGATAGACGCCATAAGATCGTTCACTATGGCGTCCCCGTCAGGCGTATCAAGATTGAGAGCGGCCTCAGGATCAGAATCCTGATCAGCTGTCTCCGCTTCATCATCCAGGGATTCCCCCCGCTGAGACCCTGACCAATATGAAGATGTCGAGGGAATTTCCCAGCGAGCTCGCTTAGACGGTCAGGGGCTGGGGTCTGTATCAGAGACCTCACTCTGGGATCTATGAGACACCCCGGGGAGACCTCTGGTCCAACTGAGGTGGGCCAGGGAGCAATGATTCAACAGTGCCCCTGTGCTGAGATACCGGTCTGGATTGCTCAGTGGATCCTGCCGGCAGAGGGGTCGTACATGCGGCGCAGGCAGCATAGTAAGCCTGTGGTTTGGCGCTCCTGCCTTTTATGGGCGCCATGCTGTTGACTTCCCTGAGCAACACAATATATATACAGAATCAACTGTGCACCATACAGTGTAAAGCATATCTTATAAACATATGATTTAAAATTACACTCCTGCACAAATGTGGCTAGCACCACAGATGCTGCATACCCCCCGCATAAAGCGGTTGTGAGGCCACCAGGGTCCCTGCCTGGGTCTGTCAGAATTTGTCCCCCTCTGCAGCATTCAAGGAGCTGACAGGAATGGCTGCCGGCTTCTGAGGAGAGGACAGTGAGGGCGGTGGAGTATGCAAAGCATGCTCCAGCCCTCAGTGCTGCTCATCCTGTGCAGCGTCCCGCCCTTCCCCTGCTTGTCAGGGCTGTGGGCGGGAGGAAGAAAGACTAGGCCGCAAAAGCCGGGGACTCGAGTAATAAACGCGGCCGCCGTAAAAGCGCGGCCGCGCGGAAGTCCCCGGCGCACTACAAGTCCCAGCCGCGCCTCAGTGTCAAAACATGGCGGCGGCGGTCAGCGCGGTAGTCTCCCTACATAAACACACTCAGCGATGCTGAGTGTGTAATGGCACGGCTGCCGGCGTCCTGAGAGAGGAGGAAGCCGTGGGCGTGACCCTTAGAAAGTGCGGGAACTGGTGCCTCACAGTGCACAGTGAGGGGAGTGGAGTATGCAAAGCATGCTCCAGCCCTCAGTGCTGCTCGTTCTGTGCAGCGTCCCGCCCTTCCCCTGCCTGTCAGGGCTGTGGGCGGGAGGAGGAAACACTAGGCCGTACAAGCCGGAGATTCAAGTAATAAGCGCGGCTGCCATAAAAGCGTGGCCGCGCGGAAGTCCCCGGCGCACTACAAGTCCCAGCCGCGCCTCAGTGTTAAAAACATGGCGGCGGCGGTAGTACGGTAGTCCCCCTACATAAACACACTCAGCGACGCTGAGTGTGTAATGGCACATTAACCCGGTCAGCGCCGCGGTCCCCGGTGCACTAGCACACCCAGCAATGCTGGAGTGTTGCTGTGCGCGGTCCCCACAGGGACACAGAGTACCTTCAAGTAGCAGGACCATGTCCCTGAACGATACCCGGCTCCTATCCAGCAGGCTCCCAGGAGTTGTGGATGAAGCACGGTCTCAGTGCCTGGAGACCGGTAAGATCCCACTTCACCCAGAGCCCTGAGGGGGATGGGGAAGGAAAACAGCATGTGGGCTCCAGCCTCCGTACCCGCAATGGATACCTCAACCTTAACAACACCGCCGACAAGAGTGGGGTGAGAAGGGAGCATGCTGGGGGCCCTATATGGGCCCACTTTTCTTCCATCCGACATGGTCAGCAGCTGCTGCTGACCCATCTATGGAGCTGTGCGTGCGTGTCTGACCTCCTTCGCACAAAGCAAAAAACTGAGGACCCCGTTGGAGCACGGGGTGTGTATAGGCAGAAGGGGAGGGGCTTAACACTTTTAAGTGTAATACTTTGTGCGGCCTCCGGAGGCATAGCCTATACACCCAATTGTCTGGGTCTCCCAATAGAGCGACAAAGAAAGAATACCTCGTTAAAAGAGCCGTAAAACGGCCCCTTCCTACAGGTGGGCAACCGCCGCCTGAAGGACTCGCCTACCTAGACTGGCGTCTGCCGAAGCATAGGTATGCACCTGATAGTGTTTCGTGAAAGTGTGCAGACTCGACCAGGTAGCCGCCTGACACACCTGCTGAGCCGTAGCCTGGTGCCGCAATGCCCAGGACGCACCCACAGCTCTGGTAGAATGGGCTTTGAGCCCTGAAGGAACCGGAAGCCCAGAAGAACTGTAGGCTTCAAGAATTGGTTCCTTGATCCACCGAGCCAAGGTTGACTTGGAAGCCTGCGACCCTTTACGCTGGCCAGCGACAAGGACAAAGAGCGCATCCGAGCGGCGCAGGGGCGCCGTGCGAGAAATGTAGAGCCGGAGTGCTCTCACTAGATCTAACAAGTGCAAATCCTTTTCACATTGCTGAACTGGATGAGGGCAAAAGGAAGGTAAGGAGATATCCTGATTGAGATGAAAAGGGGATACCACCTTAGGGAGAAATTCCGGAACCGGACGCAGAACCACCTTGTCCTGGTGAAACACCAGGAAGGGGGCTTTGCATGACAGTGCAGCTAGCTCAGACACTCTCCGAAGTGATGTGACTGCCACTAGGAAGACCACCTTCTGCGAAAGAGAAATATCTCTCATTGGCTCGAAAGGTAGTTTCTGAAGAACCGTTAGCACCCTGTTCAGATCCCAGGGTTCTAGCGGACGCTTGTAAGGGGGGACTATGTGGCAAACCCCCTGCAGGAACGTGCGTACCTGCGGAAGCCTGGCTAGACGCTTCTGAAAAAACACAGAGAGCGCCGAGACTTGTCCCTTAAGAGAGCCGAGAGACAAACCCTTTTCCATTCCGGATTGAAGGAAGGATAGAAAAGTGGGTAAGGCAAATGGCCAGGGAGGAAAACCCTGATCAGAGCACCAGGATAAGAAGATCCTCCACATCCTGTGGTAGATCTTGGCGGACGTTGGTTTCCTGGCCTGTCTCATAGTGGCAATGACCTCTTGAGATAATCCTGAAGACGCTAGGATCCAGGACTCAATGGCCACACAGTCAGGTTGAGGGCCGCTGAATTCAGATGGAAAAATGGCCCTTGAGACAGCAAGTCTGGTCGGTCTGGTAGTGCCCACGGTTGACCCACCGTGAGATGCCACAGATCCGGGTACCACGACCGCCTCGGCCAGTCTGGAGCGACGAGGATGACGCGGCGGCAGTCGGACCTGATCTTGCGTAACACTCTGGGCAGCAGTGCCAGAGGAGGAAATACATAAGGCAGTCGAAACTGCGACCAATCCTGAACTAATGCGTCTGCCGCCAGAGCTCTGTGATCTTGAGACCGTGCCATGAATGCCGGGACCTTGTTGTTGTGCCGGGACGCCATTAGGTCGACGTCCGGCTTCCCCCAGCGGCAACAGATCTCTTGAAACACGTCCGGGTGAAGAGACCATTCCCCTGCGTCCATGACCTGACGACTGAGAAAGTCTGCTTCCCAGTTTTCTACGCCCGGGATGTGAACTGCGGAGATGGTGGAGGCTGTGGCTTCCACCCACAGCAGAATCCGCCGAACTTCCTGGAAGGCTTGCCGACTGCGTGTGCCGCCTTGGTGGTTGATGTATGCCACCGCCGTGGCGTTGTCCGACTGAATTCGGATCTGCCTGCCTTCCAGCCACGGCTGGAACGCCTTTAGGGCTAGATACACTGCCCTTATCTCCAGAACATTGATCTGAAGGGAGGACTCTGGCTGAGTCCAGGTACCCTGAGCCCTGTGGTGGAGGAAGACCGCTCCCCACCCTGACAGACTCGCGTCCGTCGTGACCACAGCCCAGGATGGGGGCAGGAATGATTTCCCCTTCGACAAGGAAGTGGGAAGAAGCCACCACTGAAGGGAGGCCTTGGTCGCCCGAGAAAGGGAGACGTTCCGACGTCGACTTCCTGTCCCATTTGCGGAGAATGTCCCATTGAAGTGGACGCAGATGAAACTGCGCAAATGGAACTGCCTCCATTGCTGCTACCATCTTCCCTAGGAAGTGCATGAGGCGCCTCAGGGGGTGTGACTGGCCCTGCAGGAGAGATTGCACCCCTGTCTGTAGTGAACGCTGTTTGTCCAGCGGAAGTTTCACTATCGCAGAGAGAGTATGAAACTCCATCCCGAGATATGTCAGCGATTGGGTCGGTGTCAATTTTTAACTTTGGGAAATTGATGATCCACCCGAATCTCTGGAGAGTCTCCAGAGCAATGTTCAGGCTGTGTTGGCATGCCACCCGAGAGGGGGCCTTGACAAGAAGATCGTCTAAGTAAGGGATCACCGAGTGTCCCTGAGAGTGTAGGACTGCTACCACTGTTGCCATGACCTTGGTGAAGACCCGTGGGGCTGTCGCCAGGCCGAAAGGCAGTGCCACGAACTGAAGATGTTCGTCCCCAATGGCGAAACGCAGGAAGCGCTGATGCTCTGGTGCAATCGGCACGTGGAGATAAGCATCCCTGATGTCGATTGATGCTAGGAAGTCTCCTTGGGACATCGAGGCGATGACGGAGCGGAGAGATTCCATCCGGAACCGCCTGGATTTCACGTGTCTGTTTCACGTGTCTGTTGAGCAGTTTGAGGTCCAGAACAGGACGGAAGGATCCGTCCTTTTTTTGGCACCACAAACAAGTTGGAGTAAAAACCGTGACCCCATTGCTGAAGGGGAACCGGGATCACCACTCCTTCTGCCTTCAGAGTGCACACCGCCTGAAGAAGAGCATCGGCTCGCTCGGGGGGCGGAGATGTTCTGAAGAAACGAGTCGGAGGACGAGAGCTGAACTCTATCCTGTAACCGTGAGATAGAATGTCTCTCACCCATCGGTCTTGGACATGTGGCAACCAGGCGTCGCAAAAGCGGGAGAGCCTGCCACCGACCGAGGATGCGGTTTGGGGAGGCCGAAAGTCATGAGGAGGCCGCTTTGGGAGCGGTTCCTCCGGCGGTCTTTTTAGGACGTGACTTAGACCGCCATGAATCGGAGTTCCTCTGACCCTTCTGTGGCCTGTTGGACGAGGAGAATTGAGACCTGCCCGCGGGCCGAAAGGACCGAAACCTCGATTGTACCTTCCGTTGTTGAGGTCTGTTTGGTTTGGGCTGGGGTAAGGATGAGTCCTTTCCCTTGGATTGTTTAATGATTTCATCCAATCGCTCGCCAAACAGGCGGTCGCCAGAAAATGGCAAACCGGTTAAGAACTTTTTGGAAGCAGAGTCTGCCTTCCATTCACGTAGCCACATGGCCCTGCGGACTGCCACCGAATTGGCGGATGCTACCGCCGTACGGCTCGCAGAGTCCAGGACAGCATTCATGGCGTAGGACGCAAACGCCGACGCCTGAGAGGTTAAGGACACAACCTGCGGAGTAGAGGCACGTGTAACTGCATTAATCTGCGCATGACAAGCTGAGATAGCTTGTAGTGCCCACACGGCTGCGAATGCCGGAGCAAAAGACGCGCCTATAGCTTCATAGATGGATTTCATCAGGAGCTCTATCTGCCTGTCAGTGGCATCCTTGAGTGATGCACCATCTGCCACTGCTACTACGGATCTAGCCGCCAGTCTAGAGACTGGAGGATCCACCTTGGGACACTGAGCCCAACCCTTGACTACGTCAGGGGGGAAGGGGTAACGTGTGTCATTAAGGCGCTTAGTAAAACGCTTATCCGGAAAAGCTCGGTGTTTCTGGACTGTATCTCTGAAGTCGGAGTGATCAAGAAACGCACTCCGTGTACGTTTGGGAAACCTAAAGCGGAATTTCTCCTGCTGAGAAGCTGACTCCTCAATCGGAGGAGCTGGAGGAGAGAGTTCTAACACCTGATTGATGGACGCTATAAGGTCGTTTACTATGGCGTCCCCCTCAGGTGTATCAAGGTTGAGAGCAGTGTCAGGATCAGAGCCCTGATCTGCCACATCCGCCTCATCCTCTAGAGAGTCCTCATGCTGAGACCCTGAACAGTGAGATGAAGTCGAGGGAAGCTCCCAGCGAGCCCGCTTAGCCGGTCTGGGACTGCGGTCCGTGTCGGAGTCCTCACCGTGGGACCTATGAGTCGCCCCAGGAGCACTTTGCTGCTCCAACCGAGGGGGGCCTGGAGGCAATGATTCAACAGTGCCCGGGGCCTGTGTTACCGGTCTGGACTGCAAGGCTTCTAGTATCTTAGCAGACCATCTATCCATAGACTCAGAAAGTTTGTCAGCGAATACTGCAAACTCTGTCCCTGCCACCTGGACAGTGGCAGCAGGTGGTTCCACCTGGGCCGAGGGTCCCACCAGTGGCAGAGGCTCCTGCTGAGAGAGTGTCACCGGGGCCGAGCATTGCACACAATGAGGGTAGGTGGAACCTGCAGGTAGCATAGCCGCACATGAGGTACAGGTTGCAAAATAAGCCTGTGCCTTGGCACCCTTGCTTTTTGCGGACGACATGCTGTTGTCTCCTCTAGAGCAATCAGTGAGGGTATATAGCCAAAAGCAATAGTGCGGCCGTACAGAGTAAATGTATACAATATAAGCATATAAATATACACTTCGGCACCCAGGGGGGCCAGCACCTAGTAACAGGTGCGGCTTACCGACCGCCCTCAGCGGTTGTGTGACCACCAGATTCCCTGCCTGGGCCTCCCAGAGCTGTGGAGCTCGTTCTGAAGTTCTCCAGCGCCAGAAGTGCTGATAGGAATGGCTGCCAGCGTTCTGTGAGGAGGAGGGAGCCGTGGGCGTGCCTCAGAAAGTGCGGGAATCTGGTGCCCCACGGTGCTCAGTGAGGGGGGAGGAGGATACAAAGTATGCTCCAGCCCTCAGCGCTGACGTCCAGTGCAGCGTCCCGCCCTTACCCCTGACTGGCAGGCCCGGGGGCGGGAGTATGCGGTACTAGGCCGCAAAAGCCGGGGACTAAAGTTATAAGCTCGGCCGGCAAACAAGCGCGGTCAGCGCGGTAGTCCCGGCGCACAAACACACCCAGCAGCTGCTGCAGCGTCCATTACACAGGCGCTCTATGTTCCGTCCCCAAGGGGACACAGAGTACCTCAGAGGAGCAGGGCCTGTCCCTGACGATACCCGGTCTCCTGTCCAGCAGATTCCCCCAGGGGCTGCGGAGGGAGCACGGTCCCAGTGCCTGGTGACCGGTTAGGATCCCACGTCACCCAGAGCCCCTAAGGGATGGGGAAGGAAAACAGCATGTGGCTCCAGCCTTTGTACCCGCAATGGGTACCTCAACCTTAACAGCACCGCCGACCAGAGTGGGGTGAGAAGGGAGCATGCCGGGGGCCCTGTTATGGGCCCTCTTTTCTTCCATCCGATAAAGTCAGCAGCTGCTGCTGACTAAGTTGTGGAGCTATGCGTGTATGTGTGCCTCCTTCAACACAAAGCATAAAAACTGAGGAGCCCGTGATGCACGGGGGGGTGTATAGGCAGAGGGGAGGGGTTTACACTTTTAAGTGTAATACTTTGTGTGGCCTCCGGAGGCAGAAGCTATACACCCAATTGTCTGGGTCTCCCAATGGAGCGACAAAGAAACGGAGTATTCCTCACCCTCCCCGGGTCAGCGCCTGCGCTCCGCTGTTTGTCTACAGCGCTGATATCATGTCGACAGCACTTCTACCAATCACTAAGCTCAGCCTATGAATATGGCAGAAGATGCTGAGCTCAATAATTGGGTGGTTATAACAGACACCAGGAGCAATGGAGGTGGTGCATCGCTGGACTCGGGAAGGGTGAATAATACTCTTTTTTTTTTTTAAAAAAAAAACAAGCACAGTTTATATTAATAAGTTTTCTGAAATGAATCAACACTGTTTTTCCAGAGTTAAACAATAAATAAATAAAGAACCCGCCACATTACCTGGTAAATGTGTGTTTCACTTGTTGCATCCACCGTCTCATGTAGTTTTGGGGTATAAACTTTAATATCTTTGCCTCCAAACGCTCGGCAGGCCTCGGCAAGGTCCTGACTTGCTTTGGGCGGCCCGTGGATAATTACTAGCTGACGTGGCTTCATCTGGTTGATGATCTTCTTGATGGAATCTCCATCAGACCGGCCTTCATAATCAATGTAAGTCACCCTGGCTCTGGAAGAAAGAAAATAAGGCTATTTAGGGTATGCTAACCATTGCAACCATTAATGTAAGAGAGTGCACTAAATATAAGGATTGAAGTAGCTTTTCCAGAAGGTCTTGGACTCAACCTTCTGCTGTCGGCTGCGTACAGCGCTATGCAGACTTACACCTCATTCACACATCAGTATTTTTGCATCACTGTTTGCCAAAGCCAGGAAATGACAGAGAAAACATAGAATTGAAAGACTGGCACATGTTCTGTGTTTTAGAGAAACTACTGGTGTTGGCATCCAAATACTGATGAAACACTGATGAAGAATACGGATGTGTGAAGGAGGTTGAGGTACCTGGATATTTCGTAGACGTCCCTGTGTATGCTTCCCCAGTGAAGCCCTTTAGGTTTTCTACACGAGTAGATAAAGGGTTGCAATCCCTCTTAGGCTATGTGCGCACGTAGCATTTGTCACTGCAGAAATTTCTGCAGCGATTTGAACAGCACACGTACGCTTCAAATCGCTGCAGAAACAGTCCGTAATGAAAAAAAAATAAAAAAAAAGCCGATTCCATGCGCTCTGACTGCCGCTCCTCCCATAGACAGAGCGGGACCTGCAGGCAGAGCACACGGAATAAGTGACGTGTCACTTCTTAGAACGCGCGCTTCGGGCAGCAGCCGAAGCGCTGCGCTCTAATACGCCACGTGCGCACGTCTCCTGCACAATCTCCATAGATTGTGCTGGGGACGCAGGACACATGCAGTTACGCTGCGGTGCAGATCGCAGCGTAGCTGCATGCAATTACGCAACGTGCGCACATAGCCTTACTGGAGCAGCAGCCAACAAGCCCCCCTGCAGACTCACTCACTTGATCTCCATCGGCTCCGTCGTAGACACACACTTGGTTGGGACGTCTGACAAATCTTGGGCCATTGGTTCCTCCCCGTTGGTCAGTCCAGATTCCAGCTTGTTCTTTTCCTCTTCTGTTGCTTGGAGTTCAGGAACCAAGAAGTCTTCCGGCCTTTTTGTTAAAACGGGGAAAATCATGAACGTGACGGCATATGCAATCAGCACAGACTGCACACGGGACAGACACTCACTTAATGATTTCACCGTACTCATCCCATTTGATTCGTTCTTCGGGGGCAGGGAACATGGGGTGAGACTTTTTCGCCTGCTTGAAGAAGCTGCCTTTCCTGCTGCCCTCGTTCTTCATCATCAGGTCGTGTTTGGTCTTGTGGGCCATGGGCTGGTCGATGTCTTCTTCGGTGTCACTCTCGTCGCTGGAGTCAATGTCAGCTCTTGATAATGGAGGAGAGGAGACATTAGAGCGGTGAAGAAGATGCACAAACACCACACTCAGCACTTACTCTTTAGCCTGTTCCAGTTTTTTGGCTGCTTCCTTCTTCAGCTTTTCTTTTTCCAGATATTCCTCCAGCTCCCTTCCTTCTAACTTCACTCGTTTTCTTAGCTGAAAGTTAACGGTACATGGTCAGATATAATAGATAGGCAAAAATGAATATATCAGACAGTGGTGCATGCTGAGTACTGAACACCGCAGAAAAAAAAAACAACCAAAAAAACCTCACGTAGTGTGGCATGCCATCATACTCCAATGGGGAGTGGAGGGCGAGCACAGACCGGGTGTCTGCCCTTGACCCTTTAGAATTGCTGCTATTTTGGATAGAAGGACTGACTTTAGGGACAGGCTGGGTTTCCTTTATGGTAAGCATGCCCTTCATAAAAAATAAAATATTGTCCCCATGTCAGTAAGTGATGGCAGTGCACTGGGATATTGCGCCACTTCAATATTGCTGTACGTCCGGCCACAATTCCTGAGACTGAAGCACCACGTCACCATCACAGATATTCCTATGCACAGTGGCACTCCCCTTCCCAGCCAGGTGTGGCGCTGTACAGGGCAATACTGTGATGGCGGCGCAGTCCTGCATTGTTAGGATCGCTTGGGGGTCCCAGAAATCAAACCTTCAGCATTCATTCTTGTTACTGGGCTAAAGAGACCACTTTTAACTCCTTTCTTGCCACGATGTACTGCAAAAAAGCCCTCAGCTTTCAGCTCCAGGTTCAGGATTACCTCCATGTCTATCACTTTTTCTGTAGGGTTGTCTATCAGGTAGCGGGAGAGAGTCCCAGGGGTGGTCCTGTACGTGAGGATGACAGAGTTTTTGGGATCTTGGCACCACTGGATGAACAGCTCTCGGGAAAATCCACACTCCAGATCAGGCTGGCTGGCGAGTACGACCTTAGGACTGGGCACACGAGCCAGATCAGCAAAGCCGTGACACAGGGACAGGTGACGGAACTGGAAGGGGTTGTTCCTCTTGTCTTCAAAACATCTCATGAGCTTATCGCTCATCCACTCCACCTGTAATGAGAGGAGACGTCACCGCAAGGAAGGAGCAAGAAAACGATACTGCGTTATGTGCAATCCCTCAAGGGCGGCGCGTCCGGTGTCCCAACCCAATCACCGATTTGGATAAAGCCTGCTTTACATGTTACGATTCTGCATACGATATCATATGCGATCGTAACTGCCCCCATCGTATGTGTGGCACGTTCAATTTTGTTGAATGTGCCGCACAAACGATTAACCCGTCACACGTACTTACCCGTCCATACGACCTCGATGTGGGCGGCGAACGTCCACTTCCTGGAGTGGGAGGGACGTTCGGCGTCACAGTGACGTCACGCTGCAGCCGGCCAATAGAAGCGGAGGGGCGGAGATGAGCGGGACGTAAACATCCCGCCCACCTCCTTCCTTCCGCATTGCTGGCCGGGAGCCGCAGGACGCAGGTAAGATCTGTTCATCGTTCCCGGGGTGTCACACACTGCGATGTGCGCTACCCCGGGTACGATGAACAACCTGACGTTCAATTCATGAGGAATGAACGACGTGCATGCGATGAACGTTTTACCGTTCATTCGCAATCGCATGTAGCTGTCACACACTGCAATGTACCTTACGATGCCGGATGTGCGTCACTTACGACGTGACCCCGCCGACACATCGTAAGATATATTGTAGCGTGTAAAGCCGGCATAAGACTCATCAGCTTTTGGATGTGACTTACCTGAGACTTGGAGAACTCCACCACATTGTAGCTGACGTTATTGAGCAAAGCTAGAGAATACACTCCGAGGCCGGCGTCTTTGGTTCTCCAAATCTGGTCGAGAAGCTGCGCCAGTTCCAAGACTCTGCCGGCGGTGTCCACAGCGATCAATACATTCCCGTCCCCTCGCAAGGTCTCCAGTACATTCGCTGTGAAAAAAACGGAAAAAAAAAACCCCAATAGTGCTGTGTAATTCAATATCAGGAACACTGGGGCCCAACAGTAATACCCAAGTAATCAGCAAGTTAGCCCATATTGTTTTGAAATTTTTAATAACCCTTTAGAAAGACTAACTTCTTAATGACCAGGCTGAAAGGGCCTTAAAGGAAATCTGTCGGCAGGTTTTTGCTATTTAATACCAGAGTAGCATGATGTAGGAGCAAAGACCTAGATTCCAGTGATGTGTCACTTAAAGGGTATATCTGGGACTTAAAACATGCCTAAACACTAACAGGCAGGTAGTTGCTATCTATCTGCCTGTGGTACTTGGCACCGTTGCTCACCGGCACACAGTGGTCACAGATCGCCGATTACAACAGGCAGGTAATTAGCAAATACTTACCGGTTATTTAATTTATTTGTTAACGTCCCAGATATAGCCATTAAGTTGCTGAGTCAATAAAATCAGTGTTTATGAGCAGGATATTATCACTACAGGATCATCTCGTGCCTTGTAGTCGACTGCTCACTTGGCAGCTTTCTGCCTATGCACAGTGTACACAGAAAACTGCCAATCAGTGGTATGGGCAGGGTTATACAGGGCACAGCATTTGAAAACTGCTACATCTGAAGCAGAGAAAACAGTGATTGTATCAAAATGACAGCAAACAGGCCAAAAAGTGCTGCATCGCTGGAATCAGGGACTCCGCACCTGCATCATGCTGCTCTCGGATTACATAAAAAAACTGGTGACAGAGTCCATGGGTCCCTACTTGGTAACCAGTCATTTGTTGCATTGTGGCTACATCACTTTCTAAGGTCCGTTTACTGCTGCCATTAGTCGGTGGTATTTTTGGTTCCTGGATCACCTCTAGTATGAGGATCTGTATTGGGGATGCAGTGACTGCAGGTTACTGTTAGATCTCATTCCTGGTGATTTTACCATTTTTCTTCTCATTTCTTACTTGTGTTGTGTCCCATTCTTTAGTGTGTTTTTTTGTATATTAGGACTTAATAAAAGGAATTCATTTTTTTATTTTACTTCTTGCCACCTTTAGGTTTTATTGGCATTTGTTATAGGTATATCAATAAAATGTGTTGTGCAGGAAAGAAATCAGATAATTTTTTCTTTTGCATTAGGGACTTTTTTTTTATTTTAATTCCCCATTATGTTATTATTAGATTTACTTTTTTCATAAATAAAAAGGTCTTTGTGGAACCTTTTTTTCTTTTATTGTTAATTTTTTTTTATACTGTAACTGGGGCATCCATTGGAGCCCTAGTTACAGAGGAAAAAAGCCCAATATAGTGGTACAAATCATTGGGAAGGTTGATTTGAGTCTGCTAGGCCAGAGCAGCAGTAAAATGGTGGGCAGATAATCAGAAATTATGTGTTATCCGGGTCCTACAGATGCATCGGCGTGGTCACTAAGCTTTATGTATACACAGCAAAAGAGAAGACGAAAGAATATACTGGTCCTCAGGGTCCATCATTGAGACTGATGGCCGGTGACCAGACCTACAACTACTAAAGCTTTCACCCCATGCTGTAAATTTACATTAGTGCTGGATTATAGTCTCCGACCAAGTGTCGGACTTTAAAGAACCTACATCGCCTCCATGTTAAAATACCCCTCATAACACCAATGTATTAAATGTTAACCCACAGACATCAATAGGCGCTGTGTGCCCCTGCACTGATGTGTCAGAACCAAAAGGTTGCCTTAGTTTAGAAGACAATATTTTGGACTTGCAGATTCTACACATCTAATGTAGCTCCGAGTTCTTGCATGCAATGTGTAGCATAAAGCTAGAAACGTCAAGCAGAAACTGTCAACACACAGTTTTAGGACCCAATCAGGTTCACGCTACATCTCTGCAGGACAGTATTAGACTGACAAAGAGGGGTTAATACACACTGAGCAGTTGTTCATCTCGCTGTTTTCTCCGGGGTTGGACGTAGGTGGCGTTGAAGCTGTCAGTGATGAGCAGCGATGGACGACTGATCATCTCCAAAGAGCAACCATTCAAGTGTCTGAAAAAGAAAAAAAAAAAAAGTGTTATACTCCATGTGACTGCAACGAGAGCAGGATCTCCCGCCACACTACAACCCTCAGCAGTGCCCGGCTTACATCTCCCGCTTGTGATTAAAGTCCACGGCATACACAATCTCTTCCTCTCCGTCCTTCACGATTTTCCATATCGTTCCACCAATCATGTGACCAGCCGGCAGCGGAGTGATGGACAATCCGTGTCCTTTACCTACAGAAAAATACAAAAGTGGAATGAAGAGTCAATGGAGAATGGTTCTTTAAAGGGCTCTAAACCTACTTAAGTAAAGGCAGCAGTGTAAAGAATGGAGGTTTTCATTCTGGTTGCTATGTCTTCACAACCACAAGTTTCCTCTATTAGGTTTCTTATGGTATTTTTATAAATAAAACAAATACAGTGGAGCCTCGCTTAACGAGTAACCCAGTTAACGAGAATTTCGCTTAACAAGCAAAGCTTTCTGTAAATTTGTAACCCGCTTTACGAGAAAGCTTTACCGTACGAGCAAAATCCTCACCGCACACACTTCCGGTTCCGTACATCCACCGCGCTCTAACACGGTCTTGCAGTCCACACAAACACACCCGCACGCACGCACGCACATACAATATTATGCTCACCTTATCTTCCGTTCCACCGCCGGCTTCATGGTTCTTGTAGTTCCCGGGTACATCGTGACGTCCTCGCAGCGAACTACAAGACCCAGGAGGCCGGCGATGGAACGGAAGGTAAGGTGAGCATATAATATAACATAATATAGTGTACCTTCCGTTTCATCGCCGGCCTCCTGGGTCCTGTAGTTCGCCGCTGCGCTCCAGTCCACGCTGTGTATCGGCATCCATAGCGACGAGGGAGGAACTTCCCGTCAGCCGCTACTGAAAGGCAGCGCGCTGGCCAATCAGAGGCAAGCTGCTCTGCCTTTGACTTCAGCGCTCTGGCCGGGAAGTTCCTCCCTCGTCGTTATGATAACGCGATACACAGCCCGGCTCCGTACCAGAGAACAGAAAGTCCCAGGAGACCGTCGGTGATGGAACGGAAGGTAAGGTGAGCATATAATATGTGCGCTTGTGTGCATGTGTATTTGTGAGAGTTTGTGCATGTGTGTGTGTGTTTGTGAGAGTTTGTGCATGTGTGGAATGACAGAATAGGGGACCATGATGGGACATGTAACAAGTTGTGGAACGAATCGTTTGCATTGCATTATTTCCTATGGGAAATCTTGCTTTGCTGAACGAGTAACTTGGTTAACAAGCGCAGTCCCAGAACGGATTGTTCTCGTTAAGCAAGGTTCCACTGTACATGCAACTAAGCCTTAATATGATGTACTTGTGTCACAGAATGGCAGCCATCAGGCTCCAGGATTTATATGAATATAGCCAGCAAAATAAACACTACAAAAAGAGGAGGAAAAAAAGGAAAACAGAACAGTAAACCTTGCTTTACCTTTCAGGTGAACGATCTGGGAAAACTTCAATTGTTGTATTTTATCGAAAGCGGAGTCCACGTCATCCAGAGTGTAAAGACTGAAATCCTCCGTGTTGTGCCGAGACTGAAGCGAGAAATGGCAGTGATCATCTTATGAACGAGAGCGGAATAAAGACATCAAAATGACGAGAAACGTCAGAGGAGCCGCACAGACCTGGTACAGATCGTACATGAACATCTGCCCCATCTTGTACACGGGGATGGTGGCGTAGATCGCACAGTTTAACCCCAATTTACCAACTGCAAAGGGGAGCGCCCCAAGGTGGAGGGGGTCCGGATGAGACAGGAGAACCGCATCCACTTGATGGACATATCTAGACAGAGAGAACAAAAGCTATAAAATATTCTGCACAAATATTTAATGGGATTGTCCTGTAAACGAAGCGCAATATTCATACGATCAAGCTCTGAAACGTTCAGAAAGAGTTTGAGATCAGCAGAATAGTGAGTGCAGCTCTGGAGTATAATACAAGAGGTAACACAGGATGAGTAATGTAATGTATGTACACAGTGACTGCACCAGCAGAATAGTGAGTGCAGCTCTGGAAGATAATACAGGAGGTAACTCAGGATCAGTAATGTAATGTATGTACACAGTGACTGCACCAGCAGAATAGTGAGTGCAGCTCTGGAAGATAATACAGGAGGTAACTCAGGATCAGTAATGTAATGTATGTACACAGTGACTGCACCAGCAGAATAGTGAGTGCAGCTCTGGAGTATAATACAGGAGGTAACTCAGGATCAGTAATGTAATGTATGTACACAGTGACTGCACCAGCAGAATAGTGAGTGCAGCTCTGGAGTATAATATAGGAGGTAACTCAGGATCAGTAATGTAATGTATGTACACAGTGACTGCACCAGCAGAATAGTGAGTGCAGCTCTGGAGTATAATACAGGAGGTAACTCAGGATCAGTAATGTAATGTATGTACACAGTGACTGCACCAGCAGAATAGTGAGTGCAGCTCTGGAGTATAATATAGCAGGTAACTCAGGATCAGTAATGTAATGTATGTACACAGTGACTGCACCAGCAGAATAGTGAGTGCAGCTCTGGAGTATAATATAGCAGGTAACTCAGGATCAGTAATGTAATGTATGTACACAGTGACTGCACCAGCAGAATAGTGAGTGCAGCTCTGGAGTATAATACAGGAGGTAACTCAGGATCAGTAATGTATGTACACAGTGACTGCACCAGCAGAATAGTGAGTGCAGCTCTGGAGTATAATACAGGAGGTAACTCAGGATCAGTAATGTATGTGCACAGTGACTGCACCAGCAGAATAGTGAGTGCAGCTCTGGAGTATAATACAGGAGGTAACTCAGGATCAGTAATGTAATGTATGTACACAGTGACTGCACCAGCAGAATAGTGAGTGCAGCTCTGGAGTATAATATAGGAGGTAACTCAGGATCAGTAATGTAATGTATGTACACAGTGACTGCACCAGCAGAATAGTGAGTGCAGCTCTGGAGTATAATACAGGAGGTAACTCAGGATCAGTAATGTAATGTATGTACACAGTGACTGCACCAGCAGAATAGTGAGTGCAGCTCTGGAGTATAATATAGCAGGTAACTCAGGATCAGTAATGTAATGTATGTACACAGTGACTGCACCAGCAGAATAGTGAGTGCAGCTCTGGAGTATAATATAGCAGGTAACTCAGGATCAGTAATGTAATGTATGTACACAGTGACTGCACCAGCAGAATAGTGAGTGCAGCTCTGGAGTATAATACAGGAGGTAACTCAGGATCAGTAATGTATGTGCACAGTGACTGCACCAGCAGAATAGTGAGTGCAGCTCTGGAGTATAATACAGGAGGTAACTCAGGATCAGTAATGTAATGTATGTACACAGTGACTGCACCAGCAGAATAGTGAGTGCAGCTCTGGAGTATAATACAGAATAAGTCACATACTTTTTAATTGATTCTATTATTTCCATGGAGAAGTTTTCATCCCAGCCACAATCCAGGAGGAAGCGAAACTCATCGACTTGCAGCAGGTAGCAGAGCGCGGACTCCTCTTGGGCTCCGGAGAGCGTCGTAAGTTTGATGATAGACGTCATCTTGCCAAATCTTAAAGTAAAAACAAAAGTGAAAACTGATGTAAAACCTCACAGCAGTTGTTTAGTGAAGGGGGTAGAGTCGGTCTGTACACAGGGTGCTCCGGGTGCTATTGGGGGGAGCATAAGAATTGTCCCATTATGTGACAATGTGTGAGGGACGGGGTGGCGGGAGGGCCGGAGGGGTCGGGGGTGGCGGGAGGGCCGGAGGGGTCGGGGTGGCGGAGGGCCGGAGGGGTCGGGGTGGCGGGAGGGCCGGAGGGGTCGGAGGGCCGGAGGGGTCGGGGGTGGCGGGAGGGCCGGAGGGGTCGGGGTGGCGGAGGGCCGGAGGGGTCGGGGTGGCGGGAGGGTCCGGAGGGGTCGGGGTGGCGGGAGGGCCGGAGGGGCCGGGGTGGCGGGAGGGCCGGAGGGCCGGAGGGGTCGGGGTGGCGGGAGGGCCGGAGGGGTCGGGGTGGCGGGAGGGCCGGAGGGGTCGGGGTGGCGGGAGGGCCGGAGGGGTCGGGGTGGCGGAGGGCCGGAGGGGTCGGGGTGGCGGAGGGCCGGAGGGGTCGGGGTGGCGGAGGGCCGGAGGGGTCGGGGTGGCGGAGCTCCAGAAGGGCCGGGGTGGCATGTGCTTTAGTTACAGGTTGGAGTCATTCCATTCACTGACATGAAGCAGACGTATTACGTGGAGATGACAGGACGCAGACGGATTATAGTGCTACATTAACCCCTAAACGCCCAGCTCTAGGACAAATCGTCCAACAGTGTTACCATGGCGACAATGCTCTTCCCTAGCAGCACATGGGCCCCGCAGCCCTGGGGCCACAGCACCGAGCAATGACCTACCAGTCACACAAGAGCCCCTCTGCCGGTACCGCGGCCCTCAGAGCACCCTACAGTGCCTGCACCGGCCTCTACACCTCAGTCCCGGCACACCGGCTCCCGCCAGCCCCCCAGGCGTCACTGCGCATGACCGGAACTAGCCCCAGCGCAGTCCATGTCACAAGAAAGGGGAAGCGTCGGGAGAGAATTAAATCTAGAGGAACAGTAAAACCAAATCCTTCCTGTCCATATTCAGCCTCTGCTAGATACATATTATTCTGTTCTGATACTGCGGGGGGTGAGACGGGTTTCTACGGGAAAGTCACCCCCCTCCTGACAGTGGTCTCGTCCGGTGTCCTCTCTGTATCCAGCGCTCGGGTCCGGACAGGTGAGGACGGGCCTGAACCACCGGGCGGAAAACGGGGGGGGACGGGACAGTGACAAGACTGAGGGATCCGGTGGTGCAGGGGCCCAGAGCTGAGGGGGAGCGGGCGGCGGTCACCGGCCCCTGGAGAACGGACAACACTGGAGGGTGAAGACCTGACCCCTAATGTGAGCTGGGAATAACGGGATCCCCGGGACTGGGGCTTCCAGTGATGTGATTGAGGCACCAGTGAGGGGGGGGTCACTGGGGGGAGTGGGGTTGAGGCAACAGTGTGGGGGTCACTGGGGGGAGTGGGGTTGAGGCAACAGTGTGGGGGTCACTGGGGGGAGTGGGGTTGAGGCAACAGTGGGGGGAGTGGGGTTGAGGCAACAGTGGGGGGAGTGGGGTTGAGGCAACAGTGGGGGGAGTGGGGTGGAGGCAACGGTGGGGGGGGTCACTGGGGGGAGTGGGGTTGAGGCAACAGTGGGGGTCCCTGGGGGGATGAGGCAACAGTGTGGGCCCCTGGGTGGGGGGGTTGAGGCAACAGTGGGGGTCCCTGGGGGCATGAAGCAACAGTGGGGGTCCCTGGGGGGGGTTGAGGCAACAATGTGGGCCCCTGGGGGGGGGGGGGGGTTGAGGCAACAGTGTGGGCCCCTGGGGGGGGGTTGAGGCAACAGTGTGGGCCCCTGGGGGAGGGGGGGTTGAGGCAACAGTGTGGGCCCCTGGGGGGGGGGGTTGAGGCAACAGTGTGGGCCCCTGGGGGGGGGGGGGTTGAGGCAACAGTGTGGGCCCCTGGGGGGGGGGGTTGAGGCAACAGTGTGGGCCCCTGGGGGGGGGGCTGAGGCAACAGTGGGGGCCCCTGGGGGGTTGAGGCATCAGTCGGGGTCCCTGGGAGGGTTGAGGCATCAGTTGCAGTCCCTTGGGGGTTGAGGCATCAGTCGGGGTCCCTGGGAGGGTTGAGGCACCAGTTGGGGTCCTGGGTGGGTTGAGGCATCAGTCGCAGTCCCTTGGGGGTTGAGGCATCAGTCGGTTCCTGGTGGGTTGAGGCATCAGTCGCAGTCCCTTGGGGGTTGAGGCATCAGTTGGGGTCCTGGTGGGTTGAGGCATCAGTCGCAGTCCCTTGGGGGTTGAGGCATCAGTTGGGGTCCTGGTGGGTTGAGGCATCAGTCGCAGTCCCTTGGGGGTTGAGGCATCAGTCGGGGTCCTGGTGGGTTGAGGCATCAGTCGCAGTCCCTTGGGGGTTGAGGCATCAGTTGGGGTCCTGGTTGGTTGATGCATCAGTCGCAGTCCCTTGGGGGTTGAGGCATCAGTTGGGGTCCTGGTTGGTTGATGCATCAGTCGCAGTCCCTTGGGGGTTGAGGCATCAGTCGGGGTCCTGGTGGGTTGAGGCATCAGTCGCAGTCCCTTGGGGGTTGAGGCATCAGTCGGGGTCCTGGTGGGTTGAGGCATCAGTCGCAGTCCCTTGGGGATTGAGGCATCAGTCGGGGTCCTGGTGGGGTTGAGGCATCATTCACAGTCCCTTAGGGGTTGAGGCACCAGTCGGAGTCCCTTGGGGATTGAGGCATCAGTCAGGGTCCTGGTGGGGTTGAGGCAGCAGTTGGGTCACACTGCCGGTGCTGGGGTGTGTGGAGGGTACGCAGTATTGGAGTAAGTGTGGCGTCACGGTCCTTCTTTTTCTCACAGCCGCCATGGTGAACATTGTCGCCTTGCTCCGGGACTCGTGGATGTACGCGGTGCTGCCGTTTGGGGTCACGGTTGGATATTACCTGGATAAGTGGAACGACTCAAAGATGACTCTGTACAAGAATAAAAGCCGCCTCTTCCAGAGGTGAGAGGAGCCGGCTCCGGGGAAGAACTGACGGCTTCTCCAGGGTCGTCCGGATTTAGGCTCTGGTCACAGTGGTGTCATGGTTTCAATATGTCAATCAAAAAGACTGCTGGAACACCGTTGTAAATGTGAACAGGGTGCTAGCCAAAAAACACACAATCTATATGAAGTGAAAGCTGCACACCAAATTCAGGGAAATATGAAGAAGCAAAACTGCTCTATAAGACATAAGGAATGAAAAATACAATTAGCCATATGAAAAATTGAAATGTGACATTGCATAACTACTGAGGATTATTTGAAAAAAAAAAAAAGATATTTAGCTAATGTATTGATCAATTCATTACTGCCCCATAACCACTTCACGGTAATCTCTTATTTATGGGGTCCCTAATGTTACCTCTATAGGCGGTTAAAACCTGCTTGTGTGCATGGGTACCTAACCAAATGTTACCTCAAACCACACATAGAGGTAAAATTTGGTTAGGGACCCCATAAATAAGAGATTACCGTGAAGTTGGTTATGGGGCAGTAATGAATTGATCAATACATTAGCTAAATATCTCTTTTTTTCAAATAATCCTCAGCAGTTCTGCAATGTCACATTTCCATTTTCATATGGCTAATTGTATTTTTCATTCCTTATGTATTATAGAGCAGTTATGCTGCTTCATATTTCTCTGAATTTGGTGTGCAGCTTTCACTTCATATAGAAGGTTTCTATATGTACCTGCTGCACCACATGACATGGCAGCCCCCCAGACTCCCGAGCCCACCCTCACCGTGTCATATCACTCGCCTCTCTGCAGTGTATTTATGGCGCTATTTTATGTGTCACCTTTAGCTTTGTATACAGCACTTTTATACAGTCAGTGTAGGACGCACACACCGGTGGCGGGTCACCTGACCGCATGTGACGGCTTCTTATGTGCGGCGCTCGCCGGTCCGTACACTGACCGTATAATACCTCATTGTGGACGCAGCCATACTGATCCTGGCAGTTTAACCTCTTGGGTGCCACAGTGAATAGTGATCTCACTACCTGTCTGATCTACTTGAGACCAGTCTTCCATCTTTGGATTATTGGATTACCAACCTCTGATCTAAAGCCTGCTTTACACGTTGCAATTTCGCATACGATATCGTGCCGCACAACCGATTAACCCCCGTCACACGTACTTACCCGTCCATACGACCTCGCTGTGGGCGGCGAACGTCCACTTCCTGGAGTGGGAGGGACGTTCGGCGTCACAGCGACATCACACGGCAGCCAGCCAATAGAAGCGGAGGGGCGGAGCTAAGCGAGACATAAACATCTCGCCCACCTCCTTCCTTCCGCATTGCTGGCCGGGAGCCGCGGGATGCAGGTAAGATCTGTTCATCGTTCCCGGGGTATCACACACTGCGATGTGTGCTACCCCGGGTACGATGAACAACCTGACGTGCAATTCTAGAGAAATGAACGATGTGTGTGCGATGAACGTTTTACCGTTCAATCGCAATCGCACGTACCTGTCACACACTGCAATGTACCTTACGATGCCGGATGTGCGTCACTTACGACGTGACCCCGCCGACACATTGTAAGATACATTGCAGCGTGTAAAGCAGGCTTTAGACTGATACATTGTAACAAACCATCAGGACAGGACAGAGATCGGTGTTGCTGTTTTGTGTTTTTCTTTCTACACTGTTTCCAGCCTTTCTTTTCTTAAGCTGGTTTCACATCAGCGTTTTTCTAATTTAAAAAAAACGGCGTGCGGTCCGACCCCAATTTTGATACCAGCCAGGGTAAAGCCACACGGCTGAAGGCTGGTATTCTCAGGATGGGGAGCTCCACGTTATGGGGAGCCACCCAGCCTAAAAATATCAGCCAGCAGCCGCCCGGAATAGCCGCATCCATGAGATGCGACTTTCCCGGGACTGTACCCGGCTCATCCCGAATTGCCATGGTGCGGTGGCAATCGAGGTAATAAGGAGTTAATGGCAGCAGCCCATAGCTGCCACTAAGTCCTAGGTTAATCATGGCAGATGTCTCCTTGAGATACCTTCCATGATTAACCTGTAAAGAAACACATACACCCAAAAAAATCATTTTTTTGTAATAAGACAAAAAAAGCAACCTCTTTCACCATTTTAATAAAGTCCCCAAATACCCCTCCACGTCCAACGTAATCCACTGAGGTCCCTCGACACTTTCAGCTCTGCTACATCGGAAGCTGACAGAGAGCGGCACAGACCACGACCGCTCTCTGCGAGCTTCCCGCAGCAACTGAAGTGAGTCGCGCTATCAGCGATAACGTCACTCAGGTTACCCGCGGCCACAGATCTCAATGGGAGGACTTCAGCTGTGGCCGCGGGTAACCTCCGTGACGGCACCGCTGATCGCGCGGCTCACTGCGGTCACCAATGAGAGCTTCACCGGTGACTGAAAATCAGGCCATGCCACACAGACAGAGCTGCGGGATGACAATGAAGTCGGGTGACGTTCATCTGAGTTCATTCTGATCGTGCGGCTCTGTCTGTGTCTGCTGTCAGCGGCCATTCAGCTCTGCTACATGGCTCTGTCTGTGTCTGCTGTCAGCGGCCATGTAGCAGAGCTGAATGGCTCTGTCTGTGTCTGCTGTCAGCGGCCATGTAGCAGAGCTGAATGGCTCTGTCTGTGTCTGCTGTCAGCGGCCATGTAGCAGAGCTGAATGGCTCTGTCTGTGTCTGCTGTCAGCGGCCATGTAGCAGAGCTGAATGGCTCTGTCTGTGTCTGCTGTCAGCGGCCATGTAGCAGAGCTGAATGGCTCTGTCTGTGTCTGCTGTCAGCGGCCATGTAGCAGAGCTGAATGGCTCTGTCTGTGTCTGCTGTCAGCGGCCATGTAGCAGAGCTGAATGGCAGATGACATAGAAAAAACGGATCCGTCAAAACTAAGCCAAAAAACTGCACCCAAATGCATGGAAACACAAGTGAACGGTCCGTTTTTATGCTGGATCCGGTAGACGGATCCAGTTAAAAAAACGTTCAAGTCACTTGCGGTGGCATGCGTTGTACTCCACAAAAAATGGATCCAGTAACATGCAGTTTGCGTTTTTTGCCTTAAGGCAGAAAAACGCTGACGTGAAACCAGCCTTATTCTAAGTCATGATCTCGTCCTCGTTGGCGCCTTAAGCTTCATAGTTATTTTTTCCTCTACTTTCTGCAGGGAACTAAAGCCTAATGAAGAGGCATGGAAGTAAAGAGAGAAGGCGGCCGGAGGAGACTTTTTTTGTTTTTTTCTTTAACTTTTCATTTGTAAAGTGTGGAACACGTTCCATGTGGAATAAATACTATTTGGATTAAATTATATTCACTACTAAGTGTCCTGAATTTCTTGTAGAAGGCTTCTGAAGCAGCTGGAAAAGCAAAATATTTTATAAAAAGAATAAAATCATTATTAAAGGGGTATTCCACCACAAATCTCAGTCGTTTTGGACTTTGTACTAAAAAAATAAATAAATCGACACCCCTGTACTATACTTATCCTGCGCGTCGTCCTATCTCCATGTTTGACGCTCTTCCTGCTTTTTTCACCCCTCCTGTCACATTTTGAATAAAGAGTCTGTCATTACTGACAATGTGAACAAGGCCTGAGAAGGAGCAGTAACTTCTCTACAGAGCAGCACTGAAAAAACAAAGAGGTGCTGCAGAGCTGGACCCTGCGGAGCGAGAACCAAACCAGGCCCATTCAGTATAGAAATCACTTACTGCAAAAATATACGGTCAAAAAAATAGTTTATTCTGTGTCTGTTTCACCCCCTCCCCATATACAGCATGTTGTGTCGTTTTAGTCAATTTCACTTCCATTTCTTTAGTTGTACATATAGGGGAGGTATTCTGGGTGGGCGCTGTGACGCAGTGCATAATGCTGTGTGTAAGGCCCCCTACAGACGTCAGTGATTCCGGTACATAGACGTCCGTTTTCATATGTACTGGAGACACAAACATACGCAGACCCATTAAAATCAATGGGTCTGCGCACTCAGCCCTGTTTTCTCACGGACCGCGTGTCCATGTGGAGCATACATGTGTTTGTGTGCTCCATATGGCAACATGTCAGTTTTTTCTCCGCAGCACGGATGTCACACGGACTGCACATTGATGTGATCCATATGACATCAGTGTGACACGTATCGGACATAACACGTGTCTTTGAAATATAATTATTTTCTATACTCGCCTCTCTCCAGTGCTGCTGTCACTTGCTTCCGGGCTCGCTGATTATGCTCATGACTATTCACTGCATCGCGGACCCAGAAGCAGCAGCAGAGACAGGTGAGTATAGAGGTTCCTGCTGTCTGTGTGCTATCACAGATAGATCACCGACAGCACTGGTTGACCACACACACATATACGCACCCACACCACAGACTGTGGAAAAGTGTGTTTTTATCATGCACGTGTGAAGGGGGCCTAAGGAAGGAGAGCCAGGCACACTAGCACTGCAGGAGGAGCAGTGTGAAGATATGGACGTGCGGTGGTGGATTGTAAACTGCTCAAAAAAGCTGCAAACCATGAAAAGCAAAACTTGTTTCTTCCTATTAAAAATAAACAACTTTTCAAATGTTGGTTTAATGTATATTTAATAAGATAAGGGAATCTTATAGGGGTTATCTGCAGTTACGGTATGTGGCTGCCGGCCTTGTGCGCACACCCTCTGCATTCCCTAGTTAGAGCAATTGGTCACATGACGCCTCCTGCAAGTGATTTGCATATCTGACATAAAGGCGTAATCAGCTCCCCAATTCCAAAGGATCCAAACCCCGACCACAGACCAAGCTTCAGCAGCTGATCCAGCACCTCCAGAAAATGGAAAAAACACATGGAACAAGTCATCACTGCCAGAAACACAATCCCCACTTATAAGTGCGGTGCAGGTAACGTATACTGCGCTTTACACTGGGGCTGTATTTCTGATGGTGATGGCTTGTTGCATGTGGTGTTTTCTATTTGCTGGACCAGCTAGTGAAGCTTGGACTGTATGTGATTTGCATACATGTGGTCCCGTAATGATTAGATGCACTCAATTATTTTAGAGAGAAGCTGGACATGTCTGGATGGTATATGACCATGAGTGCACAAATCACATACATATAGGTGATGTGACCGCCCGGGGAGCTGTCACAGCAGGCGCATGGCACTGTCAGCAGTCATACAGTCACTAATCATACAGTGATCATTTTTATTTCTATAGCACCAACATATTCCGCAGCGCTTTGAAATTCATAACACCTTTAATGATTTCTGGCAACAGAGATGACCCAGGTTCAGCCGAACTTTGGAGAAAGTTCTGTTCAGGACTTAATAATAATAATGAATTTAATAATTTTATTAATTTATATAGCGCTATTAATTCCACAGCGCTTTACATACATTGGCACTACTGTCCCCATTGGGGCTCACAATCTAGAGTGCCTATCTGTATGTCTTTGGAGTGTGGGAGGAAACCGGAGAACCCGGAGGAAACCCACGCAAACAAGGGGAGAACATACAAACTCCTTGCAGATGGTGTCCTGGGTGGGATTTGAACCCAGGACCCCAGCGCTGCAAGACTGCAGTGCTAACTACTGAGCCACCTCAAGACTGCCGTGTTAACCACTGAGCCA
Source organism: Anomaloglossus baeobatrachus (assembly GCF_048569485.1). Lineage (NCBI taxonomy): Eukaryota > Metazoa > Chordata > Amphibia > Anura > Aromobatidae > Anomaloglossus > Anomaloglossus baeobatrachus. The sequence goes on along the minus strand of NC_134364.1, from coordinate 11,913,651 downwards.
CCACAAGACTGCAGTGCTAACCACTAAGCCACCGTGCCGCCCATTGAGCCACCGTGTCGCCCATTGAGCCACCGTGCCGCCCAAGGACTTGGTCATGACCTCAAGTTGATCCCGGAGCCCGAACCCCAATGGAAGTCACTGATTGTGCAGTTCGCCTATTTGCCCCCATACAGCCATATACAGTGGAACCCGGGAGTTTGCTCTTAAACCAAGTTACCCTTATATCACAGCAAATTTTCCCATAGGAAATAATTGAAATGCAGACAATTCGTTCCACAACCCAAAAATAGTTACTGTATTTATACAAACTTATTACAGTAATACAATATAATGTCCTGTATTCATATACAATTATTACAGTCACTAATACAGAATGCAGTGCAGTAAAAAACATGTAAAACAAATTAAACAGTACATTAGCTTCCACTAGAATTGTTGGTGTGTGCGAGGTACAGTATAAGCAATGTGCTGCACTGGTTAGCCGAAAGAGTACAATACTGTGTCCACAAATTGATAGAAATGCTATATAGTATATACTGCACTGTACAATGGTATACTGTATACAGTATATGTACAGAAAGTTACCTCCAGAGCGGGTCAGAGCGCGGTGAAAGGACAGAACCAGACGTGTGCACGGGGAGAATTTACTCTTCTTGGAAAGCATTGCTCTTAAACCAAGTTACATATTTTTAAAAAGCTTTGCTTGTCTTGCAAAACGCTCTCAAACCAAGTTATACTCTTAAACCAAGGCTCCACTGTATAGATCTCTTCCGAGGGACGATGGGATTAATAATGTATTTATTTGTTTTGTACACAACATTCCGAAAATGTTACCCCGTGTGAGCCATTCAGAGACTGAAGGCACTGGACCGAGCCCCGAGCGTACCCGAGCACTGCGTTGCTTGCTCGAGTGGTCCACATACGTAAAGCGCCTGAACTCCAAACTTGATATTGTTTGCTATATTTGGTGATCCCACTTTTTTGCGCATTTTCTTTCTCTCTTGCTCTACTAAATTGAACTCCAAACTCAAACACATTTTTTTTTTACAGCCCATGTTCAGTGCGAACCCCAAACTGTACAGTTCTGGTTCACGCGTCTGCTGGACATGAAGTCACTGGGGCCATCAGAACGAGACCCTACAGAGCCCAGTCTGATGCAGGCTCAGCGTGCGCACCACTGCTCCATCCAGTGTCCCTACAGAGTTTGGAGGGGGAGCACAGGCTGACCCTCCAGGCCTCAGCGATCACTACATTTTCCCTTATCCTATTAGTTTAGTTTAGGTTTGGCTAAAAAATTTGCAGGAAACCGAGAAAAATCAGTAACGGAGAAAAATCCTAAAAAGAAAAATAATTAATGCAGATGAAAACAAGGCTGTGGATGTTATAACATTATGCAGAAGGAAGTGCAGCTCTGGAGAACAAAGTGCAGCAATACATATCTACTGTGCAGAACGTGGTACAAGAAGTGGAATCAGTGATAAATGTGGCAGAAGCCCCAGGGAACAGTGGAACATCGGGATACATGTGGGCTGCACTCAGGGCTGCACTCAGGGCTGCACTCAGGGCTGCACTCAGGGCTGCACTCAGGGCTGCACTCAGGGCTGCAGGGGATTCTCATTCATGGAAAGGTATTGGCAGAGAATCTGCAGCACATAAAAACAACAGCTTCTCCGTGAACAATCAGTGATGCAGTTTTAGGTTTTCCATCTGTTTGCTCCCAGTTATCACTGCCCAGGGCAGGACACAGATACACCCAGCACGCGTGCCTACAGGGGACAGAACCAGATTCCAGGAACAAAGATGGCAGCCAACAGCTAATGCCCTCTGATGACGTCACACGGCGTAAGCGTCAGATAGCCACGTGATCTAAAGTCAGTCACCTGATCATCACTTACACGTGATCGGAATCTGAGATGACCATTGGGCAGTTCCTTACCGGCACTTCCGTGACGTAGCCGGGAGGGGTGTGGCCGGCAGTTGAGACAAATAAACATGGAGGTGATCTTTCACGAAAAAGTAAGTTGTCATCTGTGAGCGCCGGAGATCGGGGAGCGGCGGGGGGAGGGGGCACCGGGGCCGGACGCAGCTGTCATGGCGGTGATACGTGCTCACCGGGAGCCAAAAACAGCCAACACCCGGGGAAAGGAATCCACAGACACAAAGTGTTATTACAGCACGGGTCTGACGTCACAGCCGGACATAATAGTGTTACACAGGGGATGTGACATCACAGCTCAGGATATAATGTTATTATACAGGATGTGACATCACAGCTCAGTATATAATGTTATTATACAGGATGTGACATCACAGCTCAGTATATAATGTTATTATACAGGGATGTGACATCACAGCTCAGCATATAATGTTATTATACAGGATGTGACATCACAGCTCAGTATATAATGTTATTATACAGGATGTGACATCACAGCTCAGTATATAATGTTATTATACAGGATGTGACATCACAGCTCAGGATATAATGTTATTATACAGGGATGTGACATCACAGCTCAGGATATAATGTTATTATACAGGATGTGACATCACAGCTCAGGATATAATGTTATTATACAGGGATGTGACATCACAGCTCAGGATATAATGTTATTATACAGGGGTGTGACATCACAGCTCAGCATATAATGTTATTATACAGGATGTGACATCACAGCTCAGGATATAATGTTATTATACAGGGTGTGACATCACAGCTCAGTATATAATGTTATTATACAGGATGTGACATCACAGCTCAGGATATAATGTTATTATACAGGGATGTGACATCACAGCTCAGGATATAATGTTATTATACAGGGGTGTGACATCACAGCTCAGGATATAATGTTATTATACAGGGTGTGACATCACAGCTCAGGATATAATGTTATTATACGGGATGTGACATCACAGCTCAGTATATAATGTTATTATACAGGATGTGACATCACAGCTCAGTATATAATGTTATTATACAGGATGTGACATCACAGCTCAGGATATACTGTTATTATACAGGGTGTGACATCACAGCTCAGCATATAATGTTATTATACAGGGATGTGACATCACAGCTCAGGATATAATGTTATTATACAGGATGTGACATCACAGCTCATGATATAATGTTATTATACAGGATGTGACATCACAGCTCAGGATATAATGTTATTATACAGGATGTGACATCACAGCTCATGATATAATGTTATTATACAGGATGTGACATCACAGCTCATGATATAATGTTATTATACAGGATGTGACATCACAGCTCAGGATATAATGTTATTATACAGGGATGTGACATCACAGCTCAGGATATAAGGTTATTATACAGGATGTGACATCACAGCTCAGGATATAATGTTATTATACAGGGATGTGACATCTCAGCTCAGGATATAATGTTATTATACAGGGATGTGACATCACAGCTCAGTATATAATGTTATTATACAGGGGTATGACATCACAGCTCAGGATATAATGTTATTATACAGGTATGTGACATCACAGCTCAGGATATAATGTTATTATACAGGATGTGACATCACAGCTCAGGATATAATGTTATTATACAGGATGTGACATCACAGCTCAGCATATAATGTTATTATACAGGATGTGACATCACAGCTCAGTATATAATGTTATTATACAGGATGTGACATCACAGCTCAGGATATAATGTTATTATACAGGGTGTGACATCACAGCTCAGTATATACTGTTATTATACAGGGTGTGACATCACAGCTCAGTATATAATGTTATTATACAGGGATGTGACATCACAGCTCAGCATATAATGTTATTATACAGGATGTGACATCACAGCTCAGTATATAATGTTATTATACAGGATGTGACATCACAGCTCAGAATATAATGTTATTATACAGGGGTGTGACATCACAGCTCAGCATATAATGTTATTATACAGGGATGTGACATCACAGCTCAGCATATAATGTTATTATACAGGGTGTGACATCACAGCTCAGCATATAATGTTATTATACAGGGATGTGACATCACAGCTCAGGATATAATGTTATTATACAGGGATGTGACATCACAGCTCAGGATATAATGTTATTATACAGGGGTGTGACATCACAGCTCAGGATATAATGTTATTATACAGGGTGTGACATCACAGCTCAGGATATACTGTTATTATACAGGGGTGTGACATCACAGCTCAGGATATAATGTTATTATACAGGGATGTGACATCACAGCTCAGGATATAATGTTATTATACAGGGTGTGACATCACAGCTCAGCATATAATGTTATTATACAGGATGTGACATCACAGCTCAGTATATAATGTTATTATACAGGGGTGTGACATCACAGCTCAGGATATAATGTTATTATACAGGGATGTGACATCACAGCTCAGGATATAATGTTATTATACAGGGTGTGACATCACAGCTCAGCATATAATGTTATTATACAGGGATGTGACATCACAGCTCAGTATATAATGTTATTATACAGGATGTGACATCACAGCTCAGTATATAATGTTATTATACAGGATGTGACATCACAGCTCAGCATATAAGGTTATTATACAGGGTGTGACATCACAGCTCAGGATATAAGGTTATTATACAGGATGTGACATCACAGCTCAGGATATAATGTTATTATACAGGGTGTGACATCACAGCTCAGTATATAATGTTATTATACAGGATGTGACATCACAGCTCAGTATATAATGTTATTATACAGGATGTGACATCACAGCTCAGCATATAATGTTATTATACAGGGTGTGACATCACAGCTCAGGATATACTGTTATTATACAGGGGTGTGACATCACAGCTCAGGATATAATGTTATTATACAGGGATGTGACATCACAGCTCAGGATATAATGTTATTATACAGGGTGTGACATCACAGCTCAGCATATAATGTTATTATACAGGGTGTGACATCACAGCTCAGTATATAATGTTATTATACAGGGTGTGACATCACAGCTCAGTATATAATGTTATTATACAGGATGTGACATCACAGCTCAGTATATAATGTTATTATACAGGATGTGACATCACAGCTCAGCATATAATGTTATTATACAGGATGTGACATCACAGCTCAGGATATAATGTTATTATACAGGGATGTGACATCACAGCTCAGGATATAATGTTATTATACAGGATGTGACATCACAGCTCAGTATATACTGTTATTATACAGGGTGTGACATGACAGCTCAGGAAATAATGTTATTATACAGGGATGTGACATCACAGCTCAGGATATAATGTTATTATACAGGGGTGTGACATCACAGCTCAGGATATAATGTTATTATACAGGGTGTGACATCACAGCTCAGGATATAATGTTATTATACAGGATGTGACATCACAGCTCAGGATATAATGTTATTATACAGGGATGTGACATCACAACTCAGGATATAATGTTATTATACAGGGATGTGACATCACAGCTCAGGATATACTGTTATTATACAGGGGTGTGACATCACAGCTCAGGATATAATGTTATTATACAGGGATGTGACATCATAGCTCAGGATATAATGTTATTATACAGGGATGTGACATCACAGCTCAGGATATACTGTTATTATACAGGATGTGACATCACAACTCAGGATATAATGTTATTATACAGGATGTGACATCACAGCTCAGTATATACTGTTATTATACAGGGATGTGACATCACAGCTCATGATATAATGTTATTATACAGGGATGTGACATCACAGCTCAGGATATAATGTTATTATACAGGGATGTGACATCACAGCTCAGGATATAATGTTATTATACAGGGATGTGACATCACAGCTCAGGATATAATGTTATTATACAGGGATGTGACATCACAGCTCAGGATATAATGTTATTATACAGGATGTGACATCACAGCTCAGTATATAATGTTATTATACAGGGATGTGACATCACAGCTCAGCATATAATGTTATTATACAGGATGTGACATCACAGCTCAGTATATAATGTTATTATACAGGATGTGACATCACAGCTCAGAATATAATGTTATTATACAGGGGTGTGACATCACAGCTCAGCATATAATGTTATTATACGGGGATGTGACATCACAGCTCAGCATATAATGTTATTATACAGGGTGTGACATCACAGCTCAGCATATAATGTTATTATACAGGGATGTGACATCACAGCTCAGGATATAATGTTATTATACAGGGATGTGACATCACAGCTCAGGATATAATGTTATTATACAGGGGTGTGACATCACAGCTCAGGATATAATGTTATTATACAGGGTGTGACATCACAGCTCAGTATATAATGTTATTATACAGGATGTGACATCACAGCTCAGTATATAATGTTATTATACAGGGGTGTGACATCACAGCTCAGGATATAATGTTATTATACAGGGATGTGACATCACAGCTCAGGATATAATGTTATTATACAGGGTGTGACATCACAGCTCAGCATATAATGTTATTATACAGGGTGTGACATCACAGCTCAGTATATAATGTTATTATACAGGATGTGACATCACAGCTCAGTATATAATGTTATTATACAGGATGTGACATCACAGCTCAGTATATAATGTTATTATACAGGGTGTGACATCACAGCTCAGTATATAATGTTATTATACAGGATGTGACATCACAGCTCAGTATATAATGTTATTATACAGGATGTGACATCACAGCTCAGCATATAATGTTATTATACAGGATGTGACATCACAGCTCAGGATATAATGTTATTATACAGGATGTGACATCACAGCTCAGGATATAATGTTATTATACAGGGTGTGACATCACAGCTCAGGATATAATGTTATTATACAGGATGTGACATCACAGCTCAGGATATACTGTTATTATACAGGGGTGTGACATCACAGGTCAGGATATAATGTTATTATACAGGATGTGACATCACAGCTCAGCATATAATGTTATTATACAGGATGTGACATCACAGCTCAGGATATAATGTTATTATACAGGATGTGACATCACAGCTCAGCATATAATGTTATTATACAGGATGTGACATCACAGCTCAGGATATACTGTTATTATACAGGGGTGTGACATCACAGCTCAGGATATAATGTTATTATACAGGGTGTGACATCACAGCTCAGTATATAATGTTATTATACAGGGGTGTGACATCACAGCTCAGGATATAATGTTATTATACAGGGATGTGACATCACAGCTCAGGATATAATGTTATTATACAGGGTGTGACATCACAGCTCAGCATATAATGTTATTATACAGGGTGTGACATCACAGCTCAGTATATAATGTTGTTATACAGGATGTGACATCACAGCTCAGTATATAATGTTATTATACAGGATGTGACATCACAGCTCAGTATATAATGTTATTATACAGGGTGTGACATCACAGCTCAGTATATAATGTTATTATACAGGATGTGACATCACAGCTCAGTATATAATGTTATTATACAGGATGTGACATCACAGCTCAGCATATAATGTTATTATACAGGATGTGACATCACAGCTCAGGATATAATGTTATTATACAGGATGTGACATCACAGCTCAGGATATAATGTTATTATACAGGGTGTGACATCACAGCTCAGGATATAATGTTATTATACAGGATGTGACATCACAGCTCAGGATATACTGTTATTATACAGGGGTGTGACATCACAGCTCAGGATATAATGTTATTATACAGGATGTGACATCACAGCTCAGCATATAATGTTATTATACAGGATGTGACATCACAGCTCAGGATATAATGTTATTATACAGGATGTGACATCACAGCTCAGCATATAATGTTATTATACAGGATGTGACATCACAGCTCAGGATATACTGTTATTATACAGGGGTGTGACATCACAGCTCAGGATATAATGTTATTATACAGGGATGTGACATCACAGCTCAGGATATACTGTTATTATACAGGGGTGTGACATCACAGCTCTGTATATAATGTTATTATACAGGGGTGTGACATCACAGCTCAGGATATAATGTTATTATACAGGGATGTGACATCACAGCTCAGGATATAATGTTATTATACAGGATGTGACATCACAGCTCAGGATATAATGTTATTATACAGGATGTGACATCACAGCTCAGGATATAATGTTATTATACAGGGTGTGACATCACAGCTCAGGATATAATGTTATTATACAGGGGTGTGACATCACAGCTCAGGATATAATGTTATTATACAGGATGTGACATCACAGCTCAGGATATACTGTTATTATACAGGGTGTGACATCACAGCTCAGGATATAATGTTATTATACAGGATGTGACATCACAGCTCAGGATATAATGTTATTATACAGGATGTGACATCACAGCTCAGCATATAATGTTATTATACAGGATGTGACATCACAGCTCAGGATATACTGTTATTATACAGGGGTGTGACATCACAGCTCAGGATATAATGTTATTATACAGGGATGTGACATCACAGCTCAGGATATACTGTTATTATACAGGGGTGTGACATCACAGCTCTGTATATAATGTTATTATACAGGGGTGTGACATCACAGCTCAGGATATAATGTTATTATACAGGGATGTGACATCACAGCTCAGGATATAATGTTATTATACAGGATGTGACATCACAGCTCAGGATATAATGTTATTATACAGGATGTGACATCACAGCTCAGGATATAATGTTATTATACAGGATGTGACATCACAGCTCAGGATATAATGTTATTATACAGGGTGTGACATCACAGCTCAGGATATAATGTTATTATACAGGATGTGACATCACAGCTCAGGATATACTGTTATTATACAGGGTGTGACATCACAGCTCAGGATATAATGTTATTATACAGGATGTGACATCACAGCTCAGGATATAATGTTATTATACAGGATGTGACATCACAGCTCAGGATATAAGGTTATTATACAGGATGTGACATCACAGCTCAGGATATAATGTTATTATACAGGATGTGACATCACAGCTCAGCATATAATGTTATTATACAGGATGTGACATCACAGCTCAGGATATACTGTTATTATACAGGGGTGTGACATCACAGCTCAGGATATAATGTTATTATACAGGGATGTGACATCACAGCTCAGGATATAATGTTATTATACAGGGGTGTGACATCACAGCTCTGTATATAATGTTATTATACAGGGGTGTGACATCACAGCTCAGGATATAATGTTATTATACAGGGATGTGACATCACAGCTCAGGATATAATGTTATTATACAGGATGTGACATCACAGCTCAGGATATAATGTTATTATACAGGATGTGACATCACAGCTCAGGATATAATGTTATTATACAGGATGTGACATCACAGCTCAGGATATAATGTTATTATACAGGATGTGACATCACAGCTCAGTATATAATGTTATTATACAGGATGTGACATCACAGCTCAGGATATAATGTTATTATACAGGGATGTGACATCACAGCTCAGGATATACTGTTATTATACAGGGATGTGACATCACAGCTCAGTATATAATGTTATTATACGGGATGTGACATCACAGCTCAGGATATAATGTTATTATACGGGATGTGACATCACAGCTCAGGATATAATGTTATTATACAGGGATGTGACATCACAGCTCAGGATATAATGTTATTATACAGGATGTGACATCACAGTTCAGGATATAATGTTATTATACAGGGATGTGACATCACAGCTCAGGATATAATGTTATTATACAGGGATGTGACATCACAGCTCAGGATATAATGTTATTATACAGGATGTGACATCACAGTTCAGGATATAATGTTATTATACAGGGGTGTGACATCACAGCTCAGGATATAATGTTATTATACAGGGATGTGACATCACAGCTCAGGATATACTGTTATTATACAGGGGTGTGACATCACAGCTCAGGATATAATGTTATTATACAGGGATGTGACATCACAGCTCAGGATATACTGTTATTATACAGGGATGTGACATCACAGCTCTGTATATAATGTTATTATACAGGGGTGTGACATCACAGCTCAGGATATAATGTTATTATACAGGATGTGACATCACAGCTCAGGATATAATGTTATTATACAGGATGTGACATCACAGCTCAGGATATAATGTTATTATACAGGATGTGACATCACAGCTCAGGATATAATGTTATTATACAGGGATGTGACATCACAGCTCAGGATATAATGTTATTATACAGGGATGTGACATCACAGCTCAGTATATAATGTTATTATACAGGATGTGACATCACAGCTCATGATATAATGTTATTATACAGGATGTGACATCACAGCTCAGTATATACTGTTATTATACAGGGGTGTGACATCACAGCTCAGTATATACTGTTATTATACAGGGATGTGACATCACAGCTCAGGATATAATGTTATTATACAGGGATGTGACATCACAGCTCAGTATATAATGTTATTATACAGGATGTGACATCACAGCTCATGATATAATGTTATTATACAGGATGTGACATCACAGCTCAGCATATAATGTTATTATACAGGATGTGACATCACAGCTCAGTATATACTGTTATTATACAGGGATGTGACATCACAGCTCATGATATAATGTTATTATACAGGGATGTGACATCACAGCTCAGGATATAATGTTATTATACAGGGATGTGACATCACAGCTCAGTATATAATGTTATTATACAGGGATGTGACATCACAGCTCAGCATATAATGTTATTATACAGGATGTGACATCACAGCTCAGTATATAATGTTATTATACAGGGGTGTGACATCACAGCTCAGGATATAATGTTATTATACAGGGATGTGACATCACAGCTCAGCATATAATGTTATTATACAGGATGTGACATAACAGCTCAGCATATAATGTTATTATACAGGATGTGACATCACAGCTCAGGATATAATGTTATTATACGGGATGTGACATCACAGCTCAGTATATAATGTTATTATACAGGATGTGACATCACAGCTCAGGATATAATGTTATTATACAGGATGTGACATCACAGCTCAGGATATAATGTTATTATACAGGATGTGACATCACAACTCAGGATATAATGTTATTATACAGGGATGTGACATCACAGCTCAGGATATAATGTTATTATACAGGATGTGACATCACAGCTCAGGATATAATGTTATTATACAGGATGTGACATCACAGCTCAGTATATAATGTTATTATACAGGATGTGACATAACAGCTCAGCATATAATGTTATACAGGATGTGACATCACAGCTCATGATATAATGTTATTATACGGGATGTGACATCACAGCTCAGTATATAATGTTATTATACAGGATGTGACATCACAGCTCAGGATATAATGTTATTATACAGGATGTGACATCACAGCTCAGGATATAATGTTATTATACAGGATGTGACATCACAACTCAGGATATAATGTTATTATACAGGGATGTGACATCACAGCTCAGGATATAATGTTATTATACAGGATGTGACATCACAGCTCAGGATATAATGTTATTATACAGGATGTGACATCACAGCTCAGTATATAATGTTATTATACAGGATGTGACATCACAGCTCAGGATATAATGTTATTATACAGGGATGTGACATCACAGCTCAGCATATAATGTTATTATACAGGATGTGACATAACAGCTCAGCATATAATGTTATTATACAGGATGTGACATCACAGCTCAGGATATACTGTTATTATACAGGGGTGTGACATCACAGCTCAGGATATAATGTTATTATACAGGGATGTGACATCACAGCTCAGGATATAATGTTATTATACAGGGGTGTGACATCACAGCTCAGTATATACTGTTATTATACAGGATGTGACATCACAGCTCAGGATATAATGTTATTATACAGGATGTGACATCACAGCTCAGGATATAATGTTATTATACAGGATGTGACATCACAGCTCAGTATATAATGTTATTATACAGGATGTGACATCACAGCTCAGGATATAATGTTATTATACAGGGATGTGACATCACAGCTCAGGATATACTGTTATTATACAGGGATGTGACATCACAGCTCAGTATATAATGTTATTATACGGGATGTGACATCACAGCTCAGGATATAATGTTATTATACGGGATGTGACATCACAGCTCAGGATATAATGTTATTATACAGGGATGTGACATCACAGCTCAGGATATAATGTTATTATACAGGATGTGACATCACAGTTCAGGATATAATGTTATTATACAGGGGTGTGACATCACAGCTCAGGATATAATGTTATTATACAGGGATGTGACATCACAGCTCAGGATATACTGTTATTATACAGGGGTGTGACATCACAGCTCAGGATATAATGTTATTATACAGGGATGTGACATCACAGCTCAGGATATACTGTTATTATACAGGGATGTGACATCACAGCTCTGTATATAATGTTATTATACAGGGGTGTGACATCACAGCTCAGGATATAATGTTATTATACAGGATGTGACATCACAGCTCAGGATATAATGTTATTATACAGGATGTGACATCACAGCTCAGGATATAATGTTATTATACAGGATGTGACATCACAGCTCAGGATATAATGTTATTATACAGGGATGTGACATCACAGCTCAGGATATAATGTTATTATACAGGGATGTGACATCACAGCTCAGGATATAATGTTATTATACAGGATGTGACATCACAGCTCAGGATATAATGTTATTATACAGGATGTGACATCACAGCTCAGTATATAATGTTATTATACAGGATGTGACATCACAGCTCAGGATATAATGTTATTATACAGGGATGTGACATCACAGCTCAGCATATAATGTTATTATACAGGATGTGACATCACAGCTGAGGATATAATGTTATTCAGGATGTGACATCACAGCTCAGGGTATAATGTTATTATACAGGGATGTGACATCACAGCTCAGTATATAATGTTATTATACAGGATGTGACATCACAGCTCAGTATATAATGTTATTATACAGGGGTGTGACATCACAGCTCAGGATATAATGTTATTATACAGGGTGTGACATCACAGCTCAGGATATAATGTTATTATACAGGGTGTGACATCACAGCTCAGGATATAATGTTATTATACAGGATGTGACATCACAGCTCAGGATATAATGTTATTATACAGGGGTGTGACATCACAGCTCAGTATATAATGTTATTATACAGGATGTGACATCACAACTCAGGGTATAATGTTATTATACAGGGATGTGACATCACAACTCAGGATATAATGTTATTATACAGGGTGTGACATCACAGCTCAGCATATAAGGTTATTATACAGGATGTGACATCACAGCTCATGATATAATGTTATTATACGGGATGTGACATCACAGCTCAGTATATAATGTTATTATACAGGATGTGACATCACAGCTCAGGATATAATGTTATTATACAGGATGTGACATCACAGCTCAGTATATAATGTTATTATACAGGATGTGACATCACAGCTCAGGATATAATGTTATTATACAGGGTGTGACATCACAGCTCAGTATATAATGTTATTATACAGGGGTGTGACATCACAGCTCAGGATATAATGTTATTATACAGGGTGTGACATCACAGCTCAGGATATAATGTTATTATACAGGGTGTGACATCACAGCTCAGGATATAATGTTATTATACAGGGTGTGACATCACAGCTCAGGATATAATGTTATTATACAGGGGTGTGACATCACAGCTCAGTATATAATGTTATTATACAGGATGTGACATCACAACTCAGGATATAATGTTATTATACAGGATGTGACATCACAGCTCAGGATATAATGTTATTATACAGGATGTGACATCACAGCTCAGGATATAATGTTATTATACAGGATGTGACATCACAGCTCAGTATATAATGTTATTATACAGGGTGTGACATCACAGCTCAGTATATAATGTTATTATACAGGATGTGACATCACAGCTCATGATATAATGTTATTATACAGGATGTGACATCACAGCTCATGATATAATGTTATTATACGGGATGTGACATCACAGCTCAGGATATAATGTTATTATACAGGGTGTGACATCACAGCTCAGCATATAATGTTATTATACAGGGATGTGACATCACAGCTCAGGATATAATGTTATTATACAGGATGTGACATCACAGCTCAGGATATAATGTTATTATACAGGATGTGACATCACAGCTCAGTATATAATGTTATTATACAGGATGTGACATCACAGCTCAGTATATAATGTTATTATACAGGATGTGACATCACAGCTCAGTATATAATGTTATTATACAGGGTGTGACATCACAGCTCAGCATATAAGGTTATTATACAGGGTGTGACATCACAACTCAGGATATAATGTTATTATACAGGGTGTGACATCACAGCTCAGTATATAATGTTATTATACAGGATGTGACATCACAGCTCATGATATAATGTTATTATACGGGATGTGACATCACAGCTCAGCATATAAGGTTATTATACAGGATGTGACATCACAGCTCAGCATATAATGTTATTATACAGGGATGTGACATCACAGCTCATGATATAATGTTATTATACAGGATGTGACATCACAGCTCAGGATATAATGTTATTATACAGGATGTGACATCACAGCTCAGTATATAATGTTATTATACAGGATGTGACATCACAGCTCAGGATATACTGTTATTATACAGGATGTGACATCACAGCTCAGGATATAATGTTATTATACAGGGTGTGACATCACAGCTCAGGATATAATGTTATTATACAGGATGTGACATCACAGCTCAGGATATAATGTTATTATACAGGGTGTGACATCACAGCTCAGTATATAATGTTATTATACAGGGTGTGACATCACAGCTCAGGATATACTGTTATTATACAGGATGTGACATCACAGCTCAGGATATAATGTTATTATACAGGATGTGACATCACAGCTCAGGATATAATGTTATTATACAGGGTGTGACATCACAGCTCAGCATATAAGGTTATTATACGGGATGTGACATCACAGCTCAGTATATAATGTTATTATACAGGATGTGACATCACAGCTCAGGATATAATGTTATTATACAGGATGTGACATCACAGCTCAGGATATAATGTTATTATACAGGATGTGACATCACAGCTCAGCATATAATGTTATTATACAGGGATGTGACATCACAGCTCATGATATAATGTTATTATACAGGATGTGACATCACAGCTCAGGATATAATGTTATTATACAGGATGTGACATCACAGCTCAGTATATAATGTTATTATACAGGATGTGACATCACAGCTCAGTATATAATGTTATTATACAGGATGTGACATCACAACTCAGGATATAATGTTATTATACAGGGTGTGACATCACAGCTCAGTATATAATGTTATTATACGGGATGTGACATCACAGCTCAGTATATAATGTTATTATACAGGGGTGTGACATCACAGCTCAGGATATAATGTTATTATACAGGATGTGACATCACAGCTCAGTATATAATGTTATTATACAGGATGTGACATCACAGCTCAGGATATAATGTTATTATACAGGGGTGTGACATCACAGCTCAGTATATACTGTTATTATACAGGGGTGTGACATCACAGCTCAGGATATAATGTTATTATACAGGGTGTGACATCACAGCTCAGCATATAATGTTATTATACAGGGATGTGACATCACAGCTCAGGATATAATGTTATTATACAGGATGTGACATCACAGCTCAGGATATAATGTTATTATACAGGATGTGACATCACAGCTCAGCATATAAGGTTATTATACAGGATGTGACATCACAGCTCAGGATATAATGTTATTATACAGGGTGTGACATCACAGCTCAGTATATAATGTTATTATACAGGGTGTGACATCACAGCTCATGATATAATGTTATTATACGGGATGTGACATCACAGCTCATGATATAATGTTATTATACGGGATGTGACATCACAGCTCAGTATATAATGTTATTATACGGGATGTGACATCACAGCTCAGCATATAATGTTATTATACAGGGATGTGACATCACAGCTCAGCATATAAGGTTATTATACAGGATGTGACATCACAACTCAGGATATAATGTTATTATACAGGGGTGTGACATCACAGCTCAGTATATAATGTTATTATACAGGATGTGACATCACAGCTCAGGATATAATGTTATTATACAGGATGTGACATCACAGCTCAGGATATAATGTTATTATACAGGATGTGACATCACAGCTCAGTATATAATGTTATTATACAGGATGTGACATCACAGCTCAGGATATAATGTTATTATACAGGGATGTGACATCACAGCTCAGGATATACTGTTATTATACAGGGATGTGACATCACAGCTCAGTATATAATGTTATTATACGGGATGTGACATCACAGCTCAGGATATAATGTTATTATACGGGATGTGACATCACAGCTCAGGATATAATGTTATTATACAGGGATGTGACATCACAGCTCAGGATATAATGTTATTATACAGGATGTGACATCACAGTTCAGGATATAATGTTATTATACAGGGGTGTGACATCACAGCTCAGGATATAATGTTATTATACAGGGATGTGACATCACAGCTCAGGATATACTGTTATTATACAGGGGTGTGACATCACAGCTCAGGATATAATGTTATTATACAGGGATGTGACATCACAGCTCAGGATATACTGTTATTATACAGGGATGTGACATCACAGCTCTGTATATAATGTTATTATACAGGGGTGTGACATCACAGCTCAGGATATAATGTTATTATACAGGATGTGACATCACAGCTCAGGATATAATGTTATTATACAGGATGTGACATCACAGCTCAGGATATAATGTTATTATACAGGATGTGACATCACAGCTCAGGATATAATGTTATTATACAGGGATGTGACATCACAGCTCAGGATATAATGTTATTATACAGGGATGTGACATCACAGCTCAGGATATAATGTTATTATACAGGATGTGACATCACAGCTCAGGATATAATGTTATTATACAGGATGTGACATCACAGCTCAGTATATAATGTTATTATACAGGATGTGACATCACAGCTCAGGATATAATGTTATTATACAGGGATGTGACATCACAGCTCAGCATATAATGTTATTATACAGGATGTGACATCACAGCTGAGGATATAATGTTATTCAGGATGTGACATCACAGCTCAGGGTATAATGTTATTATACAGGGATGTGACATCACAGCTCAGTATATAATGTTATTATACAGGATGTGACATCACAGCTCAGTATATAATGTTATTATACAGGGGTGTGACATCACAGCTCAGGATATAATGTTATTATACAGGGTGTGACATCACAGCTCAGGATATAATGTTATTATACAGGGTGTGACATCACAGCTCAGGATATAATGTTATTATACAGGATGTGACATCACAGCTCAGGATATAATGTTATTATACAGGGGTGTGACATCACAGCTCAGTATATAATGTTATTATACAGGATGTGACATCACAACTCAGGGTATAATGTTATTATACAGGGATGTGACATCACAACTCAGGATATAATGTTATTATACAGGGTGTGACATCACAGCTCAGCATATAAGGTTATTATACAGGATGTGACATCACAGCTCATGATATAATGTTATTATACGGGATGTGACATCACAGCTCAGTATATAATGTTATTATACAGGATGTGACATCACAGCTCAGGATATAATGTTATTATACAGGATGTGACATCACAGCTCAGTATATAATGTTATTATACAGGATGTGACATCACAGCTCAGGATATAATGTTATTATACAGGGTGTGACATCACAGCTCAGTATATAATGTTATTATACAGGGGTGTGACATCACAGCTCAGGATATAATGTTATTATACAGGGTGTGACATCACAGCTCAGGATATAATGTTATTATACAGGGTGTGACATCACAGCTCAGGATATAATGTTATTATACAGGGTGTGACATCACAGCTCAGGATATAATGTTATTATACAGGGGTGTGACATCACAGCTCAGTATATAATGTTATTATACAGGATGTGACATCACAACTCAGGATATAATGTTATTATACAGGATGTGACATCACAGCTCAGGATATAATGTTATTATACAGGATGTGACATCACAGCTCAGGATATAATGTTATTATACAGGATGTGACATCACAGCTCAGTATATAATGTTATTATACAGGGTGTGACATCACAGCTCAGTATATAATGTTATTATACAGGATGTGACATCACAGCTCATGATATAATGTTATTATACAGGATGTGACATCACAGCTCATGATATAATGTTATTATACGGGATGTGACATCACAGCTCAGGATATAATGTTATTATACAGGGTGTGACATCACAGCTCAGCATATAATGTTATTATACAGGGATGTGACATCACAGCTCAGGATATAATGTTATTATACAGGATGTGACATCACAGCTCAGGATATAATGTTATTATACAGGATGTGACATCACAGCTCAGTATATAATGTTATTATACAGGATGTGACATCACAGCTCAGTATATAATGTTATTATACAGGATGTGACATCACAGCTCAGTATATAATGTTATTATACAGGGTGTGACATCACAGCTCAGCATATAAGGTTATTATACAGGGTGTGACATCACAACTCAGGATATAATGTTATTATACAGGGTGTGACATCACAGCTCAGTATATAATGTTATTATACAGGATGTGACATCACAGCTCATGATATAATGTTATTATACGGGATGTGACATCACAGCTCAGCATATAAGGTTATTATACAGGATGTGACATCACAGCTCAGCATATAATGTTATTATACAGGGATGTGACATCACAGCTCATGATATAATGTTATTATACAGGATGTGACATCACAGCTCAGGATATAATGTTATTATACAGGATGTGACATCACAGCTCAGTATATAATGTTATTATACAGGATGTGACATCACAGCTCAGGATATACTGTTATTATACAGGATGTGACATCACAGCTCAGGATATAATGTTATTATACAGGGTGTGACATCACAGCTCAGGATATAATGTTATTATACAGGATGTGACATCACAGCTCAGGATATAATGTTATTATACAGGGTGTGACATCACAGCTCAGTATATAATGTTATTATACAGGGTGTGACATCACAGCTCAGGATATACTGTTATTATACAGGATGTGACATCACAGCTCAGGATATAATGTTATTATACAGGATGTGACATCACAGCTCAGGATATAATGTTATTATACAGGGTGTGACATCACAGCTCAGCATATAAGGTTATTATACGGGATGTGACATCACAGCTCAGTATATAATGTTATTATACAGGATGTGACATCACAGCTCAGGATATAATGTTATTATACAGGATGTGACATCACAGCTCAGGATATAATGTTATTATACAGGATGTGACATCACAGCTCAGCATATAATGTTATTATACAGGGATGTGACATCACAGCTCATGATATAATGTTATTATACAGGATGTGACATCACAGCTCAGGATATAATGTTATTATACAGGATGTGACATCACAGCTCAGTATATAATGTTATTATACAGGATGTGACATCACAGCTCAGTATATAATGTTATTATACAGGATGTGACATCACAACTCAGGATATAATGTTATTATACAGGGTGTGACATCACAGCTCAGTATATAATGTTATTATACGGGATGTGACATCACAGCTCAGTATATAATGTTATTATACAGGGGTGTGACATCACAGCTCAGGATATAATGTTATTATACAGGATGTGACATCACAGCTCAGTATATAATGTTATTATACAGGATGTGACATCACAGCTCAGGATATAATGTTATTATACAGGGGTGTGACATCACAGCTCAGTATATACTGTTATTATACAGGGGTGTGACATCACAGCTCAGGATATAATGTTATTATACAGGGTGTGACATCACAGCTCAGCATATAATGTTATTATACAGGGATGTGACATCACAGCTCAGGATATAATGTTATTATACAGGATGTGACATCACAGCTCAGGATATAATGTTATTATACAGGATGTGACATCACAGCTCAGCATATAAGGTTATTATACAGGATGTGACATCACAGCTCAGGATATAATGTTATTATACAGGGTGTGACATCACAGCTCAGTATATAATGTTATTATACAGGGTGTGACATCACAGCTCATGATATAATGTTATTATACGGGATGTGACATCACAGCTCATGATATAATGTTATTATACGGGATGTGACATCACAGCTCAGTATATAATGTTATTATACGGGATGTGACATCACAGCTCAGCATATAATGTTATTATACAGGGATGTGACATCACAGCTCAGCATATAAGGTTATTATACAGGATGTGACATCACAACTCAGGATATAATGTTATTATACAGGGGTGTGACATCACAGCTCAGGATATAATGTTATTATACAGGATGTGACATCACAGCTCATGATATAATGTTATTATACAGGATGTGACATCACAACTCAGGATATAATGTTATTATACAGGGGTGTGACATCACAGCTCAGTATATAATGTTATTATACAGGGGTGTGACATCACAGCTCAGGATATAATGTTATTATACAGGGATGTGACATCACAGCTCATGATATAATGTTATTATACAGGATGTGACATCACAGCTCAGTATATAATGTTATTATACAGGATGTGACATCACAGCTCAGTATATAATGTTATTATACAGGGATGTGACATCACAGCTCAGTATATAATGTTATTATACAGGGTGTGACATCACAGCTCAGTATATAATGTTATTATACAGGATGTGACATCACAGCTCAGTATATAATGTTATTATACAGGATGTGACATCACAGCTCAGTATATAATGTTATTATACAGGGATGTGACATCACAGCTCAGGATATAATGTTATTATACAGGGTGTGACATCACAGCTCAGGATATAATGGTTATTATACAGGGATGTGACATCACAGCTCAGGATATAATGTTATTATACAGGGTGTGACATCACAGCTCAGTATATAATGTTATTATACAGGGATGTGACATCACAGCTCAGTATATAATGTTATTATACAGGGGTGTGACATCACAGCTCAGTATATAATGTTATTATACAGGGTGTGACATCACAGCTCAGGATATAATGTTATTATACAGGATGTGACATCACAGCTCAGTATATAATGTTATTATACAGGATGTGACATCACAGCTCAGGATATAATGTTATTATACAGGGGTGTGACATCACAGCTCAGTATATACTGTTATTATACAGGGGTGTGACATCACAGCTCAGTATGTAATGTTATTATACAGGGGTGTGACATCACAGCTCAGTATATACTGTTATTATACAGGGGTGTGACATCACAGCTCAGGATATAATGTTATTATACAGGATGTGACATCACAGCTCAGTATATACTGTTATTATACAGGATGTGACATCACAGCTCAGCATATAATGTTATTATACAGGATGTGACATCACAGCTCATGATATAATGTTATTATACGGGATGTGACATCACAGCTCAGGATATAATGTTATTATACAGGGTGTGACATCACAGCTCAGCATATAATGTTATTATACAGGGATGTGACATCACAGCTCAGGATATAATGTTATTATACAGGATGTGACATCACAGCTCAGGATATAATGTTATTATACAGGATGTGACATCACAGCTCAGTATATAATGTTATTATACAGGATGTGACATCACAGCTCAGTATATAATGTTATTATACAGGATGTGACATCACAGCTCAGTATATAATGTTATTATACAGGGTGTGACATCACAGCTCAGCATATAAGGTTATTATACAGGGTGTGACATCACAACTCAGGATATAATGTTATTATACAGGGTGTGACATCACAGCTCAGTATATAATGTTATTATACAGGATGTGACATCACAGCTCATGATATAATGTTATTATACGGGATGTGACATCACAGCTCAGCATATAAGGTTATTATACAGGATGTGACATCACAGCTCAGCATATAATGTTATTATACAGGGATGTGACATCACAGCTCATGATATAATGTTATTATACAGGATGTGACATCACAGCTCAGGATATAATGTTATTATACAGGATGTGACATCACAGCTCAGTATATAATGTTATTATACAGGATGTGACATCACAGCTCAGGATATACTGTTATTATACAGGATGTGACATCACAGCTCAGGATATAATGTTATTATACAGGATGTGACATCACAGCTCAGGATATAATGTTATTATACAGGGTGTGACATCACAGCTCAGGATATAATGTTATTATACAGGATGTGACATCACAGCTCAGGATATAATGTTATTATACAGGGTGTGACATCACAGCTCAGTATATAATGTTATTATACAGGGTGTGACATCACAGCTCAGGATATACTGTTATTATACAGGATGTGACATCACAGCTCAGGATATAATGTTATTATACAGGATGTGACATCACAGCTCAGGATATAATGTTATTATACAGGGTGTGACATCACAGCTCAGCATATAAGGTTATTATACGGGATGTGACATCACAGCTCAGTATATAATGTTATTATACAGGATGTGACATCACAGCTCAGGATATAATGTTATTATACAGGATGTGACATCACAGCTCAGGATATAATGTTATTATACAGGATGTGACATCACAGCTCAGCATATAATGTTATTATACAGGGATGTGACATCACAGCTCATGATATAATGTTATTATACAGGATGTGACATCACAGCTCAGGATATAATGTTATTATACAGGATGTGACATCACAGCTCAGTATATAATGTTATTATACAGGATGTGACATCACAACTCAGTATATAATGTTATTATACGGGATGTGACATCACAGCTCAGTATATAATGTTATTATACAGGGGTGTGACATCACAGCTCAGGATATAATGTTATTATACAGGATGTGACATCACAGCTCAGTATATAATGTTATTATACAGGATGTGACATCACAGCTCAGGATATAATGTTATTATACAGGGGTGTGACATCACAGCTCAGTATATACTGTTATTATACAGGGGTGTGACATCACAGCTCAGGATATAATGTTATTATACAGGGTGTGACATCACAGCTCAGCATATAATGTTATTATACAGGGATGTGACATCACAGCTCAGGATATAATGTTATTATACAGGATGTGACATCACAGCTCAGGATATAATGTTATTATACAGGGATGTGACATCACAGCTCAGTATATAATGTTATTATACAGGGATGTGACATCACAACTCAGGATATAATGTTATTATACAGGGTGTGACATCACAGCTCAGTATATACTGTTATTATACAGGGGTGTGACATCACAGCTCAGGATATAATGTTATTATACAGGGTGTGACATCACAGCTCAGCATATAATGTTATTATACAGGGATGTGACATCACAGCTCAGGATATAATGTTATTATACAGGATGTGACATCACAGCTCAGGATATAATGTTATTATACAGGGATGTGACATCACAGCTCAGTATATAATGTTATTATACAGGGATGTGACATCACAACTCAGGATATAATGTTATTATACAGGGTGTGACATCACAGCTCAGTATATAATGTTATTATACAGGATGTGACATCACAGCTCATGATATAATGTTATTATACGGGATGTGACATCACAGCTCATGATATAATGTTATTATACGGGATGTGACATCACAGCTCAGGATATAATGTTATTATACAGGGTGTGACATCACAGCTCAGCATATAATGTTATTATACAGGGATGTGACATCACAGCTCAGGATATAATGTTATTATACAGGATGTGACATCACAGCTCAGGATATAATGTTATTATACAGGATGTGACATCACAGCTCAGCATATAAGGTTATTATACAGGATGTGACATCACAACTCAGGATATAATGTTATTATACAGGGTGTGACATCACAGCTCAGTATATAATGTTATTATACAGGGTGTGACATCACAGCTCATGATATAATGTTATTATACGGGATGTGACATCACAGCTCATGATATAATGTTATTATACGGGATGTGACATCACAGCTCAGTATATAATGTTATTATACGGGATGTGACATCACAGCTCAGTATATAATGTTATTATACGGGATGTGACATCACAGCTCAGCATATAATGTTATTATACAGGATGTGACATCACAACTCAGCATATAAGGTTATTATACAGGATGTGACATCACAACTCAGGATATAATGTTATTATACAGGGGTGTGACATCACAGCTCAGGATATAATGTTATTATACAGGATGTGACATCACAGCTCATGATATAATGTTATTATACAGGATGTGACATCACAACTCAGGATATAATGTTATTATACAGGGGTGTGACATCACAGCTCAGTATATAATGTTATTATACAGGATGTGACATCACAGCTCATGATATAATGTTATTATACAGGATGTGACATCACAGCTCAGTATATAATGTTATTATACAGGATGTGACATCACAGCTCAGTATATAATGTTATTATACAGGGATGTGACATCACAGCTCAGTATATAATGTTATTATACAGGGGTGTGACATCACAGCTCAGTATATAATGTTATTATACAGGGATGTGACATCACAGCTCAGGATATAATGTTATTATACAGGGTGTGACATCACAGCTCAGGATATAATGGTTATTATACAGGGATGTGACATCACAGCTCAGGATATAATGTTATTATACAGGGTGTGACATCACAGCTCAGTATATAATGTTATTATACAGGGATGTGACATCACAGCTCAGTATATAATGTTATTATACAGGGGTGTGACATCACAGCTCAGTATATAATGTTATTATACAGGGTGTGACATCACAGCTCAGGATATAATGTTATTATACAGGATGTGACATCACAGCTCAGTATATAATGTTATTATACAGGATGTGACATCACAGCTCAGGATATAATGTTATTATACAGGGGTGTGACATCACAGCTCAGTATATACTGTTATTATACAGGGGTGTGACATCACAGCTCAGTATGTAATGTTATTATACAGGGGTGTGACATCACAGCTCAGTATATACTGTTATTATACAGGGGTGTGACATCACAGCTCAGGATATAATGTTATTATACAGGATGTGACATCACAGCTCAGTATATACTGTTATTATACAGGATGTGACATCACAGCTCATGATATAATGTTATTATACAGGATGTGACATCACTGCTGTATATAATGTTGTGTTTTTCAGCAAGAGGGCTCGCTTTGCGCCCAGCACTGCCTCAATAACCTCCTTCAGGGGGAGTACTTCAGTCCTGTGGAGCTGTCGACCATCGCCATGCAGCTGGACGAGCAGGAGCGGATGAGGATGGCGGAGGGCGGCCTGGCCACCGCCGAGTACCGTACCTTTGTGGAGGTAAGGGCGACACCACCCGAATGCATATTAAAGGGGTGGTGCACTGGACGGCAGGGTTGTATGATGCTCCCGACACCCCAGAGTCTACGTGTAAGCTGGGTCTCTGCTTGCTGTCAGTGCATGGGAACATTTCGGTTACATCATCAGACTGTTATCCTCCGCAGACCCAATTCTTATAATTGCTGAATGTTTGTTACAATGTATGGCTGTGTGCACACGATGCGTTTTTTACCGCGGAAACGCTGCGTTTTGAACCGCAGCGTTTCAGTGGCAAATTGCATGCGTTCAGCTTTCCCAGCAAAGTGTATGGGAAAGCTGAAAAATCAGTGCACATGCTGCGTTTCTTTCCGCAGCGTTTTGGATGCCAAAAATCGGTGCGGAAAGAAAAGCAGCATGTCACTTCTTTTGTGCGTTGTGGCTGCGTTCTCTCCCCCATTGAAATCAATGATGTGGGGTCAGAACGCAGCCACAATGCATGGACCTGCTTTTTTGTTGCGGTCCGCGGCCTTTGTCGGCATACAGAACGCAGGCATTTACCTGGAAGTGAGGTCAAGAGGCTTCCTGTTGACCTCACTTCCTGGCAAAGCCCCCGGTGTCGCCAAAGTGCCCGCCCCGACCCCCGACCCCCCTCCCGAAAATCCAACATGGCCGCGCGCACAGTAGCGCACCGGCCGCCCTGCTCCTATGATTTCTGTCGCATGTGCAATAACACATGCGACAGAAAACTGTTCCCCAGGCCCTGCCCGTTCACCCCCTATTCCCCCCGGTGTCATACATACCTGTCCGGTCGCAGCGCTGATCCCCCGCGGCCCCCTCCTCCTTCAGTGCACGCTGGCCGGTCACATGTGCAGAGCAGCTGACAGCCAGCACAGTGTTCAGTGTGAGCTGTGCTGGCTGCTCGCACTCTGCAGCTGTGACCCGGGGAGAGTGGGTGCAGATTTTTGCACCCACTCTCCTCAAATGGAGGGTCTGCCCTCCTAGAATATGGGGGATACGTTTCCTGAACGTGCCCCCATATTCTAGAAGGTCCAGAGGCGACGTGGGACATCCATATGGATTTCTGCGGACCCATTTTTTTTTATTAAATTGGAGAACAAGGGAATGATTTGGGGAGTGTTTTTTCTAATAAAACATTTTTTGTTGTCTTTTTTTGCTTTTGTTTACTGTCAATTAGTTATGTCGGGTGTCTGATAGACGCCGTGACATCACTAATTGCTGGGCTTGATGCCAGGTGACATTACACATCTGGTATCAACCCCATTTATTACCCCGTTAGCCAACGCACCAGGGCGCGGGATGAGTTGGGGCGAAGCGCCAGGATTGGCGCATCTAATGGATGAACCACTTCTGGGGCGGCTGCGGCCTGCTATTTTTAGGCTGGGAAGAGTCCAATAACCATGGCTCTTCCCACCCTGAGAATACCAGACCCCAGCTGTCAGCTTCACCTTGGCTGGTGATCTAATTTGGGGGGACCCCATGTTATTTTTTTTTTTATTCTTTATTTAAAAATAAAAAAAAAAACATGGGGAGCCCTCCAAATTGATCACCAGCCAAGATGAAGCTGCCAGCTGTGGTTTGCAGGCTACAGCTGTCTGCTTTACCCTGACTGGCTATCAAAAATAGGGGGGACCCCACGCCATTTTTTTCATTTTTTTTTTTTTTTTTTTTTATTGGATAAATACTAAGCTAGGCACCCTTTAGTGCCACATGAAAGGTACTAAAGGTGCCAGCTTAGAATATGCAGGCGGGGGTAGGACGTTCTATATATTTGACATCCCTTCATCCATTGACGCTTTTTAGGCTGTGTGTCCACAATCAGGGTTTGCAGCGTTATGGGCGCTGAGTGTTTTCCCTGCGTCCATAACGCTGCGTTGTGCAGTAGAAGCACAGTGGAAGGATTTTTGGAGATCCCATGCCCACTGTGCTTCTTTTCTCCGCAGCATAAACTGACCGGTAGCGTGGCTTCCCGAGCCTCAGCATGTCAATTTATGCTGCGGAGACGAGAGTGTTCTCTGCAGGTAGCATAGAGCTCCACAGCAGCCTGAACCCAAATCGTGGGCATGGGCAGCTGCAGGAAGGCTGGCACTGTGTACTAGACGCCGTGTCGCTGGATCATGGCCACATAGCCTTAGGCCCCTTTCACACGTCAGTGATTCTGGGACGTTTGTGCTTTTTTTTAAACGTACCAGAATCACTGACATACGCAGACCCATTATAATGAATGGGTCTGCTCACACATCAGTGATTTTTCACTGCACGTGTCTCCATGCGGCGTACCCGCGTGTGCGTGATTGCGGCACGGAGACATGTCCATTTTTTTCTGGCATCACTGATGTCCCACGGATCACGCAGTGGTGTGGTCCGTGAAACACGTGCCAGAAAAAAACGTGCTTTTAAAATAAAAAACATTTTAACTCACCCGGCTCCAGCGATGTCCTCTGCAGCCCGTCCTCCCTGTTCCTTCTGTGCCGGCTCATTATTGTCGCGCATATTCATGATGCACGACACAGCCGACCCGGAAGCAGCTGCTGCGGGGGTCAGCGCCGGCCGGATGCTGCACCGCGGGAGCGATCAGCACCATGGAGAGCGGGAGCGGGCACAGGTGAGTTAATCTCTAAGTGCAATCACGGGCCACGGAGAACGGAGCCCGGATTGCACTTAGACAACCCACGTGTGCCGTGATTCACGGCACACGGAGGGACATGTGCGTGTTTTACACGCCAGTGAAAAACGTCAGTGTTTTTCACTGACATGTGAAGCGGGCCTAAAAGTGAGAATATTGTTGCTACAGCAACATTTTGGGTGAAGTAGCTGTGGATTCGAAATGCTTAATATACTCCTGAATAAAATCCTTGATGGGTGCAGATTCCAAAATGGGGTCACTTGTGGGGGTTTTCTGACGTATAGGTACCTAAGGGGCTTGGTGCGCGAAGTTTATTTCAACTTTTCCAAAATTCAAATGGTGCTCCTTCCATTCCAAGCCCTCCCATTTATCCAAACAGAATGTGGAGAAGGAAATGACATCACAGGTTTTTTTTTCCAAAGGTCTGTGTTCAACCAACTTTATTATCACTGACAAGTCTTAAAAAACGCACCTAAAAAAACGCATGAAAAACGCATGAAAAACGCATGAAAAACGCATGCGTTTTCGATGCGTTGTTTCTCAAAAAGCATTGTTTACAATTCTCCCCTCTGCCAGAGGGTGCGTTTTTTTCCGCGCGGAAAAAAAAGCAACGTGTGCACATACCCTATCAGTGTTTTATAATTATATGTGAGTAAACCACAGTTTTGCAGTCTCATAACACATCTGCTACCGATGCTGGACTGATACATAGTAACGAATTATCAGTTCTGTAAGAAGTACTGGGGTTTTTACTGCAAAATTTGACCTTTGCTATATGTTAGGAGGGGTCCTGGCCCCACCTTGTGTCTGGATGATTATAGTGTTTATTACTGATTACTCCACTGTTTCCATATTGCAGCAGCCATCAGGAAACATGGACGACAGCGGATTCTTCTCCATTCAGGTGAGTCTTGTACATAACGATCAGAGGGTCCCCATCTGCCAAAAATATCCTAACCCATTACCCCCCACCCAGAGACCCTGCTTAGACCACTCACCAGTGACTGCACCTGCAGAATAGTGAGTGCAGCTCTGGAGTATAATACAGGAGGTAACTCAGGATCAGTAATGTATGTACACAGTGACTGCACCAGCAGAATAGTGAGCGCAGCTCTGGAGGATAATACAGGAGGTAACTCAGGATCAGTAATGTAATGTATGTACACAGTGACTGCACCAGCAGAATAGTGAGTGCAGCTCTGGAGTATACTGATCCTGAGTTACCTCCTGTATTAATGTAATGTATGTACACAGTGACTGCACCAGCAGAATAGTGAGTGCAGCTCTGGAGTATAATACAGAAGGTAACTCAGGATCAGTAATGTAATGTATGTACACAGTGACTGCACCAGCAGAATAGTGAGTGTAGCTCTGGAGTATAATACAGAAGGTAACTCAGGATCAGTAATGTAATGTATGTACACAGTGACTGCACCAGCAGAATAGTGAGTGCAGCTCTGGAGTATAATACAGGATATAACACAGGATCAGTAATGTAATGTATGTACACAGTGACTGCTCCAGCAGAATAGTGAGTGCAGCTCTGAAGTATAATACAGGAGGTAACTCAGGATCAGTAATGTAATGTATGTACACAGTGACTGCACCAGCAGAATAGTGAGTGCAGCTCTGGGGTATAATACAGGAGGTAACTCAGGATCAGTAATGTAATGCATGTACACAGTGACTGCACCAGCAGAATAGTGAGTACAGCTCTGGAGTATAATACAGGAGGTAACTCAGGATCAGTAATGTATGTACACAGTGACTGCACCAGCAGAATAGTGAGTGCAGCTCTGGAGTATAATACAGGAGGTAACTCAGGATCAGTAATTTATGTACACAGTGACTGCACCAGCAGAATAGTGAGTGCAGCTCTGTCTGTATATATTTTCTTAGTTGTTAATAATAGAGAAATATATAGTTATTTTTCTTATAAGGATCAGTATTACAGAGTTTGAAATGATTTGGGCACTCTGGATTGATGATTTTGGTTTTGTGTACATAAAGCTTTTCAGATTCAGGTTGTTTCTGATTATATATTGAGTTCCATCTTACCAGTGCCATGCAATGCTCAGGAGGATGTGCTGCATATTCTTCTCTTGTGTCGCTTTGTTCGCCTGCAGCTGGTACCTCCGTAACTCTACATCCATTCTCCTTCCTCTCTGCTTTTTCCTGTATCCATGATGCTGTGCCAAATATCCTACTGATGTGTATTAAGTAGTAAAAATGGTTTGCCTTACTGTTGTTAAATGTGGGGTGGGGGTGGGGGTGGGGGGGGGATCTGGGCACCTGTTTTGTGCTTCTTTCCCTTTTGGGAGAGTGTTTTTTTTTGTTTATGCTAAAAACTGGTCAATAAAAAAATATCTGATTTAAAAAAAACAAACAAACCTTTAGTGAATGTTTTGGAAAGTGCCGCATTGTTCTCTGGATTTGTGCAGGGTGCGGTGACTGTTTTCTCGCTTTCTTCTTTGCAGGTTATTAGTGACGCGCTCAGAGTTTGGGGACTAGAACTGATTCTCTTTAACAGTCCTGAGTATCAGACCCTCGGCATCGATCCCATGTGAGACTCCAGATTTGTGGAACATTTCGGTTATTTGTTTGTTTGCTGAGTGCAGGATTAATCAGCGCGTTTTATCTGTTAAACTCATTTATTTATTTTCCTTCTGTAGAAACGAGCGCGCCTTTATATGTAATTACAAGGAGCATTGGTTTACAGTACGGAAGCTCGGTAAACAGGTATGTCCCTGCCCGGGCGCGGCAGAGTACATCGAGCTACTGTGACATGTCATCTCTGATACAGAAATCTTGTCATTTGGAACTTTTTTTAAAGTTCTGTAGATGCAAGCTGCAGTGTAAAGCATGGAGGTTTTTGTGTTTGGGGTTTTGTGCATTTGCGTACATTATTTCCACCTTTAGTAAATTCACTCCCACAGTTCTATAATGATGGTATTTGTCTTTGCCCCATAAGACCCTCCATTCTATACACTGCAGGGTCACAGACCTGGAGGAGTCATATTATTATGTGACACTATTAGATGTTATACATCCAGCCCTATCTAATATATAAAGCTGAATGTGTGTATGTATGTGTGTCCGGGATTGGCATCCGCACCGTCGCAGCTACAGCCACAAAATTTTGCACACTCACATGTCTGGACCCCGAGAGCGTCATAGGCTATGTTTTGAGGGGAAATTTTAACCCTGCGCTTTACAGTTATTCACCAAAAAACCTGCCTCCATTAAAGCAAATGGAGCTGGGAGCCACAGTGCAGCCAGAACTTCAGAAGAATGCGCAGCCACGCCCTTATATGGAATGTTGGCGTGTCACAATGCAGCCAGGGAAAGAGACAGACATAGACGGGGAAAGAGGCAGACACAGACGGGGAAAGAGGCAGACACAGACGGGGAAAGAGGCAGACACAGACGGGGAAAGAGGCAGACACAGACGGGGAAAGAGGCAGACACAGACGGGGAAAGAGGCAGACACAGACGGGGAAAGAGGCAGACACAGACGGGGAAAGAGGCAGACACAGACGGGGAAAGAGGCAGACACAGACGGGGAAAGAGGCAGACACAGACGGGGAAAGAGGCAGACACAGACGGGGAAAGAGGCAGACACAGACGGGGAAAGAGGCAGGTTAAGAGACAAAGAGACAGACACAGGGAAACAGACAGGGAAAGAGAGGGAAAGAGACAGGTTAAGAGACAAAGAGACAGACACAGGGAAACAGACAGGGAAAGAGAGGAAAAGAGACAGACAGGGTAAGAGACAGACAAAGACAGGTAAAGAGACAGACAAAGAGAGAGAGACAGAGATATATACAGAGGGGGAGACAGACATTATAATTACATTTATATCTATTTGTTTTGTGGTGTTTGTGTGCAGAATACATTTTTGTTAATACATTCTATTTTGTTAACAGCAGTTATTAACCCAGGCGAAGTCGGGTAGTACAGCTAGTATATATATAATGGATCTTTTGCCCTGGGATCCGGATGCCTTGGAAGCTGCTGATAGTCCGTGTGTGACAGCAGATGATGGCGGTCATATACTTGTCATCAGCGCTTTCATTTATTCAGTTTGTTAATTCTTTTAATTCATTTTTTTTAATTATTTTTATATTTATTTTTTACACTTTTTGCAGTGGTTCAACTTGAATTCCCTGCTGACCGGCCCCGAGCTCATATCAGACACCTACCTTGCACTCTTCTTAGCGCAGCTGCAACAGGAAGGTAACGCTCCATATTGTCTGTCTCCTACAACTGCTGATGGTACGTGTAACCCCCAAGCCCAACGTTCAGCCCGTCCTCCTCCGTCCTCCATAAACCGCTGCAGACAGTCACAATAGCCACTGCAGTAGACGGAGCATATACTGGGGCCTATGAGGAGCTGAGCTAATCTGCAGGAATATTGGCCCATGTGGACGCCCCCCACACGTCCTGATGGGACGGGCTCATCCATTGCTGCTCCGTTTGTTCATCCAATCCATTCCTCAGACCCTCTGACTTTTTTATATCAGAACAATTCTTCACATCCTCTTCTGGTACTTTCATCTGAACATCTTTATCTGATCCTTCCAGCTAAGCCTTTTTTCTCATCCTCCTTTGATCCTTTTATCATAACTGTTCTTCACATCTTCCACTGATCCTTAAGGGGGCTTTACACGCAACGACATCGCTAACGAGATGTCGTTGGGGTCACGGAATTTGTGACGCACATCCGGCCTCGTTAGCAACGTCGTTGCCTGTGAAACGCACGAACGACCGTTAACGATAAAAAATCCTCCTTGATTGTTGACACGCCGTTCTAATCTCAAATATTGTTGATGTTGCAGGACGCAGGTTGTTCGTTGTTCCTGCGGCAGCAGACATCGCTACGTGTGACACCGCAGGAACGAGGAACAACATCGTACCTGCGGCCGCCGGCAACGAGGAAGGAAGGAGGTGGGCGGGATGTTACGGCCGCTCATCTCCGCCCCTCCGCTTCTATTGGGCGGTTGCTTAGTGACGCCGCATGGAACGCCCCCTTAGAAAGGAGGTGGTTCGCCGGCCAGAGCGACATCGCTAGGCAGGTAAGTCCACGTGACGGGTGTTAGCGATGCTGTGCGCCACAGGCAGCGATTTGCCCGTGACGCACAACCGACGGGGGCGGGTGCTTTCACCAGCAACATGTCACTGCGTGTAAAGAAGCCTTTAGCATCTGAGCAAGTCTTTGCATCCTACGCTAATCCTTTCATCAGAACTTCCTTCACATTCTCCATTGATCATTATGATTCTTTAAGTCCTCCTCTGGATTCTTTCTTCCGAGTTATTCCTCACATCCTCCTCTGATCTTTCATCAGAACGATTATTTTGTATCCTCCTCTACTCCTTACATCAGGATTATTTTTCACATCCTCCTCTGACCATTTTATTCATAATGATTCTTCACATCCTTCTCTGATCTCTTTTATCAGAGCGATTCTGTAATTCCTTCTTTGATCTTTTTTTTTTCTGAATGATTCTTCACATCCTCTTCTGATACTTTCATCTGAACGATTCTCTACATCTTTATCAGATTCTTTCAGCTGAGCATTTTTTCTCATCCTCCTTTGATTCTATCATCAGAAATGTTTTTCACATCTTCCACTGATCCTTTAATCTGAGCAATTCTTCACATACACCTTTGGTCCTTCACATCTGAGCAAGTTCTTCATATCCTCTGCCAGTCATTTCATCAGAACATCCTTCACATTTTCTATTGATCCTTGCATCTTAATGATGCCTTAACTCTGCTGATTTATTTCATCAGAGCTATTCTTCACATCCTCCTTTGATCCTTTTATCAGAATGAATATATGCATCCTCCCCTGATCTTTGAGCAGAATGATTTTGTATCCTCCTCTGCTCCTTACATCAGTATGATCTTTCCCAATTTCCTAAGATCTCTTTCATCAGAATGATTCTGTATATCCTGCTCTGATCCTTTTTTCTTAATTCTTCACATCCTCTTCTGATACTTGCATCAGAACATTTGTTCACATCCTTCTCTTAAATTTTTCAACTGAACAGTTCTTATCCTGCTCAGACCTCCAACATCCTTCTCTGACTCTTTTCATCTGAACGATTCTTTACATCCTTCTCTGCTCCTTTCTACTCAACAATTGTTTAAATTCTGCTGAAACCTATTTAATATGAACCATCATCACATCCACCTTTTCTCCTTACGTCAGAATTATTTTTTGCAACCTCCTCTGACCCTTTCCGCCTTACTTCAGAAAGATTATTCACATCCTCCTCTGCTTCTTATATCTGAATGATCATTCGCATCCTCCTCTGATCCCTTCATCAGAATGACTCTTCTTATCCTTATTTGATCCTTTCATCCTTAGATCAGAACAATTAATCTCATCTTTCTCTTACCTTTTTTCATCTGAACAAATATTCACATCCTTCTCTGACCCTTTTCATCTGAATGATTCTTCACATCATCGTCTGATCACTTCATCACAATGATTCTTCATGTCTTCCTCTGATTCTTTCATCAGAACGAGTAATTATATCCTACTCAAACCTCTTTGTTCCTAACAATTTTTTATTACTTATCTCCTCTGATTTTTTCGTTCAGAACGATTCTTCACATTCTCCTTTGCCACTTCGTCATGCTTTTATTTCCACAGTTTTTTTCTTTCTCAATATGTCTTTCCTTGATGTTAGTATACACTCAACACCACAACACCAGACAACCATACAAAGTCGGCAGTGAAGTCCTGGCCCGGCTAGTCTAGCAGTTATGACCATGCGTTATTCCAATTAGGCCTGGGTCGCTTTGTTTTTCCTTTCTAATGTTGATTCACACTGCAACTGGTTCACGGAGAACCAAAAACTTGATTTTATGCTGCCCCCCTGGGTCTCGGGTCTACACCTGGATTTATACAAGGAAGCTCCAACTGTGATAGAGCTGATATCTCTAGTAAAGGGGCCACTCAGTGTATATTGCTATGCGGCCCTATGAGAGTTATTCCGGAGGGGGAGGAGAACATAATGTTTGGGATACATTTTTGACATTGCTGATACTTTTTCAGGTTACTCCATATTTGTAGTAAAGGGAGATCTACCTGACTGTGAAGCCGACCAGATCCTACAAATGGTGCGTGTGCAGCAGACGCAGCGGCCGCGGCTCATAGGAGAGGATGCAGCACTAAGAGACCAAAGGTAGTGACCGTGTCTGACCGGAGAAAGTGGTGCCACACGTAGAGATGAGCAAATCGATTCACAGGACCCTGGTCCAGCCATGTCAGCAGTCTGTGTCTGTCAGACGGGAGCCCTGAAGAGCACCTCCTGCTTACCATCAGCCTGTAGGCCCAGGTGTGGGATCAGCCTGTAGGCCCAGGTGTGGGATCAGCCTGTAGGCCCAGGTGTGGGATCAGCCTGTAGGCCCAGGTGTGGGATCAGCCTGTAGGCCCAGGGGTGGGATCAGCCTGTAGGCCCAGGTGTGGGATCAGCCTGTAGGCCCAGGTGTGGGATCAGCCTGTAGGCCCAGGGGTGGGATCAGCCTGTAGGCCCAGGTGTGGGATCAGCCTGTAGGCCCAGGTGTGGGATCAGCCTGTAGGCCCAGGTGTGGGATCAGCCTGTAGGCCCAGGTGTGGGAACATGTTGCAACGCTGGGTTCAAAAATCAGAAGAGGCGCAGGGGATTGTAGTCACTACGAAGAGGTTCACATGGCTCCCATCTTGTCATTGCTGCTGGACCAGGATCCTGTGCATCTATTCTCTGATCTGTAGTCACAGGGCCATAATCAGAGTATTACTAAATGAAGGTGCCTATGTGCCCGGGCAGGAGTTTAACCTTGGCCTAAGAGTTGGGTGTGATATTGGCCCCATACATAGAGGATAAAGGGAAGTATCCACCACTAACCAGTGCGAAGGGATTTCCAAGTTTTGATGTGTAATTCTCTGTTAGTTCACAGAGGACCATTCCCAGCATGGAGGAATCTCAGCTGTACGATGGCTCCCCCATGATGGACGAGGATGAGGAGAACCTGCAGAAGGCGCTGGCCCTCAGCAGGCAACAGATAGACATGGAGGACGAGGAGGCCGATCTCCGCAGAGCAATACGGCTCAGCATGCAAGGTACGGGGGTCCTGACACCCACAGCTTAGTTTCAGGGTCTCTCTTTACTGACATTGACCGCAAATCACTGGAAGGTGAAAATGGATCTGAATGATAAAGGGGGATTTGTAATTTATGAAGATGAACTGGGAAGAAAATTATGTGATAACTTGTTGAAATAAGTTATGGTTTGTTGCAATGTATCAGCGCAGTTCTCATGTATCGGTTCTCTCCAGACTGGATACAAGTTGTAGAGTATAGGATCCTACAATTTCTAAGGTTCTGCTTTTTTGCTCCTCCAACACTAAACCGCATGTGTTGAATTGCAGGCGGACATCGCAGTGAATTCACGGAAACCTCACCCCCAAACGTGCCACAGACATCAGGGACCTCCACAGAATCGCTCACACAGGAGGAACTGCGCCAAAGACGACAGATATATTATGAAAAGTAACAAATCGCTTTCATTTCATTCATTACATTGTATCAATCTTGAGAATTCACTGCAGATTCACAGATGATGGTAACCGGGAAATATTCTATTGTAGACAACAGCAGATAAAACACGAACAGTCCTCCGATGTAAACAACGCAACGACAGACGCCGCCGTAACCACCGGCACAGGTAACTAGTGTCCGCCAATGTGCATCCGCAGTAATGGATAGGAGGTGTTCTCAGTGATGTCACCGCTGATCTCTGGTGATGGATAGGAGGTGTTCTCAGTGATGTCACCGCTGATCTCTGGTGATGGATAGGCGATGTTCTCAGTGATGTCACCGCTGATCTCTGGTGATGGATAGGAGGTGTTCTCAGTGATGTCACCGCTGATCTCTGGTGATGGATAGGAGGTGTTCTCAGTGATGTCACCGCTGATCTCTGGTGATGGATAGGAGGTGTTCTCAGTGATGTCACCGCTGATCTCTGGTGATGGATAGGAGGTGTTCTCAGTGATGTCACCGCTGATCTCTGGTGATGGATAGGAGGTGTTCTCAGTGATGTCACCGCTGATCTCTGGTGATGGATAGGAGATGTTCTCAGTGATGTCACCGCTGATCTCTGGTGATGGATAGGAGGTGTTCTCAGTGATGTCACCGCTGATCTCTGGTGATGGATAGGAGGTGTTCTCAGTGATGTCACTGCTGATCTCTGGTGATGGATAGGAGGTGTTCTCAGTGACGTCACCGCTGATCTCTGGTGATGGATAGGAGGTGTTCTCAGTGATGTCACTGCTGATCTCTGGTGATGGATAGGAGGTGTTCTCAGTGATGTCACTGCTGATCTCTGGTGATGGATAGGCGGTGTTCTCAGTAATGTCACCGCTGATCTCTGGTGATGGATAGGAGGTGTTCTCAGTGATGTCACCGCTGATCTCTGGTGATGGATAGGAGGTGTTCTCAGTGATGTCACCCCTGATCTCTGGTGATGGATAGGAGGTGTTCTCAGTGATGTCACCTCTGATCTCTGGTGATGGATAGGAGGTGTTCTCAGTGACGTCACCGCTGATCTCTGGTGATGGATAGGAGGTGTTCTCAGTGATGTCACTGCTGATCTCTGGTGATGGATAGGAGGTGTTCTCAGTGATGTCACCGCTGACCTCTGGTGATGGATAGGAGGTGTTCTCAGTGATGTCACCCCTGATCTCTGGTGATGGATAGGAGGTGTTCTCAGTGATGTCACCTCTGATCTCTGGTGATGGATAGGAGGTGTTCTCAGTGACGTCACCGCTGATCTCTGGTGATGGATAGGAGGTGTTCTCAGTGATGTCACCGCTGATCTCTGGTGATGGATAGGAGGTGTTCTCAGTGATGTCACCGCTGACCTCTGGTGATGGATAGGAGGTGTTCTCAGTGATGTCACCGCTGATCTCTGGTGATGGATAGGAGGTGTTCTCAGTGATGTCACCGCTGACCTCTGGTGATGGATAGGAGGTGTTCTCAGTGATGTCACTGCTGATCTCTGGTGATGGATAGGCGGTGTTCTCAGTGATGTCACTGCTGATCTCTGGTGATGGATAGGAGGTGTTCTCAGTGATGTCACTGCTGATCTCTGGTGATGGATAGGCGGCGTTCTCGGTGATGTCACCGCTGATCTCTGGTGATGGATAGGCGGCGTTCTCGGTGATATCACCGCTGATCTCTTGACTTGTGATGTAACAGGTAGTTTTCCTTTCCTTCTGCAGATTCTGGGATGAGTGAGGACGACATGCTCCGAGCCGCCATGAAAATGTCTCTGGACACTGGTGGGACCAAGTCTGAGGACCAAAATAAATGACCAGCGGGCTCCGGCCCGTCCACTGTAAAGTGTCCTGTGTGAGCCGCCGCTGCTCGTCCTGCAGATAGTGAGGATGTACATACTGAATATTTCATCTGGACGGGCGGCAGCTTTGGATATTTGATGCTTTTATGAATGTCTTTTTAAACGTGTCCGTGTGCGTCCATTACTCATTCTTCACCACCGGAGCAGCGTTTCTTCTGCAGCCGCCTCCTCTCCCCTCTCTGACGGAACGTCACATGACCAAAGCACAAGCCACTCCTCCTTAAAGTTGACCATAGAGGTGGAGACTCGCCTCACATATCACAAGCTTTTGTCCTTGAAGGGCTCCCTGATATGACAGTGATCAGGACCAGATGCTGCGGGGGACCATATCCGACGTCGCCCTCTGTAGCGAGTATAAAGTGAGTTGCACTATGGCCCAATTGCTTTTTAAAAATGGGTTTTAGGCGTTTCTAAGAGTTTACCGGAGCGCCCCTTTAATGTAATCAAGAATGAGAGACTGGTGTGCTACCACTTTATCCATAGACCTTGTATGATTTGTCCATGTGATGTTTCTGCATTGCGCCGTTGGCCGATTATGCTCAGAGCTGGTCATGGCGGTGAGAAAGGCGTCACTCCGCTCATCCGTCATGGCCGCTGCAAACAATACGTTCCTGATTAAAGGGAAGCTCCGACTCCGCTCTCTTCAGCATCAGACTGGTAACGTCCCGTCTCTAGGTGCCGGTCCAGCGAGGAGTGAGCGGAACCGGAGGACCCCTTTAATGACCCCTCTCTGCCAGGATCATGTACTCACATGAGGGGGTCCCCTCCTGGTGATGGTGCTGTATCCCCCACATATTTCTCTTTTTTTGTGTTGTCCTACCGAGCACTCTACACAAAATAAAGAACTAATTTTATCTTTTCACTAATCTGCGAGGGATTATTCAGCGCGGACCGGTGTCATTGTCTTGTGGTTAGAGGATATCCCGCCAAACAGGGACTATCCCTTTAATTAAAGCAACTCTGTAAAATATTAAAGGGTTATTTAATCCCAACACTAATATTAGTCAGAAGCTACGATAAATCCATGGGGGACAAATGCAATAATGGATCGAGTCCTTGGCTGTTGCGCTGCTAGTCTTCTAGAGATTGGGCAGAGCGGCAGTTTACATGCCTCATCACTACTTTATGCAGTCAATGGTCGGACCCCACTGATCCTGTGGAGAGATGTCCCCTTATAACCAGGACACTTTTTTTCAATCAGCTGCCAAGATCGGGGTCTGTGCTTCCCATATACCTCACTGCTCCTATTCGGCTGCCGATCGAGTGATCGCTGGAGGATCCAGGATCAGCCGCAGTCTCTAATCGCGTTGTTTCCTTTACATTTGTCCTCTGTGCAACAGAAAGAAATTGTATTTGTGAGAAGACTTGTATTGGAATGATAACACTGATGACAGCTACAGGAGGAGTTGTCAGGGGCGCACAAAAAATACAATCTCTACAACAGGGGTCTCAAACACGCGGCCGAGGAGAGCGATCAGTAAGTTATAGCCACTGCCCCCTTTCAGCCGCCGCCACTGCCCCCCCCACCCATTACTACAGGATGGGCACATTACTATAGGATAGGGACAAGGTGGGTACACTACTATGGGATGGGGACATTACAAGGATGGACACATTACTATAGGATGGGGACAAGGTGGGTACACTACTATGGGATGGGGACATTACAAGGATGGACACATTACTACAGGATGGGGACAAGGTGGGTACACAACTATGGGATGGGGACATTACAAGGATGGGCACATTACTACAGGATGGGGACAAGGTGGGTACACTACTATGGGATGGGGACATTACAAGGATGGGCACATTACTACAGGATGGGGACAAGGTGGGTACACTACTATGGGATGGGGACATTACAAGGATGGGCACATTACTATAGGATGGGGACAAGGTGGGTACACTACTATGGGATGGGGACATTACAAGGATGGACACATTACTACAGGATGGGGACAAGGTGGGTACACTACTATGGGATGGGGACATTACAAGGATGGGCACATTACTATAGGATGGGGACAAGGTGGGTACACTACTATGGGATGGGGACATTACAAGGATGGGCACATTACTATAGGATGGGGACAAGGTGGGTACACTACTATGGGATGGGGACATTACAAGGATGGGCACATTACTATAGGATAGGGACAAGGTGGGTACACTACTATGGGATGGGGACATTACAAGGATGGGCACATTACTATAGGATGGGGACAAGGTGGGTACAATACTATAGGATGGGGACATTACTATAGGATGGGGACAAGGTGGGCACGTTACTATAGAATATGGACATTACTATAGAATGGGGACAAGGTTGGCACATTACTATAGAATGGGGACAAGGTTGGCACATTACTATAGAATGGGGACAAGGTTGGCACATTAATATAGAATGGGGACAAGGTTGGCACAGTACTACAGGATAGGGACATTACTACAAGGGGACAAGGATGAGAAACCTTACTATAGGATATGGATAAGGCTGGGGACATTACTATAGGATAGGCACATTACTACAGGATGGGGACAAGGATAGGCACATTACTACAGGATGGGGACAAGGTTGGAACATTACTATAGGATGGGGAGAAGGTGGGCACATGACTATAGGATGAGGACAAGGTGGGCACATGACTATAGGATAGGGACAAGGTGGGAACATGACTATAGGATGGGGACAAGGATAGGCACATCACTATAGGATGGGGACAAGGATAGGCACATTACTATAGGATGGGGGCAAGGATAGGCACATTACTATAGGATGGGGGCAAGGATAGGCACATTACTCTAGGATGGGGACAAGGATAGGCACATTACTATAGGATGGGGACAAGGATAGGCACATTACTATAGGATGGGGACAAGGATAGGCACATTACTACAGGATGGGGACAAGGATAGGCACATTACTACAGGATGGGGACAAGGATAGGCACATTACTATAGGATGGGGACAAGGTTGGAACATTACTATAGGATGGGGAGAAGGTGGGCACATGACTATTGGATGAGGACAAGGTGGGCACATGACTATAGGATAGGGACAAGGTGGGAACATGACTATAGGATGGGGACAAGGATAGGCACATTACTATAGGATGGGGACAAGGTTGGAACATTACTATAGGATGGGGACAAGGTGGGCACATTACTATAGGATGGGACAGTACTACAGGATAGGGAGATTGCTACAAGGATGAACACATTACTACAGGATGGGCACATTACGATAAGATGGGGAACATTACTAAAAGATATTGTCCAAAATTTCTATATAGTGCTGATTGTAACACTATTAGATACAAGAAAGGGATAAAATGTAAAAAAA
Source organism: Anomaloglossus baeobatrachus (assembly GCF_048569485.1). NCBI lineage: Eukaryota > Metazoa > Chordata > Amphibia > Anura > Aromobatidae > Anomaloglossus > Anomaloglossus baeobatrachus. The sequence continues at coordinate 11,871,469 of NC_134364.1, read as the reverse complement.
AACAAACCTCAAAATAAGGCATGACTTTTTTTTTTACCATGATCCAAAGGTGTGTAAAAAAAATATATGGTACCAATAAAAATGCCACACTGTCCTGCAAAGAATGTGGCCCCCCAAATTATTTTTTTTCCTCTGTGCGGCCCATACACCCAGCCGAGTTTGAGACCCCTGCTCTAGCGAATATCACACCAAATTGATTTAGCAATTATCAGGAGATTTCCAAATCTAGAAACAAGGGTAAGCATAGTGTCTGGTGTCACACTGCATCAACACCGCATCTGTGAAAACACAGGACAGAGAGGGACACCGGACGCACACCGCACAGAAAACCCCACTGGGAAGAGCGGAGGAGCCAATCGCAACAGTCCACAGGGCCCGGGGGACACGAGGAGAAAGGGAGGAGACAAATATCAAGTGTCCCCAGTGTAGCTAATCCTATCCTGTGTGGTACCGTGTGCTGAGCTGTGTATCTAATCCTCTCCTGTGTGATACTGTCTGCTGAGCTGTGTATCTAATCCTATCCTGTGTGATACTGTCTGCTGAGCTGTGTATCTAATCCTATCCTGTGTGATACTGTCTGCTGAGCTGTGTATCTAATCCTATCCTGTGTGATACTGTCTGCTGAGCTGTGTATCTAATCCTATCCTGTGTGATACTGTCTGCTGAGCTGTGTATCTAATCCTATCCTGTGTGATACTGTCTGCTGAGCTGTGTCTCTAATACCATCAGGTGTGATACTGCCTGGTGAGCTGTGTATCTAATCCTATCCTGTGTGATCCTGTTTGCTGAGCTGTGTATCTAATCTTATCCTGTGTGATACTGTCTGCTGAGCCATGTATCTAATCCCATTCTGTGATATTGTCTGCTGAGCCGTGTATCTAATCTTATCCTGTGTGATACTGTCTGCTGAGCTGTGTATCTAATCCTATCCTGTGTGATACTGTCTGCTGAGCTGTGTATCTAATCTTATCGTGTGATACTGTCAGCTGAGCTGTGTATCTAATCCTTTACTGTGTGATACTGTCTGCTGAGCCGTGTATCTAATCCTCTCCTGTGATACTGTCTGCTGAGCTGTGTATCTAATCCTATCCTGTGTGATACTGTCTGCTGAGCTGTGTATTTAATCCTATCCTGTGTGATACTGTGCTGAGCTGTGTATCTAATCCTCTCCTGTGTGATACTGTCTGCTGAGCTGTGTATTTAATCCTATCCTGTGTGATACTGTTCTGAGCTGTGTATCTAATCCTCTCCTGTGTAATACCGTCTGCTGAGCTGTGTTTCTAATCCTCTCCTGTGTGATACTGTGCTGAGCTGTGTTTCTAATCCTCTCCTGTGCTGAGCTGTGTATCTAATCCTCTCCTGTGTGATACTGTCCACTGAGCTATGTATCTAATCCTCTTGTGTGATATTGTGCTGAGCTGTGTATCTAATCCTCTCCTGTGTGATACTGTGCTGAGCTGTGTACCTGATCCTCTCCTGTGTGATACTATGCTGAGCTGTGTACCTGATCCTCTCCTGTGTGATACTGTGCTGAGCTGTGTACCTGATCCTCTCCTGTTTGATACTGTGCTGAGCTGTGTATCTAATCCTCTCCTGTGTGATACTGTGCTGAGCTGTATACCTGATCATCTCCTGTGTGATACTGTCCTGAGCCATGTATCTTATCCTCTCCTGTGTGATACTGTTTTGAGCCATGTATCTTATCCTCTCCTGTGTGATACTGTGCTGAGCCGTGTATCTAATCCTCTCCTGTGTGATACTGTGCTAAGCTGTGTACCTGATCCTCTCCTGTGTGATACTGTGCTGAGCTGTGTATGTAATCCTCTCCTGTGTGATACTGTCTGCTGAGCTGTGTATGTAATCCTCTCCTGTGTGATACTGTCTGCTGAGCTGTGTATCTAATCCTCTCCTGTGTGATACTGTCTGCTGAGCTGTGTATCTAAGCCTCTCCTGTGCGATACCGTCTGCTGAGCTGTGTATCTAAACCTCTCCTGTGTGATACTGTCTGCTGAGCTGTGTATTTAATCCTATCCTGTGTGATACTGTCTGCTGAGCTCTGTATCTAATCCTCTCCTGTGTGATACTGTCTGCTGAGCTCTGTATCTAATCCTATCCTGTGCTGAGCTGTGTATCTAATCCTGTCCTGTGTGATACTTTGCTGAGCTGTGTATCTAATCCTCTCCTGTGTGATACTGTCTGCTGAGCTGTGTATCTAATCCTCTCCTGTGTGATACTGTCTGCTGAGCCGTGTATCTAATCCTCTCCTGTGCGATACTGTCTGCTGAGCTGTGTATCTTATCCGCTCCTGTGTGATACTGCCTGCTGAGCTGTGTATCTAATCCTCTCCTGTGTGATACTGTCTGCTGAGCCGTGTATCTAATCCTATCCTGTGTGATACTGTCTGCTGAGCTGTGCATCTAATCCTCTCCTGTGATACTGTCTGCTGAGCTGTGTATCTAATCCTGTCCTGTGTGATACTGTCTGCTGAGCTGTGTATCTAATCCTCTCCTGTGTGATACTGTCTGCTGAGCTGTGTATCTAATCCTCTCCTGTGTGATACTGTGCTGAGCTGTGTATCTACTCCTCTCCTGTGTGATACTGTCTGCTGAGCCGTGTATCTAATCCTCTCCTGTGTGATACTGTCTGCTGAGCTGTGTATCTAATCCTCTCCTGTGTGATACTGTCTGCTGAGCTGTGTATCTAATCCTCTCCTGTGTGATACTGTCTGCTGAGCCGTGTATCTAATCCTCTCCTGTGTGATACTGCCTGCTGAGCTGTGTATCTAATCCTCTCCTGTGTGATACTGCCTGCTGAGCCGTGTATCTAATCCTCTCCTGTGTGATACTGCCTGCTGAGCCGTGTATCTAATCCTATCCTGTGTGATACTGCCTGCTGAGCTGTGCATCTAATCCTCTCCTTTGTGATACTGTCTGCTGAGCTGTGTATCTAATCCTCTCCTGTGTGATACTGTCTGCTGAGCTGTGTATCTAATCCTCTCCTGTGTGATACTGTCTGCTGAGCTGTGTATCTAATCCTCTCCTGTGTGATACTGTGCTGAGCTGTGTATCTAATCCTCTCCTGTGTGATACTGTGCTGAGCTGTGTATCTAATCCTCTCCTGTGTGATACTGTGCTGAGCTGTGTATCTAATCCTCTCCTGTGTGATACTGTCTGCTGAGCTGTGTATCTAATCCTCTCCTGTGTGATACTGTGCTGAGCTGTGTATCTAATCCTCTCCTGTGTGATACTGTGCTGAACTGTGTATCTAATCCTCTCCTGTGTGATACTGTCTGCTGAGCTGTGTATCTAATCCTCTCCTGTGTGATACTGTCTGCTGAGCTGTGTATCTAATCCTCTCCTGTGTGATACTGTCTGCTGAGCTGTGTATCTAATCCTCTCCTGTGTGATACTGTGCTGAGCTGTGTACCTGATCCTATCTCGCCTGTCACTCTCTGTATCTCTCGCTGTGGCTCCGCCCCCTCGGTTGGAGGACCTCCGCTGTCCCGGCATGCCCCGCGCTGTGGACACGTCGCTCGGTTCTGACCATAGAGCGCGGCTGTCATGGTTGCCGTCGTGTTGGCGGAGCTCGGGCCGGGGCTGTAGCAGGGATATGCGGCGGTGACACTGCGCTCCGGCCCGGCTCTCCGCTCGTTTTGTGCTCGGTGTGAGCTTCCGGTTGTGCCGGGGATTTCCGGGGATCTCTGCTCTCCTGTCGCCATGGCTTCCTGGTTCGGGGGCCTGGGCTCCGGCCTGGGCCAGTCCCTGGGACAAGTGGGCGGCAGCCTGTCCTCCCTGAGCGGACAGATCTCCAGCTTCACCAAGGACATGTTACTGGAGGGGGCGGAGGAGCAGCGACCGCCAGGTGAGACAGGAGCGCCCCCCAGAGAGAAGCAGGGGAACAGCGCCCCCCAGAGAGAGACGAGAGCCGGGGGAACAGCGCCCCCCAGAGAGAGACAGGAGCCGGGGTTACAGCGCCCCCCAGAGAGAGACAGGAGCCGGGGAAACAGCGCCCCCCAGAGAGAGACAGGAGCCGGGGAAACAGCGCCCCCCAGAGAGAGACAGGAGCCGGGGGAACAGCGCCCCCCAGAGAGAGACAGGAGCCGGGGGAACAGCGCCCCCCAGAGAGACCCATGAACCCCAAGAGAGCTATTCTGCTGCTGCAGTCACTGTGTACATACCTTACATTACTGATCCTGAGTTACCTCCTGTATTATACTCCAGAGCTGCACTCACTATTCTGCTGGTGCAGTCACTGTGTATATACATTACATTACTGACCCTGAGTTCCCTCCTGTATTATACTCCAGAGCTGCACTCACTATTCTGCTGGTGCAGTCACTGTGTATATACATTACATTACTGATCCTGAGTTACCTCCTGTATTATACTCCAGAGCTGCACTCACTATTCTGCTGGTGCAGTCACTGTGTACATACATTACATTACTGATCCTGAGTTACCTCCTGCATTATACTTCAGAGCTGCACTCACTATTCTGCTGGGGCAGTCACTGTGTACATACATTACATTACTGATCCTGAGTTACCTCCTGCATTATACTCCAGAGCTGCACTCACTATTCTGCTGGTGCAGTCACTGTGTACATACATTACATTACTGATCCTGAGTTACCTCCTGTATTATACTCCAGAGCTGCACTCACTATTCTGCTGGTGCAGTCACTGTGTACATACATTACTGATCCTGAGTTACCTCCTGTATTATACTCCAGAGCTGCACTCACTATTCTGCTGGTGCAGTCACTGTGTACATACATTACATTACTGATCCTGAGTTACCTCCTGCATTATACTCCAGAGCTGCACTCACTATTCTGCTGGTGCAGTCACTGTGTACATACATTACATTACTGATCCTGAGTTACCACCTGTATTATACTCCAGAGCTGCACTCACTATTCTGCTGGTGCAGTCACTGTGTACATACATTACATTACTGATCCTGAGTTACCTCCTGTATTATACTCCAGAGCTGCACTCATTATTCTGCTGGTGCAGTCCCTGTGTACATACCTTACATTACTGATCCTGAGTTACCTCCTGTATTATACTCCAGAGCTGCACTCACTATTCTGCTGGTGCAGTCACTGTGTACATACATTACATTACTGATCCTGAGTTACCTCCTGTATTATACTCCAGAGCTGCACTCACTATTCTGCTGGGGCAGTCACTGTGTACATACATTACATTACTGATCCTGAGTTACCTCCTGTATTATACTCCAGAGCTGCACTCACTATTCTGCTGGGGCAGTCACTGTGTACATACATTACATTACTGATCCTGAGTTACCTCCTGTATTATACTCCAGAGCTGCACTCACTATTCTGCTGGTGCAGTCACTGTGTACATACATTACATTACTGATCCTGAGTTACCTCCTGTATTATACTCCAGAGCTGCACTCACTATTCTGCTGGTGCAGTCACTGTGTACATACATTACATTACTGATCCTGAGTTACCTCCTGTATTATACTCCAGAGCTGCACTCACTATTCTGCTGGTGCAGTCACTGTGTACATACATTACATTACTGATCCTGAGTTACCTCCTGTATTATACTCCAGAGCTGCACTCACTATTCTGCTGGTGCAGTCACTGTGTACATACATTACATTACTGATCCTGAGTTACCTCCTGTATTATACTCCAGAGCTGCACTCACTATTCTGCTGGTGCAGTCACTGTGTACATACATTACATTACTGATCCTGAGTTACCTCCTGTATTATACTCCAGAGCTGCACTCACTATTCTGCTGCTGCAGTCACTGTGTACATACATTACATTACTGATCCTGAGTTACCTCCTGTATTATACTCCAGAGCTGCACTCACTATTCTGCTGGTGCAGTCACTGTGTACATACATTACATTACTGATCCTGAGTTACCTCCTGTATTATACTCCAGAGCTGCACTCACTATTCTGCTGGTGCAGTCACTTTGTACATACATTACATTACTGATCCTGAGTTACCTCCTGTATTATACTCCAGAGCTGCACTCACTATTCTGCTGCTGCAGTCACTGTGTACATACATTACATTACTGATCCTGAGTTACCTCCTGTATTATACTCCAGAGCTGCACTCACTATTCTGCTGGTGCAGTCACTGTGTACATACATTACATTACTGATCCTGAGTTACCTCCTGTATTATACTCCAGAGCTGCACTCACTATTCTGCTGGTGCAGTCACTTTGTACATACATTACATTACTGATCCTGAGTTACCTCCTGTATTATACTCCAGAGCTGCACTCACTATTCTGCTGGTGCAGTCACTGTGTACATACATTACATTACTGATCCTGAGTTACCTCCTGTATTATACTCCAGAGCTGCACTCACTATTCTGCTGGTGCAGTCACTGTGTACATACATTACATTACTGATCCTGAGTTACCTCCTGTATTATACTCCAGAGCTGCACTCACTATTCTGCTGGTGCAGTCACTGTGTACATACATTACATTACTGATCCTGAGTTACCTCCTGTATTATACTCCAGAGCTGCACTCACTATTCTGCTGGTGCAGTCACTGTGTACATACATTACATTACTGATCCTGAGTTACCACCTGTATTATACTCCAGAGCTGCACTCCCTATTCTGCTGGTGCAGTCACTGTGTACATACATTATATTACTGATCCTGAGTTACCTCCTGTATTATAATCTAGAGCTGCACTCACTATTCTGCTGGTGCAGTCACTGTGTACATACATTACATTACTGATCCTGAGTTACCTCCTGTATTATACTCCAGAGCTGCACTCCCTATTCTGCTGGTGCAGTCACTGTGTACATACATTATATTACTGATCCTGAGTTACCTCCTGTATTATAATCCAGAGCTGCACTCACTATTCTGCTGGTGCAGTCACTGTGTACATACATTACTGATCCTGAGTTACTTCCTGTATTAGGCTATGTGCGCACGTTGCGTACAGTCACTGCAGAAATTTCTGCAGCGATCTGAAGAGCACATGTGCGCTTTAAATCGCTGCAGAAATGTCCGTAGTGAAGCCGATTCCATGCGCTCTGCCTGCAGCTCCTCCCATAGACACATAGACATAGCAGGAGCTGCCAGCAAAGCGCAGGAAAGAAGTTACATGTCACTTCTTTTTACGCAGCGCTTCGGCAGTAGCCGAAGCGCTGCGCTCTTAAACGCCACGTGCGCACGGCCCCTGCACAATCTCCATAGACTGTGCAGGGGACGCAGGACGCATGCAGTTACGCTCCGCTACAAAGCGCAGCGTAACTGCATGTATTTACGCAACGTGCGCACATAGCCTTACACTCCAGAGCTGCACTCACTATTCTGCTGGTGCAGTCACTGTGTACATACATTACATTACTGCTCCTGAGTTACCTCCTGTATTATACTCCAGAGCTGCACTCACTATTCTGCTGGTGCAGTCACTGTGTACATACATTACATTACTGATCCTGAGTTATATCCTGTATTATACTCCAGAGCTGCACTCACTATTCTGCTGGTGCAGTCACTGTGTATATACATTACATTACTTACCCTAACCCTTAGTTGCATCTTGTATTGTACCCCAGAGCTGCACTCACTGTTCTGCTGGTGTGATCATTGCATACATGCATACATTGAATTGACATGATGGAGCACCAGGTTTGTCACTACAGCTGATGAACATCTTGTTCTCTTCCATAGCTGTGTGTCCATTTGGTGTTTTTTTTTTTTGCATTTTTCCTTGCTAGTTTTAATCAATAAAAGCAAGGAAAAGGCATCTCCGCAAAGTCTATGGGAATCGTGACTTGCTGTGCAGACGCTGCTTCTTTTTTCTTGCAGTTTTTGTTGCTTAAAAAAGATGCAACGTCAATTTTTCTGCGCTTAGTTCCTACTTTTCTATAATCCTCTGCAATGCTTTATCACTACAGGGGATTATAGCGCAGCACTTAGACCTCACACATCGTGCATACAGCATGGTGTGTGAGGCTCTCCGTAGCTCAGTAAACTGGGGTAGTCATGGTGACAACCCAGGGTTCCTATGGCAGCGATCGGGTCCCTGTGATTGCATTCCAGGGAGAGGTAAGCGATCCCTCTCCCTGTCTCCTGAATTCTGCAATGGCACTGGTCGCTGCATTTGGGGGGTTAAACTGCCGTGAGCGGTAGATAGAGCAGGGTCTTGGCTGTAAGATCAGCCGTAGACTTGGTGGTGATCATGGAGGTACAGTGGAGGAATCCCCGCGGTCACCATGACTTAAAAAAGAACAAGAAAAGCGCATATGAAAAAACACGCAAATGCAATAAAATATGCTTGTTTATTTCTGCTATATTTTTCTTGCCAAAACATGCTTTCTTACGTGCACATAGATAAGCAACATGGACACAGCGTTAGGGTACGTGCACACAATCAGCGTTTTGGATGTAGCATGCTTCAGCTGCGTCCACAACACTGCGTTGTCCAGTACAAGCACAGTGGATGGAATTTCTAGAAATCCCGTGCCAACTGTGTTTGTGTTTCCCGCAGCAAACACTGACCTGCGGTGCGACTTTCCGAGCCGCAGCATGTCAGTTATTTGCTGCAGAGTCACAAGTGTCCTTCATAAGGTGAACACCAGCGACGGACCGGTGATCGTGGGCACGAGCAGCTGCAGTCTCCTGCGGAGGAGTATCGCGGGCCCCGCAGGTCAGGACCTGCTGAGTCCAGGATGGAGCCAGTCCTGATCGTGTGCACGTACCGTCAGTGCAGATAAATATCCCAGACTTCAGACTGATACATTGTAAGGCTCTGTGCCCACGTTGCGTATTTGCATGCAGTTATGCTGCGTATTGCACTGCAACGTAACTGCATGCGTCCTGCGACCCCAGCACAATCTATGAAGATTTTGCATAATCCATGCGCACGTTGCGTTTTAGAACGCAGCGATTTGCATGCTGCGAAATTGCTGTGTTCTAAAAAGCAACATGCAGGTCCCGCTCTGTCTATGGTGGGGGCTGCATCCAGAGCACATGAAATCTGCTTTTCTTTGTCGCTCCATTGGGAGACCCAGACAATTGGGTGTATAGCTTCTGCCTCCGGAGGCCACACAAAGTATTACACTTAAAAGTGTAAAGCCCCTCCCCTTCTGCCTATACACCCCCCGTGCATCACGGGCTCCTCAGTTTTTATGCTTTGTGCGAAGGAGGCTGACATCCACGCATAGCTCCACATCTTAGTCAGCAGCAGCTGCTGACTATGTCGGATGGAAGAAAAGAGGGCCCATATAGGGCCCCCAGCATGCTCCCTTCTCACCCCACTCTGGTCGGCGGTGCTGTTAAGGTTGAGGTACCCATTGCGGGTACATAGGCAGGAGCCACATGCTGTTTTCCTTCCCCATCCCTTAATGGGCTCTGGGTGAAGTGGGATCCTATTCGGTCTCCAGGCACTGAGGCCGTGCTCCCTCCGCAGCCCCTGGGGAATCTGCTGGACAGGAGCCGAGTATCGTCAGGGACAAGGCCCTGCTACTGTAAGGTACTCTGTGTCCCCCTGGGGGACCGCGCATGGAGCGCTTGTGCCATATACACTGCAGCACTGCTGGGTGTGTTAGTGCGACGGGGACGACCGCGCAAGGCCGCGCTGTGAGGTACTCTGTGTCCCCGTGGGGACCGCGCATGGAGCGCTGGTACCATATACACTACAGCACGGCTGGGTGTGTTAGTGCGCCGGGGACTACCGCGCCGGCCGCGCTTATATGCCGGCCGCGCTTTTAACTTTAGTCCCCGGCTTTTGCGGCCTAGTAGCGCATTTTCCCGCCCCCAGGCCTGTCAGTCAGGGGAAGGGCGGGACGCTGCACAGAACGTCAGCGCTAAGGGCTGGAGCATACTCTGTATCCTCCTCCCCCCTCATTCAGCTCAGTGGGGCTCCAGATTCCCGCACTTTCTAGGGCACGCCCTCGGCCCCCTCCTCCCCACAGAACGCCGGCAGCCATTCCTGTCAGCTCTTCTGACGCTGGAGAGGAGAGAAAGCTCTGGGAGGCCCAGGCAGGGAAGCTGGTGATCACACAACCGCTTTGAGCGGTCGGTAAGCAGCACCTGAGGTGCTGGCCCCACTGAGTGCCGTAGTGTACATATATATATATATGCTTATATGCTATACATCTACACTGTACGGTCGCACTGTTGATTTTTGGCTATATACCCTCCTGGATTGTACTCAGAGGAGACAACAGCATGTCGTCCGCAAATAGCAAGGGTGCCAAAGCACAGGCTTACTTTGCAACCTGTACCTCATGTGCGGCTATACTACCGGCAGGTTCCACTGACCCTCATTGCAATGCAATGCTCGGCCCCTGTGGCACTTGCTCAGCCGGAGCCTCTGCTACTGGTGGCCCAGGTGGAACCACCTGCTACCACTGTCCAGGTGACAGGGACGGAGTTTGCAGTTTTTGCTGACAAACTGTCTGAGACTATGGACAAATGGTCTGCTAGGATACTAGAAGCCTTACAGTCCAGACCGGTAACTCAGGCCCCGGGCACTGTTCAATCATTGACCCCGGGCCCCCCTCATTTGGAGCTGCATAGTGCTCCTGGGGTGAACCATGGGTCCCAGGGTGAGGTCTCTGACATGGACCACAGTCCCAGGCCACCTAAGCGGGGTCGCTGGGAAGTTCCCTCGACTTCATCACATTGTTCAGGTTCTCAGCAGGAGGACTCTCTGGATGATGATGCGGAGGTAGCAGATCAGGATTCTGACCCTGAGACCGCGCTCAACCTGGATACACCTGATGGTGACGCCATAGTGAATGATCTTATTGCGTCCATCAATCAGGTGTTGGATATTTCTCCACCAGCTCCTCCAATTGAGGAGTCAGCTTCTCAATGTTTCTGGATCACTCTGACTTCAGAGAGGCAGTCCAGAAACACCGAGCTTGTCCAGATAAGCGTTTTTCCAAGCGCCTTAAGGATATACGTTATCCCTTCCCCCCTGACGTTGTCAAGGGCTGGGCTCAGTGTCCCAAGGTGGATCCTCCAGTCTCCAGACTGGCGGCTAGATCCATAGTTGCAGTGGAAGATGGGGCTTCACTCAAAGATGCCACTGACAGACAGATGGAACTATGGTTGAAATCCATCTATGAAGCTATCGGCGCGTCTTTTGCTCCAGCATTCGCAGCCGTATGGGCACTCCAAGCTATCTCAGCTTGTCATGCGCAGATTAATGCAGTCACATGTACATCTGCTCCGCAAGTGGTGTCCTTAACCTCTCAGGCGTCGGCGTTTGCGTCCTACGCCATTAATGCTGTCCTGGACTCTACGAGCCGTACGGCGGTAGCATTCGCCAATTCGGTGGCAGTCCGCAGGGCCATGTGGTTACGTGAATGGAAGGCAGACTCCGCTTCCAAAAAGTTCTTAACCGGTTTGCCATTTTCTGGCGACCGCCTGTTTGGTGAACGATTGGACGAAATCATTAAACAATCCAAGGGAAAGGACTCATCCTTACCCCAGTCCAAACCAAACAGACCTCAACCACGGAAGGTACAATCGAGGTTTCGGTCCTTTCGGCCCGCGGGAAGGTCTCAGTTCTCCTCGTCCAAAAGGCCTCAAAAGGATCAGAGGAACTCCGATTCATGGCGGTCTAAGTCACGTCCTAAAAAGACCGCCGGAGGAACCGCTCCCAAGGCGGCCTCCTCATGACTCTCGGCCTCCTCACACCGCATCCTCGGTCGGTGGCAGGCTTTCCCGCTTTTGCGACACCTGGCTGCCACAGGTCAAAGACCGATGGGTGAGAGACATTCTATCCCACGGTTACAGGATAGAGTTCAGCTCTCGTCCTCCGACTCGATTTTTCAGAACTTCTCCGCCCCCCGAGAGAGCCGAGGCTCTTCTTCAGGCGGTGTGCACTCTGAAGGCGGAAGGAGTGGTGATCCCTGTTCCTCTTCAGCAACAGGGTCACGGTTTTTACTCCAACTTGTTTGTGGTACCGAAAAAGGACGGATCCTTCCGTCCTGTTCTGGACTTAAAACTGCTCAACAAACACGTAAAAACCAGGCGGTTCCGGATGGAATCGCTCCGCTCAGTCATCGCCTCAATGTCCCAAGGAGACTTCCTGGCATCAATCGACATCAAAGATGCTTATCTCCACGTACCGATTGCACCAGAGCATCAGCGCTTCCTGCGTTTCGCCCTAGGGGACGAACACCTTCAGTTCGTGGCACTGCCTTTCGGCCTGGCGACAGCACCACGGGTCTTCACCAAGGTCATGGCAGCAGTGGTAGCAGTCCTACACTCTCAGGGACACTCGGTGATCCCTTACTTAGACGATCTGCTTGTCAAGGCACCCTCTCAAGTGGCATGCCAACGCAGCCTGGACGTCGCTCTGGAGACTCTCCAGAGTTTCGGGTGGATCATCAATTTTCCAAAGTCAAATCTGACACCGGCCCAATCACTGACATATCTTGGCATGGAGTTTCATACTCTCTCAGCGATAGTGAAGCTTCCGCTGGACAAACAGCGTTCACTACAGACAGGGGTACAATCTCTCCTTCAAGGCCAGTCACACCCCTTGCGGCGCCTCATGCACTTCCTAGGGAAGATGGTAGCAGCAATGGAGGCAGTTCCTTTTGCGCAGTTTCATCTGCGTCCACTTCAATGAGACATTCTCCGCAAATGGGACAGGAAGTCGACGTCCCTCGACAGGAACGTCTCCCTTTCACGGGCAGCCAAGGCTTCCCTTCAGTGGTGGCTTCTCCCCACTTCTCTGTCGAAGGGGAAATCCTTCCTTCCCCCATCATGGGCTGTGGTCACGACGGACGCGAGCCTGTCAGGGTGGGGAGCGGTCTTTCTCCACCACAGGGCTCAGGGAACCTGGACTCCGACAGAGTCCTCCCTTCAGATCAATGTTCTGGAGATAAGGGCAGTGTATCTGGCCCTAAAGGCGTTCCAGCCGTGGCTGGAAGGCAAGCAGATCCGAATTCAGTCGGACAACTCCACAGCGGTGGCATACATCAACCACCAAGGGGGAACACGCAGTCGGCAAGCCTTCCAGGAAGTCCGGCGGATTCTGATGTGGGTGGAAGCCACGGCCTCCACCATATCCGCAGTTCACATCCCGGGCGTAGAAAACTGGGAAGCAGACTTTCTCAGTCGCCAGGGCATGGACGCAGGGGAATGGTCCCTTCACCCGGACGTGTTTCAGGAGATCTGTTGCCGCTGGGGGATGCCGGACGTCGATCTAATGGCGTCCCGGCACAACAACAAGGTCCCAACATTCATGGCACGGTCTCAAGATCACAGAGCTCTGGCGGCAGACGCCTTAGTTCAGGATTGGTCGCAGTTTCAACTTCCTTATGTGTTTCCTCCTCTGGCACTGTTGCCCAGAGTGTTGCGCAAGATCAGGTCCGACTGCCGCCGCGCCATCCTCGTCGCGCCAGACTGGCCGAGGAGGTCGTGGTACCCGGTTTTGTGGCATCTCACGGTGGGCCAACCGTGGGCACTACCAGACCGACCAGACTTGCTGTCTCAAGGGCCGTTTTTCCATCTGAATTCTGCGGCCCTCAACCTGACTGTGTGGCCATTGAGTCCTGGATCCTAGCGTCTTCAGGGTTATCTCAAGAGGTCATTGACACTATGACACAGGCTAGGAAACCAACGTCCGCCAAGATCTACCACAGGACGTGGAGGATATTCCTATCTTGGTGCTCTGATCAGGGTTTTTCTCCCTGGCCATTTGCCTTGCCCACTTTTCTTTCCTTCCTTCAATCCGGATTGGAAAAAGGGTTGTCGCTCGGCTCTCTTAAGGGACAAGTCTCAGCGCTCTCTGTGTTTTTTCAGAAGCGCCTAGCCAGACTTCCACAGGTACGCACGTTCCTGCAGGGGGTTTGTCACATAGTCCCTCCTTACAAGCGGCCGTTAGAACCCTGGGATCTGAACAGGGTGCTGATGGCTCTTCAGAAGCCACCTTTCGAGCCAATGAGGGATATTTCTCTCTCACGCCTTTCGCAGAAAGTGGCCTTCCTAGTAGCAGTCACATCACTTCGGAGAGTGTCTGAGCTAGCAGCGCTGTCATGCAAAGCCCCTTTCCTGGTGTTTCACCAGGACAAGGTGGTTCTGCGTCCGGTACCGGAATTTCTCCCTAAGGTGGTATCCCCCTTTCATCTCAATCAGGATATCTCCTTACCCTCTTTTTGTCCTCATCCAGTTCATCAGTGTGAAAAGGATTTGCACTCGTTAGATCTGGTGAGAGCACTCAGACTCTACATTTCTCGTACGGCGCCCTTGCGCCGCTCGGATGCACTCTTTGTCCTTGTCGCTGGCCAGCGTAAAGGGTCACAAGCTTCCAAATCAACCCTGGCTCGGTGGATCAAGGAACCAATTCTGGAAGCTTACCGATCTTCTGGGCTTCCGGTTCCCTCAGGGCTGAAAGCCCATTCTACCAGAGCCGTGGGTGCGTCCTGGGCTTTGCGGCACCAGGCTACGGTTCAGCAGGTGTGTCAGGCGGCTACCTGGTCGAGCCTGCACACTTTCACGAAACACTATCAGGTGCATACCTATGCTTCGGCGGATGCCAGCCTAGGTAGGCAAGTCCTTCAGGCGGCGGTTGCCCACCTGTAGGAAAGGGCCGTTTTACGGCTCTATTACGAGGTATTATTTTACCCACCCAGGGACTGCTTTTGGACGTCCCAATTGTCTGGGTCTCCCAATGGAGCGACAAAGAAGAAGGGAATTTTGTTTACTTACCGTAAATTCCTTTTCTTCTAGCTCCAATTGGGAGACCCAGCACCCGCCCCTGTGCCCTTCGGGCTGTTGTTCTTTGTGTACACATGTTGTTCATGTTGAATGGTTTCAGTTCTCCGAAATTCCTTCGGATTGAATTTACTTTAAACCAATTTATAAGTTTCCTCCTTCTTGCTTTTGCACCAAAACTGAGGAGCCCGTGAGGCACGGGGGTGTATAGGCAGAAGGGGAGGGGCTTTACACTTTTAAGTGTAATACTTTGTGTGGCCTCCGGAGGCAGAAGCTATACACCCAATTGTCTGGGTCTCCCAATTGGAGCTAGAAGAAAAGGAATTTACGGTAAGTAAACAAAATTCCCTTCTTTCACTGCATTCATTACGCACTGTTTCTGCAGCGATTTGAAGCGCACATGTGCTGTCAAATCCCTGCAGAAATTTCTGCATGGACACAACGCAAAGTAGGCACATAGCCTAAAGGGTACTTTACACGCTGCGATATTGGTATCGATATCGCTAGCGAGTGTACTTGCCTCCGTTGGTTGTGCGACACGGGCAAATTGGCGCACAACATCGCTTATACCAGTCACACGGACTTAACTTCCCTGCGACGTCACTAAGCGGACGCCCAATAGAAGCGGAGGGAAAGAGATGAGCGGGCGGAATATCCCGCACACCTCCTTCCTTCCTTCCTTTTCCGGTGGACGCAGGTAAGGAGATGTTCGTTGTTCCTGCGGTCTCACACGTAGCGATGTGTGCTGCCGCAGGAACGACAAACAACATTGTACCTGTAGCAGCAACGATATTATGAAAAGGAGCGACGTGACAACGATCCAGGGCTGTGGAGTCGGTAAGCCAAACCTTCGACTCAGACTCCTCAATGTGTCTTGCACCGGCTTCGACTCCTACATATATTGCTTATAGTTAAGTGAAAAATTTATTGTAGTACATGAACATGTGTATGTGACCATCAGACATTTAATAATTTTTATGATACAATAATCAAGATATTTAGATAGAACATAAAATATATTTATTGGATACAACTTTAGAACACAAAAAACTAATAAATTGTAAATATGTAATACACTATGTAATATACAGTAGACTACATATACATCTTGTGTGTATGTGTATATATATATATATATATATATATATATATATATATATATATATCATATTGTATTACATATTTACAATTTTAGTTTTTTTGTGTTCTAAAGTTGTATTCCATTAAATATATTTTTTATGTTCTATCTAAATATCTTGATTATTGTATCATAAAAATGATTTAATGACTGATGTTCACATTGTACTACAATACATTTTTCACTTAACATTTAGTATAATGCTTATATTTATTATTTAGTATGTTTTTGATGAAAACTATTTTTTGCCACTTACAAACCTAGTAAATAACATTTGTGCAGTGTATGAATTTGTTGTAAGGAATAGAATTGCCTCCATCAGATCGTCCTTCGCAGATGACCTCAAATCTGACCTAATAATGTTAAGGCTGGAGAACGACCTCTCTACAGTAACTTGGGTTGGAGGCAAAGCTGTGACCACATGGGAACATCTCTAGCAATTTCCGGGTATAAAGGAATGGCCTCGTGCACAGTCAGTTTTGATGAACGGTTGAATTTTTCTATTTCTTTGAGAGCAAGTGAAAAATTTTGCTGAAATCTGGTCAATCTGCTGCTATAGGAGACGCAGTGACATATGGTCAATCTGCCGCTATAGGAGACGCAGTGAAATCTGGTCAATCTGCTGCTATAGGAGACGCAGTGACATCTGGTCAATCTGCTGCTATAGGAGACTCAGTGACATCTGGTCAATCTGCTGCTATAGGAGACGCAGTGACATCTGGCCAATCTGCTGCTATAGGAGACGCAGTGACATCTGGCCAATCTGCCGCTATAGGAGACGGAGTGACATCTGGCCAATCTGCTGCTATAGGAGACGCAGTGACATCTGGCCAATCTGCTGCTATAGGAGACGCAGTGACATCTGGTCAATCTGCTGCTATAGGAGACGCAGTGACATCTGGTCAATCTGCTGCTATAGGAGACTCAGTGACATCTGGTCAATCTGCCGCTATAGGAGACGCAGTGACATCTGGTCAATCTGCTGCTATAGGAGACGCAGTGACATCTGGTCAATCTGCTGCTATAGGAGACGCAGTGACATCTGGTCAATCTGCTGCTATAGGAGACGCAGTGACATCTGGTCAATCTGCTGCTATAGGAGACGCAGTGACATCTGGTCAATCTGCTGCTATAGGAGACGCAGTGACATCTGGTCAATCTGCTGCTATAGGAGGCGCAGTGACATCTGGCCAATCTGCTGCTATAGGAGACGCAGTGACATCTGGCCAATCTGCTGCTATAGGAGACGCAGTGACATCTGGTCAATCTGCTGCTATAGGAGATGGAGTGACATCTGGTCATTCTGCTGCTATAGGAGACGCAGTGACATCTGGTCAATCTGCTGCTATAGGAGACGGAGTGACATCTGGACAATCTGCTGCTATAGGAGACGCAGTGACATCTGGTCAATCTGCTGCTATAGGAGACGCAGTGACATCTGGCCAATCTGCTGCTATAGGAGACGCAGTGACATCTGGTCAATCTGCTGCTATAGGAGACGCAGTGACATCTGGTCAATCTGCTGCTATAGGAGACGCAGTGACATCTGGTCAATCTGCTGCTATAGGAGACGCAGTGACATCTGGCCAATCTGCTGCTATAGGAGACGCAGTGACATCTGGTCATTCTGCTGCTATAGGAGACGGAGTGACATCTGGTCATTCTGCTGCTATAGGAGACGCAGTGACATCTGGTCAATCTGCTGCTATAGGAGACGGAGTGACATCTGGTCAATCTGCTGCTATAGGAGACGCAGTGACATCTGGTCAATCTGCTGCTATAGGAGACGCAGTGACATCTGGTCAATCTGCTGCTATAGGAGACGCAGTGACATCTGGCCAATCTGCCGCTATAGGAGACGCAGTGAAATCTGGTCAATCTGCTGCTATAGGAGACGCAGTGACATCTGGTCAATCTGCTGCTATAGGAGACGCAGTGACATCTGGTCAATCTGCTGCTATAGGAGACTCAGTGACATCTGGTCAATCTGCTGCTATAGGAGACGCAGTGACATCTGGCCAATCTGCTGCTATAGGAGACGCAGTGACATCTGGTCAATCTGCTGCTATAGGAGATGGAGTGACATCTGGTCATTCTGCTGCTATAGGAGACGCAGTGACATCTGGTCAATCTGCTGCTATAGGAGACGGAGTGACATCTGGACAATCTGCTGCTATAGGAGACGCAGTGACATCTGGTCAATCTGCTGCTATAGGAGACGCAGTGACATCTGGTCAATCTGCTGCTATAGGAGACGCAGTGACATCTGGCCAATCTGCTGCTATAGGAGACGCAGTGACATCTGGTCAATCTGCTGCTATAGGAGACGCAGTGACATCTGGTCAATCTGCTGCTATAGGAGACGCAGTGACATCTGGTCAATCTGCTGCTATAGGAGACGCAGTGACATCTGGTCAATCTGCTGCTATAGGAGACGCAGTGACATCTGGCCAATCTGCTGCTATAGGAGACGCAGTGACATCTGGTCATTCTGCTGCTATAGGAGACGGAGTGACATCTGGTCATTCTGCTGCTATAGGAGACGCAGTGACATCTGGTCAATCTGCTGCTATAGGAGACGGAGTGACATCTGGACAATCTGCTGCTATAGGAGACGCAGTGACATCTGGTCAATCTGCTGCTATAGGAGACGCAGTGACATCTGGTCAATCTGCTGCTATAGGAGACGCAGTGACATCTGGCCAATCTGCTGCTATAGGAGACGCAGTGACATCTGGCCAATCTGCTGCTATAGGAGACGCAGTGACATCTGGTCATTCTGCTGCTATAGGAGACGCAGTGACATCTGGTCATTCTGCTGCTATAGGAGACGCAGTGACATCTGGTCAATCTGCTGCTATAGGAGACGGAGTGAAATCTGGTCAATCTGCTGCTATAGGAGACGCAGTGACATCTGGTCAATCTGCTGCTATAGGAGACGGAGTGACATCTGGTCAATCTGCTGCTATAGGAGACGCAGTGACATCTGGCCAATCTGCTGCTATAGGAGACGCAGTGACATCTGGTCAATCTGCTGCTATAGGAGACGGAGTGACATCTGGCCAATCTGCTGCTATAGGAGACGCAGTGACATCTGGCCAATCTGCTGCTATAGGAGACGCAGTGACATCTGGCCAATCTGCTGCTATAGGAGACGCAGTGACATCTGGCCAATCTGCCGCTATAGGAGACGCAGTGACATCTGGTCAATCTGCCGCTATAGGAGACGGAGTGACATCTGGTCAATCTGCTGCTATAGGAGACGGAGTGACATCTGGTCAATCTGCCGCTATAGGAGACGCAGTGACATCTGGTCAATCTGCCGCTATAGGAGACGCAGTGACATCTGGTCAATCTGCCGCTATAGGAGACGGAGTGACATCTGGTCAATCTGCCGCTATAGGAGACGGAGTGACATCTGGCCAATCTGCCGCTATAGGAGACGCAGTGACATCTGGTCAATCTGCTGCTATAGGAGACGCAGTGACATCTGGTCAATCTGCTGCTATAGGAGACGCAGTGACATCTGGTCAATCTGCTGCTATAGGAGACGCAGTGAAATCTGGTCAATCTGCTGCTATAGGAGACGGAGTGACATCTGGTCAATCTGCTGCTATAGGAGACGCAGTGACATCTGGTCAATCTGCTGCTATAGGAGACGGAGTGACATCTGGCCAATCTGCTGCTATAGGAGACGCAGTGAAATCTGGTCAATCTGCTGCTATAGGAGACGCAGTGACATCTGGTCAATCTGCTGCTATAGGAGACGGAGTGAAATCTGGTCAATCTGCTGCTATAGGAGACGCAGTGACATCTGGTCAATCTGCTGCTATAGGAGACTCAGTGAAATCTGGTCAATCTGCTGCTATAGGAGACGGAGTGAAATCTGGTCAATCTGCTGCTATAGGAGACGGAGTGACATCTGGTCAATCTGCTGCTATAGGAGACGGAGTGACATCTGGCCAATCTGCTGCTATAGGAGACGCAGTGACATCTGGTCAATCTGCTGCTATAGGAGACGGAGTGACATCTGGTCAATCTGCTGCTATAGGAGACGCAGTGACATCTGGCCAATCTGCTGCTATAGGAGACGCAGTGACATCTGGTCAATCTGCTGCTATAGGAGACGCAGTGACATCTGGTCAATCTGCTGCTATAGGAGACGGAGTGACATCTGGTCAATCTGCTGCTATAGGAGACGCAGTGACATCTGGTCAATCTGCTGCTATAGGAGACGGAGTGACATCTGGTCAATCTGCTGCTATAGGAGACGCAGTGACATCTGGTCAATCTGCTGCTATAGGAGACGCAGTGACATCTGGTCAATCTGCTGCTATAGGAGACGCAGTGACATCTGGTCAATCTGCTGCTATAGGAGACGCAGTGACATCTGGTCAATCTGCTGCTATAGGAGACGCAGTGACATCTGGTCAATCTGCTGCTATAGGAGACGGAGTGACATCTGGTCAATCTGCTGCTATAGGAGACGCAGTGACATCTGGTCAATCTGCTGCTATAGGAGACGGAGTGAAATCTGGTCAATCTGCTGCTATAGGAGACGCAGTGACATATGGCCAATCTGCTGCTATAGGAGACGCAGTGACATCTGGCCAATCTGCTGCTATAGGAGACGCAGTGACATCTGGCCAATCTGCTGCTATAGGAGACGCAGTGACATCTGGCCAATCTGCTGCTATAGGAGACGCAGTGACATCTGGTCAAATCTGCTGCTATAGGAGACGGAGTGAAATCTGGTCAATCTGCTGCTATAGGAGACGCAGTGACATCTGGCCAATCTGCTGCTATAGGAGACGCAGTGACATCTGGTCAATCTGCTGCTATAGGAGACGCAGTGACATCTGGTCAATCTGCTGCTATAGGAGACTCAGTGAAATCTGGTCAATCTGCTGCTATAGGAGACGGAGTGAAATCTGGTCAATCTGCTGCTATAGGAGACGGAGTGACATCTGGCCAATCTGCTGCTATAGGAGACGCAGTGAAATCTGGTCAATCTGCTGCTATAGGAGACGCAGTGACATCTGGTCAATGTGCTGCTATAGGAGACGGAGTGACATCTGGTCAATCTGCTGCTATAGGAGACGCAGTGACATCTGGTCAATCTGCTGCTATAGGAGACGCAGTGACATCTGGTCAATCTGCTGCTATAGGAGACGCAGTGACATCTGGTCAATCTGCTGCTATAGGAGACTCAGTGACATCTGGTCAATCTGCTGCTATAGGAGACTCAGTGACATCTGGTCAATCTGCTGCTATAGGAGACGCAGTGACATCTGGCCAATCTGCTGCTATAGGAGACGCAGTGACATCTGGTCAATCTGCTGCTATAGGAGACGGAGTGACATCTGGTCATTCTGCTGCTATAGGAGACGCAGTGACATCTGGTCAATCTGCTGCTATAGGAGACGGAGTGACATCTGGACAATCTGCTGCTATAGGAGACGCAGTGACATCTGGTCAATCTGCTGCTATAGGAGACGCAGTGACATCTGGTCAATCTGCTGCTATAGGAGACGCAGTGACATCTGGCCAATCTGCTGCTATAGGAGACGCAGTGACATCTGGTCAATCTGCTGCTATAGGAGACGCAGTGACATCTGGTCAATCTGCTGCTATAGGAGACGCAGTGACATCTGGTCAATCTGCTGCTATAGGAGACGCAGTGACATCTGGTCAATCTGCTGCTATAGGAGACGCAGTGACATCTGGCCAATCTGCTGCTATAGGAGACGCAGTGACATCTGGTCATTCTGCTGCTATAGGAGACGGAGTGACATCTGGTCATTCTGCTGCTATAGGAGACGCAGTGACATCTGGTCAATCTGCTGCTATAGGAGACGGAGTGACATCTGGACAATCTGCTGCTATAGGAGACGCAGTGACATCTGGTCAATCTGCTGCTATAGGAGACGCAGTGACATCTGGTCAATCTGCTGCTATAGGAGACGCAGTGACATCTGGCCAATCTGCTGCTATAGGAGACGCAGTGACATCTGGCCAATCTGCTGCTATAGGAGACGCAGTGACATCTGGTCATTCTGCTGCTATAGGAGACGCAGTGACATCTGGTCATTCTGCTGCTATAGGAGACGCAGTGACATCTGGTCAATCTGCTGCTATAGGAGACGGAGTGAAATCTGGTCAATCTGCTGCTATAGGAGACGCAGTGACATCTGGTCAATCTGCTGCTATAGGAGACGGAGTGACATCTGGTCAATCTGCTGCTATAGGAGACGCAGTGACATCTGGCCAATCTGCTGCTATAGGAGACGCAGTGACATCTGGTCAATCTGCTGCTATAGGAGACGGAGTGACATCTGGCCAATCTGCTGCTATAGGAGACGCAGTGACATCTGGCCAATCTGCTGCTATAGGAGACGCAGTGACATCTGGCCAATCTGCTGCTATAGGAGACGCAGTGACATCTGGCCAATCTGCCGCTATAGGAGACGCAGTGACATCTGGTCAATCTGCCGCTATAGGAGACGGAGTGACATCTGGTCAATCTGCTGCTATAGGAGACGGAGTGACATCTGGTCAATCTGCCGCTATAGGAGACGCAGTGACATCTGGTCAATCTGCCGCTATAGGAGACGCAGTGACATCTGGTCAATCTGCCGCTATAGGAGACGGAGTGACATCTGGTCAATCTGCCGCTATAGGAGACGGAGTGACATCTGGCCAATCTGCCGCTATAGGAGACGCAGTGACATCTGGTCAATCTGCTGCTATAGGAGACGCAGTGACATCTGGTCAATCTGCTGCTATAGGAGACGCAGTGAAATCTGGTCAATCTGCTGCTATAGGAGACGGAGTGACATCTGGTCAATCTGCTGCTATAGGAGACGCAGTGACATCTGGTCAATCTGCTGCTATAGGAGACGGAGTGACATCTGGCCAATCTGCTGCTATAGGAGACGCAGTGAAATCTGGTCAATCTGCTGCTATAGGAGACGCAGTGACATCTGGTCAATCTGCTGCTATAGGAGACGGAGTGAAATCTGGTCAATCTGCTGCTATAGGAGACGCAGTGACATCTGGTCAATCTGCTGCTATAGGAGACGCAGTGACATCTGGTCAATCTGCTGCTATAGGAGACGGAGTGACATCTGGTCAATCTGCTGCTATAGGAGACGCAGTGACATCTGGCCAATCTGCTGCTATAGGAGACGCAGTGACATCTGGTCAATCTGCTGCTATAGGAGACGCAGTGACATCTGGTCAATCTGCTGCTATAGGAGACGCAGTGACATCTGGTCAATCTGCTGCTATAGGAGACGGAGTGACATCTGGTCAATCTGCTGCTATAGGAGACGCAGTGACATCTGGTCAATCTGCTGCTATAGGAGACGGAGTGACATCTGGTCAATCTGCTGCTATAGGAGACGCAGTGACATCTGGTCAATCTGCTGCTATAGGAGACGCAGTGACATCTGGTCAATCTGCTGCTATAGGAGACGCAGTGACATCTGGTCAATCTGCTGCTATAGGAGACGCAGTGACATCTGGACAATCTGCCGCTATAGGAGACGGAGTGACATCTGGTCAATCTGCTGCTATAGGAGACGCAGTGACATCTGGTCAATCTGCTGTTATAGGAGACGCAGTGACATCTGGACAATCTGCTGCTATAGGAGACGCAGTGACATCTGGTCAATCTGCTGCTATAGGAGACGGAGTGACATCTGGTCAATCTGCTGCTATAGGAGACGCAGTGACATCTGGTCAATCTGCTGCTATAGGAGACGGAGTGAAATCTGGTCAATCTGCTGCTATAGGAGACGCAGTGACATATGGCCAATCTGCTGCTATAGGAGACGGAGTGAAATCTGGTCAATCTGCTGCTATAGGAGACGCAGTGACATCTGGCCAATCTGCTGCTATAGGAGACGCAGTGACATCTGGTCAATCTGCTGCTATAGGAGACGCAGTGACATCTGGTCAATCTGCTGCTATAGGAGACTCAGTGAAATCTGGTCAATCTGCTGCTATAGGAGACGGAGTGAAATCTGGTCAATCTGCTGCTATAGGAGACGGAGTGACATCTGGTCAATCTGCTGCTATAGGAGACGCAGTGAAATCTGGTCAATCTGCTGCTATAGGAGACTCAGTGAAATCTGGTCAATCTGCTGCTATAGGAGACGGAGTGACATCTGGCCAATCTGCTGCTATAGGAGACGCAGTGACATCTGGCCAATCTGCTGCTATAGGAGACGCAGTGACATCTGGTCAATCTGCTGCTATAGGAGACGCAGTGACATCTGGTCAATCTGCTGCTATAGGAGACGGAGTGAAATCTGGTCAATCTGCTGTTATAGGAGACGGAGTGAAATCTGATCAATCTGCTGCTATAGGAGACGGAGTGAAATCTGGCCAATCTGCTGCTATAGGAGACGGAGTGACATCTGGCCAATCTGCTGCTATAGGAGACGGAGTGAAATCTGGTCAATCTGCTGCTATAGGAGACGCAGTGACATCTGGTCAATCTGCTGCTATAGGAGACGGAGTGACATCTGGTCAATCTGCTGCTATAGGAGACGCAGTGACATCTGGTCAATCTGCTGCTATAGGAGACGGAGTGAAATCTGGTCAATCTGCTGCTATAGGAGACACAGTGACATCTGGTCAATCTGCTGCTATAGGAGACGGAGTGAAATCTTTTTCCTTGCGGCAACGCTTTGCTGCTCCATGTCATCCAAATACTTGTCAAAGTTAAACTCCTCATCTGATGAGGATGAAGATATGGCAGCAGTAGCACTGTCAGGCCCCAAGTCCTCTTGCGCCTGGCAGTCCTGTAGCCGTCCATCCTAACTGCTACCTCACTCAGAGCTTCTTTTCCTTTAGTAAGCCGTTGATCATCAAGCAGTATACGATGACTTGGGTCCACATAAACAGCTGCCAGAAGAATTTTATTTTCCAATATCTGTGTCTATCTCCGTTTCATTGAAGCAGAAATGCCATCTGATTAAACTTCCTCTTTGGGACAGGCAAAACAGAAAGTTCTTCCACCCTTATGAAAATGCCAGGAGTTAAATCCTTAGCTTGTAATTTTTTAGTCCCGGTAAATGGGTGATTTAAGCAATTCGTTCAATTCAGCCACCTGTGTCCATTGACCTTCATTTAATGTTACTTGAGGGTTCACCATATCTATAAGAAACGATTTTAGTTCAAGCAATCGCTCAGTCATTAAAGAAGTGCTGCCTCACCGAGTGGCTTGATCAACAATTGCCCCTTTCCCAGCACGTCTCTTTAAGATGGAATCAATTTTCGGGGGTTCTGGCGGCAATAACCAACTTCCTCACTTTTCCAATTAGATTTCTAGCATGTCCGCCCAGTTTCACACATCCGGCTTTTTGCCGGTTTGACGGATGAGGCGCATGCCAGTACAGTACGATACAGTACAGTGGCAGTGCCGCAACTTCCGGGTTACATGCTCTGGTCACATGACAGCATGTGACCGGCGATTGTTGCAGTGCCACTGTACTGTATACACTGTACTGGAGTGCGCCGCATCCACCAAACCGGCGAAAAGCCGGATGTGTGAAACCGGGGTCCTTCTTGCAGACTCTCTCTTATTGCCAGCTGCAGCGTGTGCACAACACAGCGCATGTGATGAATAGGAAAGGGTTTTGAAGCAGCTTCAACAAGATCATCTAATCCTAAAGTATCATTTTGCTGTGCTTCTGTTGTAATATCTGTGTGTTCCTCAGTTACATGAGCAGCGCTGTGGCTCCATCTCACACATACTGAATCCTAAATTTTCTTCTAGCTGTTGTTCATTCCTCTCATTCATCAATGTAATTGTACTTATCATGTTTGAAGCATTGTCCGTTACAATGGCAAGAACCTGCTCTTTTTTGTGTTCCTAATCTTGCAGAACTTTTTCCACTAAGGCCTGGAGAAGCTGGCTGCTGTGATGAGCTTTAGTATCTTTTACTGCCAGTGTCTTACTAACAATTTCTTTCTTGTCACAAACATATCGAACATTGATGGCAAAATAATTCAGTGAAATGCAGTGACTCTGGAAATAATTCAGTGACATGCAGTGACTCCGGCATCCAGCAAAGGCAATGGGTGAAAACATAGGACATTCAGGCACCGCGTGTTGTGAGGATCCTCACACAGAATGAGCAGTCAGTTTGTGGCGTTTTTCTAATCTGCTTTTGCTATTGAAAGCATTATTTATGAGCTCAGAAACCTTACAGATGATGCGTTTTTGTAAAAAGCTGATCTGCTTTTGCAGCTGAAAAACATATCCTCAAAAAACGCAGCTAAAACGCAATGTGTGAATGCAGCCTTAGATCAGGAATAGAACAGACATTTATAGGACATTTCATAACTTTCCCAAATTCCTATGAAAACATATTCAGCACATTCTGCATTGCACGCTGGACTCAATTTATTATATGTTTTAGAATATCCGACTCCGACTCCACAGCCCTGCAACGATCAACGATTTTTGACGTTTTTGCGATCATTGTCGCTGCTTGGCGTCACACGCTGCGATGTCGATAATGGCGCTGGATGGGCGTCACTAACGACGTGACCCCGACGATATATCGTTAGCGATGTCACGGTGTGTAAAGCACCCTTTAGTCTGTGTTCACATGTCCAGTAAGCATCCTGTAACGGATCGCTACTGATTTTCCATTTGAAACTGATCCAGTAAGTGAAAAACATCCTTTACAAATGAAAGAAAAACAAATGGCTTCTCCATGCTGCTGATCTTTATGGGATCTGTTCTCCATAGACTCTCATATTAAAAAAAAATTGTATCCTGCAAAAAGCATTTTCTTTCAAAACTGATAGTTGTGTTTGCAGACCTTTTTTTCCCACAGATTTCTGCTGGATCCGTTGTAATGGATGATTACTGGACAGGTGATCTTAGGCTACTTTCACACATCCGGTTTGAGCCCTGCGGCTCAATCCGGCTGTGAAAACTATGCAACGGATGCGGTGAAAACACCGCATCCTTTGCATACGTTTTTACATGCGGCAGGTCCGTTTTTTTCCGGTTGCGGCATGCTACTGAGCATGCGCAGTGGAAAATACCGCATGCGGCGGCCGGATGTGTTTTTTTTTCCGCATCGCGCCGCATCCGGCCTCCATAGGGATGCATTGAAAAATGCGCCGCAGCGGCCGGATGCGGCGCGATGCGGTGTTTTTTGCCGGAGCAAAAAACGTTGCAGGGTACGTTCGATCCGGCCGCCGCATCGGCTAAATCTGCCGCATGCGGCAAAAACCGGACCGAACGCAAGCCCCTACGGCACAATGCGGCACTAATGTAAGTCAATGCAAAAAAAACCGCAATCGGCGTTACAAAAGCCGGTTGCGGTTTTTCTGCAGAACGCCGTATTGTGCCGCAGAGCAAAAATCCGGATGTGTGAAAGTACCCTTAGGCTGGCAAAATATCAGGATGGGGAAGATTTGTTTGGATATATTTTCTCCCAGAGAATTGCCTGAACTGTCCACAGTTTTATCAGTTTCTCAAATGTATTTGGTCAGTTCTGTTTTTTTAGCTTATGGATGTAAAATTAAAAAAAAGTCCGTTGTTTAATGCTTCCACTGCTGATTGGGCCGGACGCAGAGACTCTGAAAACGAGAAGTACAACGTCTTAAGAAGCTGCTGGGGTTTGTACCATGTGAGGATCAGCTAAATACAATTCAACCGGCCTTATAAGACTGATCTGTGCAGATTTGCGGCTGTATTCCGTGCACCGTGATGTGGATTCTCATTTTGTGCTGTTATTAGAGCAGCCTCTGCGGTACAATGTGCTCATTGTACTGGCCTCTTGGCTTCTGTCCCTGAGACGCAGGTAGGAAATGAAATCTTCTCTTTATTAACATTCTTCTTCTTGCAGCTGTGTCTACTGAGAAGCTCATGTATCATTCACTGCTTGATTTTAGTTCTTTTATAGTGGTGCTGAGTGCAGCTCTGGAGTATACAGGATATAATCCAGTATCAGTAATGTATGTATTTGGTGAGTGTACCTGCAGAATAGTGAGTGCAGCTCTGGAGTATACAGGATATAATCCAGTATCAGTAATGTATGTATTTGGTGAGTGCACCTGCAGAATAGTGAGTGCAGCTCTGGAGTATACAGGATATAATCCAGTATCAGTAATGTATGTATTTGGTGAGTGCACCTGCAGAATAGTGAGTGCAGCTCTGGAGTATACAGGATATAATCCAGTATCAGTAATGTATGTATTTGGTGAGTGCACCTGCAGAATAGTGAGTGCAGCTCTGGAGTATACAGGATATAATCCAGTATCAGTAATGTATGTATTTGGTGAGTGCACCTGCAGAATAGTGAGTGCAGCTCTGGAGTATACAGGATATAATCCAGTATCAGTAATGTATGTATTTGGTGAGTGCACCTGCAGAATAGTGAGTGCAGCTCTGGAGTATACAGGATATAATCCAGTATCCGTAATGTATGTGTTCAGTGAGTGCACCTGCAGAATAGTGAGTTCAGCTCTGGAGTATACGGGATATAACACAGGATTAGTAATGTATGTACACAGTGACTGTACCAGCAGAATAGTGAGTGCAGCTCTGGAATATAATACTGGATGTAACTCAGGATCAGTAATGTATGTACACAGTGACTGCACTTGCAGAATAGTGAGTGCAGCTCTGGAATATAATACTGGATGTAACTCAGGATCAGTAATGTAATGTATGTACACAGTGACTGCACTTGCAGAATAGTGAGTGCAGCTCTGGAATATAATACTGGATGTAACTCAGGATCAGTAATGTATGTACACAGTGACTGCCCCAGCAGAATAGTGAGTGCAGCTCTGGAGTATAATACTGGATGTAACTCAGGATCAGTAATGTATGTACACAGTGACTGCTCCAGAAGAATAGTGAGTGCAGCTCTGGAGTACTAAATATAATATTATCTTGTACTTTGTAGAGGAAGGTGCCGAGCTGCACATGTCCCGGGACATAGAGAGTATACAGGCTCTGCAGAGGTCAGAGGTAAGAGTTGTTGCCATTTCATCTCTCGTGTCTAGTTTTGATAAATCCATCTATCACATCTACTTTTATTCGGTTTTCAGAATGAGAGGCTGAAGAAATTGTGTTCAGAGCTGGAGGATAGGCTGGAGACGGCTGAACTACAAGTAAAGCAGCAATCTGTGGACTACAGGAACCGGCTGCAGCAGAAGGAGGTGCGGGGCTTGGTCTCCTCTTATAGTGGGCATTGTTATCTACCCCTCACATATACCGCCCATGGTGACTTGCGAGGCGCTGCTGTCTCCGATGGGCCAGTGATGGGTTGTTTTTTGCACTTAGGTGGAGATCAGCCATCTCAAAGCCAAGCTGAACTCTGTCCAGGATGAGATGCAGAAATATCAAGTGTCCACTCAAGTTTCCAGCGTGTCTCTTCAAGCCGCCGACTCTTCTGCCTTCATGTCCAGCATCCAGCCCCCTCTCTCCAGCTTCCAAGGAGACGATATGGACTTTGGGGACGTTATCTGGTCTCAGCAAGAAATCAACACGTTATCCAGTGAGGTGTCCCGGCTGAAGGCGGAGGTGTCTCACTGGAAGCACATGGCACAGGTGAGCACCGGAGTTACAGGGATTGTCCAGCTCTACCTTGCTCACTGTTAGGATTCAGCTCAGCTGGCTGATGTGAAGGATGTCATTTGTATATCCCACACTGTTATTAGTAAAACTGCACTGATTGCCCAATGTTTGCTCTGCTGTGGAAAACACTTATAAAGGGTTATTTTCCACTGATGGGCGTTTCTTGGTTTTACATTGCCCTGTCAATCAATTGTTGCCGTCGGGAATTTCCATGCCTCTGTACAGAGCGACTGAGGGGTAGTGTGCATACTCTGAGCTGTCCTGTACACACCACAGGGTTTATATAGAATAAGGATACTGATGTCCTAAGGGTTAGGGTGGGTTTTTGAAAGCTGGTGTTGCTTAGACCCCCAGCATCCCCACAGTTCATCTGTTAGCAGGCCCCACGGTGTTAGGAGCTATACAATGTATATGTAACGCTGGCTATCATCACTCCTCACGGCCAAGCTGTGGGACAGGGGAGTCAAAAGTCCAGGATGAAGTATCAAGAGTGTACGTCAAAGGCAGAGGCGCAAGGCAAAAGAGTAAACAGGTCAGAGGCCAAAGTCAGCAATTTAAAGCAGCGTGGATCGAGACAAAGCAGCTAGGCAAACGAATAGTCAAAGGCAAGGTCCGAGATCAGTCAGCAAAAGATCAGAACAGCGGAACGTAAAATCACAATGCACATACTCCACCGAGAAAAGCTACGACTACCAAGGGTCTGACCATTGTCAGCCAGCTAAATAGACAGGGAATCACTGTGAAAGGTGACGGCCGGCGGAAGCGCTGCAGGCCGGAGGAAGCGCTGCAGGCCGGAGGAAGCGCTGCAGGCCGGAGGAAGCGCTGCAGGCCGGAGGAAGCGCTGCAGGCCGGAGGAAGCGCTGCAGGCCGGAGGAAGCGCTGCAGGCCGGAGGAAGCGCTGCAGGCCGGAGGAAGCGCTGCAGGCCGGAGGAAGCGCTGCAGCTCGGCAGGAAGCGCTGCAGCTCGGCAGGAAGCGCTGCAGGTCGGCAGGAAGCGCTGCAGGTCGGCAGGAAGCGCTGCAGGTCGGCAGGAAGCGCTGCAGGTCGGCAGGAAGCGCTGCAGGTCGGCAGGAAGCGCTGCAGGTCGGCAGGAAGCGCTGCAGGTCGGCAGGAAGCGCTGCAGGTCGGCAGGAAGCGCTGCAGGCCGGCAGGAAGCGCTGCAGGCCGGCAGGAAGCGCTGCAGGCCGGCAGGAAGCGCTGCAGGCCAGCAGGAAGCGCTGCAGGCCGGCAGGAAGCGCTGCAGGCAGGAGGAAGCGCTGCAGGCAGGAGGAAGCGCTGCAGGCCGGAGGAAGCGCTGCAGGCCGGCCTGTGATGGGGCTGCTGGGTGATGCTAAAGATGAATGCAGATGATCAGCATGCCCCAGACTGGGCAGCTGATGATTCCAGTCACAATACTGACAGCCCAGTACCCCTGTCATCTACTGGACGACTGAGCTGTCACTCACTACATCCCTAGGACACAGTGAGCGGTGGATTCATGGCAATACAACTGCTGATGCCCCTTTAATCGGAGGTATCACATTACTATTGGAGGACTTTCAGATCTGCTGTCAGGTGGATTACAGCAGATCCCTGGGGATCCATTTGCAGGGTGCTGAGTAATTTGCTTGTCATTGAGCACATTCTTAACATGGATTGAGCTCAGTGATTTTAACTGCTTCTTACTTTCCGGGACTCGCTCAGTATTCGCACAATGACTGTAATTATCATATACACTCATGAGGTCGTCTCTTATCGGTTCTTGATGGTGATTTGATTTATCTTTTTTTCAGTCTTCAAAACTTCAAGGGTCCCCAAGTGCTGACACCAGCGAGATCTGCACGCTGCAACATACGGTGAAGGTAACATTGCTGGAGAGTTGATTTCAGCTTTTGTCTCTCAGGTACTCAAGTGAAAGTATGAAGGCTCATTCAGACATCTGTGCAGATCGAGCCCATCTCTGACCACGGTGCACGGAGTGACTGCTGCTCTAGCCACCCGAGTGCAACAGCCTCATAGAAATGTATGAAGCTGGCTTCGGCAGGTGGGGACGACCCCGGGGCCAAGCTGGCTTCGGCAGGTGGGGACAACCCCAGGGCGAAGCTGGCTTCGGCAGGTGGGGACAACCCCGGGGCGAAGCTGGCTTCGGCAGGTGGCAATGACCCCGGGGCCAAGCTGGCTTCGGCAGGTGGGGACGACTCCGGGGCCAAGCTGGCTTCGGCAGATGGGGACGACCTCGGGGCCAAGCTGGCTTCGGCAGGTGGGGACGACCCCGGGGCCACGCTGGCTTTGGCTGGGGACAGCCCCGGGGCTAAGCTGGCTTCGGCAGGTGGGGACAACTCCGGGGCCAAGCTGGCTTCGGCAGGTGGGGACGACTCCGGGGCCAAGCTGGCTTCGGCAGGTGGGGACGACTCCGGGGCCAAGCTGGCTTCGGCAGGTGGGGACGACTCCGGGGCCAAGCTGGCTTCGGCAGGTGGGGACGACTCCGGGGCCACGCTGGCTTCGGCAGGTGGGGACGACTCCGGGGCCAAGCTGGCTTCGGCAGGTGGGGACGACTCCGGGGCCAAGCTGGCTTCGGCAGGTGGGGACGACTCCGGGGCCAAGCTGGCTTCGGCAGGTGGGGACGACTCCGGGGCCAAGCTGGCTTCGGCAGGTGGGGACGACTCCGGGGCCAAGCTGGCTTCGGCAGGTGGGGACGACTCCGGGGCCAAGCTGGCTTCGGCAGGTGGGGACGACTCCGGGGCCAAGCTGGCTTCGGCAGGTGGGGACGACTCCGGGGCCAAGCTGGCTTCGGCAGGTGGGGACGACCCTGGGGCTAAGCTGGCTTCGGCAGATGCAAACGACTCCGGGACCAAGCTGGCTTCGGCAGGTGGGGACAGCCCCGGGGCTAAGCTGGCTTCGGCTAGGAAAGGCCATCTGAGAGGAGAAACCTCCATAAATCCATCTTGGACCACACCGTGATGTTTTGACGTTCTTATTTCCCTTGTTTGCAGGATCTTAAGCAGAAGATGAGCCAAGAGATTGACGATCATCAGCACGAGCTCTCTGTGCTACAAGACGCTCATCGGCAGAAACTGGCCGAGATCACAAGGCGGCACCGAGAGGAGCTGGGAGAATATGAGGAGCGGATCGAGGAGCTGGAGGAGCAGCTGAACACGGGTCAGTGCCTCGCACAAATACAGAATAAATAGAGAACTAATATAAAAAATGAAATAATAATGTTGATGATTGATGTACCAATGTTATCCTACCTATTCATTGCTGGAGTACGGGTGCCACTAAACAGTGTACATTATATATCTGTATACCTGAGACATAACCATGGAAACATAAACCTCCATTCTTTACACTGAAGGCTGGAGCTAAAGGCCGATAAGGTTTTACAAAATGCATGGTCTTTGACTATCCTGCTCTCTCTATGGATGCAGCCATTTGAAGTAGATTGTCAACTTCTCGGCTCCAAAAACAGGCCGGGTTTTGACCCCCTCTATATCACGATTGTGTTTTAGGGGCGGCAGAAGGCACCTCTGACAACTCCAAAGTGTTCGAACTTCAGAAAACTATTCTGTCCCTGGAAGCTGCTAAAGCTGAATGCTCCTATAGGATTCAGGAGCTGGAGCAGAAAGTGAGCGAGCTACGTTCTCTGGTATCATCCAAGGAGGAGGAGTGGACCGTCCTGCGGATGGAGAAGGAGCTGGCGGTAAATGAGCGGGACGTCTTGTCTATGAACTATGAGAAGCTGATGTCTGATTACACAGAGGTGCAGAAATCTGGAGGAGCGGACGGCTCAGGAGACGTCAGTAACCTGAAGCAAGAGGTCCTGCGCTTACAGGAAGCGTTATTTGGTAAGATCTCCGCCCAAAACTTGTACAGTGGTTGCCCAAATGTGGGTTTATGAAGGCTGTACCTCTGCGTCATCTATTGCTGCTCCGTCACTCTGCCATGCTTTACAGTGCACCTGTTTGTTTAGATTGATTTCCGCACAATCGAGCAGAGCTGCAGTGTATAGCATGGCAGAGGAACTTCACCGCAGTGTGAGCTTTATCTTTTTTTTTCAATTTTAGATGCTGAAAAAGAAATGAACCAAATGTCACCTTCTGATCAGGTAACGACACGTGCCGTGCACCCCTGTGGTGGATATTGTCTGCTGCAGTATTGAGAATCGGACTTAATTTTGCAGGCGAACGACGACTCAGGGCAGAAGAGTAAAGACGTGATGGAACAAGCGAGCGAGAGACACTTAGAGGAGGAGGTGGAACGCCTGGAGAAAGAAAAGGTGACTATGGAAAGCTGTGTCAGTGCGGTAACGTTACATAGTAATAGGGGCTAGGATAGTATTGTCATCAGGAACACCGCCTACCCATCACCAGAGATCAGCGGTGACCTCACTGAGAACACCACCTATCCATCACCAGAGATCAGCAGTGATATCACTGAGAACACCTCCTATCCATCACCAGAGATCAGAGGTGACATCACTGAGAACACCTCCTATCCATCACCAGAGATCAGCAGTGACATCACTGAGAACACCGCCTATCCATCACCAGAGATCAGCGGTGACATCACTGAGAACACCAACTATCCATCACCAGAGATCAGCGGTGACATCACTGATAACACCTCCTATCCATCACCAGAGATCAGCGGTGACATCACTGAAAACACCTCCTATCCATCACCAGAGATCAGCGGTGACATCACTGAGAACACCAACTATCCATCACCAGAGATCAGCGGTGACATCACTGAGATCACCTCCTATCCATCACCAGAGATCAGAGGTGACATCACTGAGAACACCTCCTATCCATCACCAGAGATCAGCAGTGACATCACTGAGAACACCGCCTATCCATCACCAGAGATCAGCGGTGACATCACTGAGAACACCAACTATCCATCACCAGAGATCAGCGGTGACATCACTGATAACACCTCCTATCCATCACCAGAGATCAGCGGTGACATCACTGAAAACACCTCCTATCCATCACCAGAGATCAGCGGTGACATCCCTGAGAACACCTCCTATCCATCACCAGAGATCAGCAGTGACATCACTGAGAACACCGCCTATCCATCACCAGAGATCAGCGGTGACATCACTGAGAACACCAACTATCCATCACCAGAGATCAGCGGTGACATCACTGATAACACCTCCTATCCATCACCAGAGATCAGCGGTGACATCACTGATAACACCTCCTATCCATCACCAGAGATCAGCGGTGACATCACTGAGAACACCGCCTATCCATCACCAGAGATCAGCGGTGACATCACTGAGAACACCGCCTATCCATCACCAGAGATCAGCAGTGATATCACTGAGAACACCTCCTATCCATCACCAGAGATCAGCGGTGACATCACTGAGAACACCTCCTATCCATCACCAGAGATCAGCGGTGACCTCACTGAGAACACCACCTATCCATCACCAGAGATCAGCAGTGACATCACTGAGAACGCCTCCTATCCATCACCAGAGATCAGCAGTGACATCACTGAGAACACCTCCTATCCATCACCAGAGATCAGCAGTGACATCACTGAGAACACCTCCTATCCATCACCAGAGATCAGCAGTGACATCACTGAGAACACTGCCTATCCATCACCAGAGATCAGCAGTGACATCACTGAGAGCACCTCCTATCCATCACCAGAGATCAGCAGTGACATCACTGAGAACACCGCCTATCCATCACCAGAGATGAGAGGTGACATCACTGAGAACACCTCCTATCCATCACCAGAGACCAGCAGTGACATCACTGAGAACACCGCATATCCATCACCAGAGATCAGCAGTGACATCACTGAGAACACCTCCTATCCATCACCAGAGATCAGCGGTGACATCACTGAGAACACCTCCTATCCATCACCAGAGATCAGCGGTGACATCACTGAGAACACCTCCTATCCATCACCAGAGATCAGCGGTGACATCACTGAGAACACCTCCTATCCATCACCAGAGATCAGCGGTGACATCACTGAGAACACCTCCTATCCATCACCAGAGACCAGCGGTGACATCACTGAGAACACCTCCTATCCATCACCAGAGATCAGCGGTGACATCACTGAGAACACCTCCTATCCATCACCAGAGATCAGTGGTGACATCACTGAGAACACCACCTATCCATCACCAGAGATCAGCGGTGACATCACTGAGAACACCTCCTATCCATCACCAGAGATCAGCGGTGACATCACTGAGAACACCACCTATCCATCACCAGAGATCAGCGGTGACATCACTGAGAACACCTCCTATCCATCACCAGAGATCAGCAGTGACATCACTGAGAACACCTCCTATCCATCACCAGAGATCAGCAGTGACATCACTGAGAACACCTCCTATCCATCACCAGAGATCAGCAGTGACATCACTGAGAACACCTCCTATCCATCACCAGAGATCAGCAGTGACATCACTGAGAACACCTCCTATCCATCACCAGAGATCAGCGGTGACATCACTGAGAACACCGCCTATCCATCACCAGAGATCAGCGGTGACATCACTGAGAATGCTGCCTCTCCCTTCATTCACTTTATGGGGCAGCTGTAGTTTTGCTCTTGGGGCTCTCTGACAACTAATAGGATTTTTGCTTTGATTTCCTTGTCCCTTTAATGCTGGTTTTCTACTTTTTAGGATGCACTAAGGACAGAACTGAATTTTATTTTGTCCTCACCTGCCAAGGATTCTGACTTGGAGCAACTAAGGAGAGATCTAGAAGAGAAGGAGCGCACGCTGCAGGAGAGTTTAGCTGAGAAAGAGACCCTTACTGCAGAACTTGAAGAACTGGATACACAGAACCAGGAGGCGATGCAGGTATCCCACTATTCTGTGAGACTGCAGCTGATTTTATTCATATTTGTCATGTAAAAAAATGACCAGTTTCATCACATTTGATAAGAGGAGTAGCTGCACTGAAAATTTTGAAAATAAAAATTATTATAACGCTGCAGAAATTTCTCTGACTCTTATTTATTTGAATGGGTCCTGAATAAATGAAAGCGAATCCTCTAGTGCTTGAGGTAGTCTGCGATGGAGCAGCCATCGAAAGGTTTGGTCACCTAGTAAATTTTGGAGGTCATGGGTTTGCTAACATGGGATGGTTCCTCTTTATTTCTTGATGAATTCTGTGCTCCTAAGTCTATTAACATTTTTCTTGTTTTTCAGCACCTGATGCTTATGAAGGAACAGTTATCGAAACAGAAAAATGAAGCCGAAACCCAAACAGCAGAATTTTCTGAGAACCTGCAAAGAGAAAAGGAGAAAACGTTAAAAACGCTCTCAGAAAACAGCAGCTTGTTACAGGAACTGGAGTCCGAGAAAGAAAACTGCAGCAGCGTGCAGACGAGCAAACAGCAGCTGGAGGCCCAGATGAAGGAAGTGATGGAGAAACTGGAGCGTCTGGAAGCCGCCAACTTTGACCTCGCCATGGAGAATAAGGACTGTGAAGCGACCATGAACCAGGTCAAACAAGAATTGGCCATGGCCAAAGAGAACTCGGAAGCGAGATGTGAAAATCAAAGTGACGGCGAGAGAGAATCCGAGACTGTAAAACTCTCTAACCAACTTGTAGAAGTGAAGCAGCTGAAGGACGACCTGGAAAAAGAGATCTGTGACCTCAGGATGGAAAATGAGATGCTACTGTCGACCCAAGAGCAGGCCACACAGCGGCTGCAGGACGTCAGCGCCCAGAGCGGCAAAGATTCCTTGGAGAAACAGACGGTGATCGAGGCTTTACGGATGGAGAAGGGGCGACTGGAGGTGGAACTTAATCAGCTGGAGAACCAGCTGCTCGAACAGGCCCAAAAATACGAATGCACCATCAACGAACTATCCAGCTCTCAAAAGTTGGACACCTCTGCCCTGCACCGTGAGCATGAGCGCCTCATTAAGCTCAATCAGGAGAAGGATTTCCAGATAGCAGAAGGCAAGAGGTCCTTGGAGCAAATGGAAATGAATTGTGAAGAAACCAAGGAGATGCTGACAAGTACGTTAGAAGGTCAGAAGCAGCTGACAGAACTAATCCAAGAGAAGGAGAACTTTATACACGAGCTTAAAGGAAAGAACGTGGAGATGCAGAAAGATATTGACCTGCACTGGAAAGCATCGAAAGAGTGCCACGTCCTGAAACAAAGCATCGAGGAGAAGGAGAAGATGTTGGCCTCCATGAAAGAAGACAACAGCCACCTTAAGGAGGAGATCGAGAGATTGAAGGATCAGCAGAGTCGTCAGCAGCCGGCGGTGGAACCAAAGACGTTAGATATCATCACTGAACTAGAGGCCGAGATAACGCAACTGACCAAAGTGCGCAACAATTACGAGGAAGAGCTGACACTACAGAAAAAAGCGGTGGAGAAGCAGAATCAGAGCTCTCTTCTCTTCCAGAAATCTTTGCAGGAAAAGGTTAAGGAAATGGATGAAATTAAGATGCAACATAAGGAGATGGTGGACACTTATGAGAATCTCTTGTCTGAGAAAGACAGCGAGATCTCCAGTCTGCAACAGACGAATGAACTCATCAGCTCCCAGCTACAGAACGAGCATCTTATCCACACGGACTCCTCGGTCATCCTCCACGATACCAAGACGCAGAACATTAATAACAGCGATAACGGGACAGAGAAACACGACCTGTCCAAAGTGGAGATCGAACGCCTGGTGAAAGGCATCAAAGAGAAGGAGATGGAAATTAAAATGCTGAACGAAAAGAACGTCACCTTGACCAAGCAGATCGACCAGCTGTCCAAAGACGAAGTGGGAAAGCTCACTCAGATTATCCAGCAGAAAGACCTGGAGATACAAAATCTTCACGCCCGAGTGTCCACCGTCAACTACATGCAAGATGTGGTGTATCTCCAGCAGCAATTACAAGCGTACGCCATGGAGAGGGAGCAGGTCCTGGCCGTCCTGAGTGAGAAAACCAGGGAGAACAGTCAACTAAGGACAGAATACCACAAAATGATGGATGTGGTGGCGGCCAAAGAGTCGGCCCTCTTGAAGCTCCAAGAAGAAAACCAGAGATTCTCTCGCAGTCAAGAAGGTAGCACACAAGACATGTTTAGAGAGACCATCCAAAACCTGTCTAGGATCATTCGAGAAAAAGATATTGAAATTGACGCATTGAGCCAGAAATGTCAGACCTTGCTGACCGTCCTTCAAGCGTCCAGTTCTGAGAGCGGCACCGAAACTGGAAGCGTCAACAGTAATCAGTTTGAGGAGCTGCTGCAGGAACGGGATAAGCTGAAACAGCAGGTGAAGAAGATGGAAGAATGGAAGCAACAGGTGATGACCACCGTGCAGAACATGCAGCACGAGTCGGCCCACCTGCAGGAAGAGCTACACAAGCTACAGGGTCAGATATGTCTAGACAGCGACTCCAACTCCAAGCTGCAAGTGGATTACAACAGCCTGATCCAGAGCTACGAGAACAATGAGAAGAAGCTGAAGGGTCTCGGCGTAGAGATAAGTAATGTACAGAGCAGTATCGGAGAACTGACCAACACGAAAGAGCGAATTCTTGGCCAACTGCAGACGAATCAATGTGCCGCCATTCCCGAAATCGATCGTTCTTCAGTCGCTTCTTCAGAAATGAAAGATGATCACGTGACAAAGGTTCTCCAAGATTACGAGCAGCTAAAATTGCAGATACAACAGAAGGACTCGACCATCAGGACACTGCAGGAAAACAACCAGCGCTTGTCCAACTCTATGGCCCTGACCTCCGAGGAAGGCCGCAAGAGCCAGGAGGAGGCCGTCCTGGAGCTGAGGCAGGTGAAGGAGAGGAGCGAACTCCTGCACAAGTCGCTGAAAGAAAAGGACATATTAATAAAAACCAAAGGAGACAAGTTAAACTCAGCCACCGAAAACCTGAGGAACAAAGCGAATGAGAACGAGCTTCTGAAACAAGCGGTCACCAACCTGAAGGAGAGGACGCTGATCCTGGAGATGGACATCAGCAAGTTAAAGGCAGAGAATGACAAGGTGATGGCCAAAGAGAAGGAGAAGGAAAGTGAATTCCGAGCTCTGCACGAAACTAACATGCAATTCTCAATGCTGCTGCGGGAAAAGGAATTCGAGTCCAACGCCATGAGGGAAAAGGCCTCGGCCCTCGAGAAC
The DNA here is from genome assembly GCF_048569485.1 of Anomaloglossus baeobatrachus. Lineage (NCBI taxonomy): Eukaryota > Metazoa > Chordata > Amphibia > Anura > Aromobatidae > Anomaloglossus > Anomaloglossus baeobatrachus. The sequence continues at coordinate 11,831,852 of NC_134364.1, read as the reverse complement.
CTTCTCAAGGAAAAGGAGCAGGTGGGTTGCAGAAAGGTTGTTTCTTCACTATTTACCTCTAATGCTAAATTCAGGTTTACACTGGTCTCTGTAAGAAAAGAGGCGTAAGAAAGCAGCTGAGGATGTATCTGGAGAAATTAACACTTGCAATAATTGCCTGAAAAGCGCTTGTGTAATAACATGACTGTAACCTTTCGGCTGTGCTCGTCTATAGCCAAACAGCGCTGGACCCTGAGATCAAAGTATAAAACACACGGCATATTAGTCATTGATGAAAGTAGATCCATAGAAACGTGAGCGAACAGTCAGCTAGTTATTGCGTAAACACTTCGGAGCTGCGCTCATGACTGGCTTTGCTTGTTTCACAGGGGAAGGCCGGAGAGTTGAACCATTTGCTGAACGAGGTGAAGTCCATGCAGGAGAAGGCCATTGTGTTCCAGCACGAGAGGGACCAGGTGATGCTGGCGCTGAAACAGAAGCAGATGGAAAGTATCGCCCTGCAAAATGAGGTTAGTGACCCCTGAGAATTAGGGGAAACCCTGCCAGGATGGCCGTGTCCGTGGTCACATTATATACGGCGTATTCTGGAGGGAACACGGACGCAGGCGGGTCTGGAGCAGGGTACAGATTTGTCTGGAACAAGAGACAGGTGTCTAGATGAGTCAAAGAAGGGACAGAGATCTGAAGAAAGGGATAAAAGAGGGCTGGAGGAGGATGATAGTGGGGTACGGCGGGATCTTTAACCCCTTCAGCCCCCAGCCTGTTTTCACCTTAAAGACCAGGCCATTTTTTGCAATTCTGACCAGTTTGACTTTGACAGGTTATAACTCTGGAACGCTTTAACAGATCCTGGCGATTCTAACACTGTTTTTCTTTTTCGCTCCTAATTGGGAGACCCAGACAGTGGGTGTATAGCTACTGCCCTCTGGAGGCCGCACAAAGAACTACACTTAAAAGTGTAAGGCCCCTCCCCTTCTGGCTATACACCCTCCCGTAGGAGTACAGATTCCTCAGTTTTAGCTTTGTGCGCAAGGAGGTCAGACACGCACGCATAGCTCCATTGTTTTTAGTCAGCAGCAGCTGCTGACTATGTCGGATGGAAGAAAAGAGGACACATATAGTGTCCCCAGCATGCTCCCTTCTCACCCCACTGTATGTCGGAGGTGTTTGTAAGGTTGAGGTACCCATTGCGGGTACGGCGGCAGGAGCCCACATGCTGATTCCTTCCCCATCCCTTTTTACAGGGCTCTGGGTGAAGTGGGATTTACCGGTCTCCAGGCACTGAGACCGTGCTCCATCTACAGCCCCTGGAGAAGATGCTGGATGGAGCGGAGTACATCAGGGACATGGCCCTGCTTCCTCAAGGTACTCTGTGTCCCCGTGCATTTGGCGCTCACACCGCAGCTTGCTGGGTGTTGTAGTGCGCCGGGGGACATCAGCGCTACGGCGCTTGTGCCAGGCCTCATTCAGCTTCGCTGAAGCAGGCACACTTCTAGGAATAGGTCGCGCCGGCCGCTGGGACTGCGGCGCGGCTGGCACTTGTGGTGCGCCGGGGACTTCAGCGCGGCCCGCGCTTTTACGGCGGCCGCGCTGATAACTCGAGTCCCCGGCTTTTGCGGCCTGCTTCCGTTCGTTCCCGCCCCCGGACCTGCCAGTCAGGAGAGGGGCGGGACGCTGGCCACGTCTAGGAACGGTCATGCCGGCCGCTGGGACTGCGGCGCGGCTGACACTTGTGGTGCGCCGGGGACTTCAGCGCGGCCCGCGCTTTTACGGCGGCCGCGCTGATAACTCGAGTCCCCGGCTTTTGCGGCCTGCTTCCGTTCGTTCCCGCCCCCAGACCTGCCAGTCAGGAGAGGGGCGGGACGCTGGCCAGTGCATCAGCGCTGAGGGCTGGAGTCGTTTTTACATACTCCAGCCCTCACAATCGGCACAGAGGGGACACTGTTTCCCGCACTTTTGTTTGGGAACTCCCACGGACCGCCCCTCTCCACAGACGCCGGCAGCCATTCCTGCTGACACGCTGAGCTGCAGAGGGGAGCCGGGGAGACCCAGACAAGGAATCTGCAGCCTCTTACCCGCTATTCAGCGGGCGGTAAGCAGCCCTCAGGGCTCACCCCCTCTTGTGCCAGTATTATTCTTAGTATTTTGTTTCTACAAATACTTTGTATTGCATAGCGCTGGTCGCCCTTTGGCTATAGACTCTCTCACATTGCAGAGAGCCAGCAACATGTCGTCCGTAAAACGCAAGGGTGCCAAGGCACAGACATTATATGCCTCCTGCACCGCTTGTGGGACTTTTCTACCGGCAGGCTCCACGGACCCCCATTGTGTGCAGTGCTCGGCCCCTGCGGCGCTTGCACAGTCGGGACCTCTGCTGGACGTGACCCAGGGTGTACCACCTGTGAATGCTGTCCAGGTGACAGGAACTGAGTTTGCAGCTTTTGCTGACAGAATGTCTCTCACTATGTCACAAATTCTTGACACATTGCGAGCTAGGCCTGTACTTCAGGCCACGGACACTGTGCAATCATTGCCCCCTGGTCCCCCTCAGCTCCAAGCTCCGGGACGGGCATATACACCTCAGGGTGAAGACTCTGACTCGGACGATGGCCCCGGGCAGCCTAAGCGGGCTCGCTATGACGGGCCTTCACATTCATCTCAATGGTCAGGATCCCAGCGAGATGAATCTATGGGTGATGAGGCGGACGTAACTGATCAGGATTCTGATCCTGGGACCGCTCTCAATCTAGATACACCAGATGGTGACGCCATAGTTAATGATCTTATATTTAACATCAATAAGATGTTAAATATTTCCCCACCAGCTCCTCTTGTGGAGGAGTCAGCTTCGCAGCACGAGAGAATCCATTTCAGATACCCTAAGCGTACTTTAAGCACTTTTCTGGACCACGCTGACTTTAGAGACGCAATCCAGAAACCCCACGCTTATCCTGAAAGGCGTTTTCTTCAGCGCTCTATTGGGAGACCCAGACAATTGGGTGTATAGCTACTGCCTCCGGAGGCCACACAAAGTATTACACTAAAAAGTGTAAGGCCCCTCCCCTTCTGGCTATACACCCCCCGTGGAATCACGGGTTCTCCAGTTTTAGCTTTGTGTGTGAAGGAGGTCATACATCCACGCATAGCTCCACGGTGTGTAGTCAGCAGTAGCTGCTAACTACTCGGATGGAAGAAAAGTGGGCACATATAGCGCCCCCAGCATGCTCCCTTCTCACCAGATGGTGCTTGAAAGGTTGAGGTACCTATTGCTGGTACAGAGGCTGGAGCCCCACATGCTGTTTTTCCTTCCACATCCCCCTGGAGGGCTCTGTGGAAGTGGGATCCCTCCGGCCACAAAGCCCTGAGGCCGGGCTCCATCCACAGACCCAGAACGAACCTGATGGATGTCGAGCATTGGTACAGTCAGGGACATGGCCCTGCATCTGTCAGGTACTCGGTGTCCCCGGCAGGCACAGAACGCTCCAGACTTGCTGGGCGTTATAGTGCGCCGGGGACATAAGCAATGGGGTTGTGTCACCTTAGTTATGGCTGGGTGACGGGTTATGTGTTTGGGAACTAGCGCCGACCGCTCCTGCGGCGGGGCGCAACTGCGACATGCAGGGCGCCGGGGACAGAGCGCCGACCGCGCTTTTACGGCGGCGGCGCTCCTAACTTTACTTCCCGGCTTTTGCGGCCTAGCGCCGCTTCGTTCCCGCCTCCGCCCTGTCAATCAGGGCGGAGGAGAGACGCTGTGCAATGGCCAGCGCCGGGGGCTGGAGCTTGATTTACATGCTCCAGCCCCCTCACGAGGCACAGTGAGAGCACGCTTTCCCGCTCTTCGTTTAGGAACGCCCAGAGCCGCCCCTCTTCCTCACAGGACGCCGGTAGCCATTATTCATGCGGTCCGGCTGGGGACAGGCAGGCAGGCTCTGGGAGACTCAGACAGGGCGTCTGGCGGCCACACACCCGCTCTGAGGCGGGCGGTAAGCAGGCTGAAAGCCCCTCTTGTGCCACAGTGATTCTATTTGTGTACTTTCTTCTGGTGCCATATAGATATTGTATATATATTTGCACTGTAGGGCGCTTCTTGGCTATAGACCCCATATTGCGCTGAGGAGACAGCAACATGTCCTCCACAAAACGCAAGGGTCCCAAGGCGCGGGCTGTGTACACTGTCTGTACTGTTTGTGGGACTGATCTACCGGCAGGCTCCACTGACCACCATTGTGTGCAATGTTCCGTGCCTGTAACGCTTCGTCAGCCGGAGGTGGCAGTAGTAACCCAGGCAGAGACGCCTGTAAGTCCTGCCCCAGTAACAGGGACAGATTTTGCAGTTTTGGCTGGTCAGATGGCTGTCACTATGACAAAAATCCTTGAGGCCTTGCAAACCAGGCCAATTACTCAGGCTCCGGACACGGCTGTGTCCTTGCCCCCTGGTCCCCCTCAATTGGAGCGAGTCTGTACTTCAAGGGGCTCTCATGTATCACAGGCTGATGGCTCTGACTCAGATGACGGCCCCAGCCAGCCCAAGCAAGCTCGCTTAGACAGACCCTCCACATCATCACATTGTTCAGGGTCTCACAGGGATGAGTCTCTCTATGATGAGACTGAAGAAAGTGGTCAGGTTTCGGACCATGAGACCACTCTCAATTTGGATACCCCTGATGGTGACGCTATGGTCAATGACCTTATTTCGCCCATCAATAGTGCGTTGGATATTTCTCCCCCAGCTCCCTCAGCAGAGGAAGCTGCTGCACAGCAGGAGAAATTCCATTTCTTGTATCCCAAGCGTAAATTGAGTGCCTTTTTAGACCACTCTGACTTCAGAGAATCTATCCAGAAACACCACGCTCAGCCATACAAGCGTTTTTCCAGACGCGCTAGGGATACACGTTATCCGTTTTCCCCTGACGTGATCAAACGCTGGACCCAGTGTCCAAAAGTGGATCCCCCTATTGCCAAGCTTGCGGCAAAATCTATAGTCGCGGTAGAGGATGGCGCTTCACTTAAAGACGCCAACGACAGACAGATGGACCTTTGGTTGAAGTCTATCTATGAAACTATCGGCGCGTCGTTTGCCCCTGCATTCGCGGCCGTGTGGGCACTCCAAGCTATTTCAGCTGGGTTGGCACAGGTAGAGGCTGTCATGCAGCCAGCAGTGCCAAAGGTGTCGACCCTAACCTCACAAATGTCTGCGTTTGCGACCTACGCTATCAACGCGGTTCTGGAATCTACGAGCCGTACGTCGTTGGCGTCCGCCAACTCCGTAGTGTTGCGCAGAGCATTGTGGTTAAAGGACTGGAAAGCAGACGCTAGTTCCAAAAAATGTTTAACCAACTTGCCATTATCTGGAGATAGACTGTTTGGCGAGCAGCTCGCTGAAATCATCAAACAGTCCAAGGGTAAAGACTCGTCCTTACCCCAGCCCAGATCAAACAAACCTCAGCAGAAAAAGTGGCAGCCGAGGTCTCGGCCCTTTCGAGGCTCAGGCAAGGCCCAATTTTCCTCATTCAAAGGGACGCAGAAAGAACAAAGGAGCTCTGATTCATGGCGGGCTCACTCACGACCCAAGAAAGCAAACGGAGGAACCGTTTCCAAAGCGGCTTCCTCATGACTTTCAGCCGCCTCCCTCCGCATCCTCGGTCGGTGGCAGGCTTTCCCGTTTTTGCGGCATTTGGCTGTCACTGGTCAAAGACCGGTGGGTGACAGACATTTTGTCGCGCGGGTACAGAATCGAGTTCAGTTCCCGTCCTCCACCTCGGTTCTTCAGAACCTCCCCACATCCCGACCGAGCGGATGCCCTTCTGCAGGCGGTGAGCTCACTAAGAGCAGAAGGAGTGGTAATCCCTGTCCCCCCTCAGGAACGAGGGCGAGGGTTTTACTCCAATCTCTTTGTGGTTCCAAAAAAGGACGGCTCCTTCCGTCCTGTTCTGGACCTAAAAAGGCTCAACAAGCATGTGAACGCCAGGAGGTTCCGGATGGAATCCCTCCGGTCTGTCATTGCGTCAATGTCTCAAGGAGATTTTCTGGCATCAATAGACATCAAGGATGCGTATCTCCACGTACCAATTGCTACAGAGCACCAACGTTTTCTACGTTTGGTAATAGGAGACGAACATCTTCAGTTCGTAGCTCTGCCATTCGGTCTGGCGACAGCCCCACGGGTTTTCACCAAAGTCATGGCGGCAGTGGTAGCAGTCTTGCACTCCCAGGGACACTCCGTGATCCCTTATCTGGACGATCTACTTGTCAAGGCACCCTCTCAGGAGGCATGCCAACTCAGCCTGAATGTTACGCTGGAGACTCTCCAGTCTTTCGGGTGGATCATCAACTTTGCAAAGTCAAATCTGTCACCAACTCAGTCTCTAACGTTTCTTGGCATGGAGTTCCATACTCTATCAGCGATAGTGAAGCTTCCGCTGACCAAGCAGAGGTCACTACAGATAGGGGTGCGGTCGCTTCTTCAGGGCCAGTCGCACTCCTTGAGGCGCCTCATGCACTTCCTAGGGAAGATGGTGGCAGCCATGGAAGCAGTTCCCTTTGCGCAGTTTCATCTGCGTCCTCTTCAATGGGACATTCTTCGCCAATGGGACGGGAAGTCGACATCCCTGGACAGAGAAGTCTCCCTTTCTCAGGCGGCCAAGGACTCTCTGCAATGGTGGCTTCTGCCCAACTCATTGTCACAGGGAAGATCCTTCCTACCTCCATCCTGGGCAGTGGTCACGACAGACGCGAGTCTGTCAGGGTGGGGAGCAGTCTTTCTCCACCACAGGGCTCAGGGGACGTGGACTCAGCAAGAGTCCACCCTGCAGATCAATGTTCTGGAGATCAGAGCAGTGTATCTGGCACTTCTAGCCTTCCAGCAGTGGCTGGAAGGAAGGCAGATCCGAATCCAGTCGGACAACTCCACAGCGGTGGCATACATCAACCACCAAGGAGGGACGCGCAGTCGGCAAGCCTTCCAGGAAGTCAGGCGGATTCTGACGTGGGTGGAGGACACAGCATCCACCATATCCGCGGTACACATCCCGGGCGTAGAAAACTGGGAAGCAGACTTCCTCAGTCGCCAAGGGATAGACGCAGGGGAATGGTCCCTTCACCCGGACGTGTTTCAGGAAATCTGTCGCCGGTGGGGGGTGCCGGACGTCGACCTCATGGCGTCTCGGCACAACCACAAGGTCCCGGCATTCATGGCGCGGTCGCGCGATCAAAGGGCTCTGGCGGCGGACGCCTTGGTCCAAGATTGGTCGCAGTTTCGACTCCCATATGTATTCCCGCCTCTGGCACTCTTGCCCAGAGTGTTGCGCAAGATCAGATCCGATTGCACCCGCGTCATACTCGTCGCCCCAGACTGGCCGAGGAGATCGTGGTACCCGGATCTGTGGCATCTCACGGTCGGCCGACCGTGGTCACTTCCAGACCGGCCAGACTTACTGTCCCAAGGGCCGTTTTTCCATCAGAATTCTGCTGCCCTGAACCTGACTGTGTGGCCATTGAATCCTGGATCCTAGCGTGTGCAGGATTGTCTCAAGGAGTTGTTGCTACCATGAGGCAGGCTAGGAAGCCCACGTCTGCCAAGATCTACCACAGGACGTGGAAGATTTTCTTATCATGGTGCTCTGCTCAGGGAGTGTCTCCCTGGCCATTTGCATTGCCTACTCTTCTTTCCTTCCTACAATCGGGGTTAGAAAAAGGCTTGTCGCTTGGCTCACTTAAAGGGCAAGTCTCGGCACTATCAGTGTTTTTTCAGAAGCGTCTGGCACGTCTGTCTAAGGTGCGCACGTTTCTACAGGGGGTTTGTCATATTGTACCCCCGTACAGGCGGCCGTTAGATCCATGGGATCTGAATAGGGTACTAGTTGCTCTACAGAAGCCGCCTTTCGAGCCTTTGAAAGAGGTTTCCTTTTCTCGCCTGTCACAGAAAGTGGTGTTTCTAGTGGCGATCACGTCTCTTCGGAGAGTGTCTGAGCTGGCAGCACTGTCATCCAAGGCTCCTTTCCTGGTGGTCCACCAGGACAAGGTGGTTTTGCGCCCCACTCCAGAATTTCTTCCTAAAGTAGTATCTGATTTCCATCTAAATCAGGACATTTGCTTACCTTCTTTCTGTCCTCATCCGGTTCACCGGTATGAAAAGGATTTGCATTTGTTAGATCTGGTCAGAGCAATCAGAATCTACATCTCCCGCACGGCGCCCTTGCGCCGCTCCGAGGCACTTTTTGTCCTTGTCGCTGGTCCGCGCAAGGGATTGCAGGCTTCTAAAGCCACCCTGGCTCGATGGATCAAAGAACCAATTCTGGAAGCCTACCGTTCGGCTGGACTTCCGGTTCCATCAGGGCTGAAGGCCCATTCAACCAGAGCCGTGGGTGCGTCCTGGGCATTACGCCACCAGGCGACGGCTCAACAGGTGTGCCAGGCAGCTACCTGGTCCAGTCTGCACACTTTCACCAAACATTATCAGGTGCATACCTATGCTTCGGCGGATGCCAGCCTAGGTAGAAGAGTCCTGCAGGCGGCGGTGGCTTCCCAGTAGGGGGGCGCTGTCTTGCAGCTCTGACAAGAGGTATTTCTTTACCCACCCAGGGACAGCTTTTGAACGTCCCAATTGTCTGGGTCTCCCAATAGAGCGCTGAAGAAGAAGGGAATTTTGTTACTTACCGTAAATTCCTTTTCTTCTAGCTCTTATTGGGAGACCCAGCACCCGCCCTGTTGTCCTTCGGGATTTTTGGTTTTGTTTGCGGGTACACATGTTGTTCATGTTGAACGGTTTGTCAGTTCTCCGATGTTATTCGGAGTTAATTTGTTTAAACCAGTTATTGGCTTTCCTCCTTCTTGCTTTGGCACTAAAACTGGAGAACCCGTGATTCCACGGGGGGTGTATAGCCAGAAGGGGAGGGGCCTTACACTTTTTAGTGTAATACTTTGTGTGGCCTCCGGAGGCAGTAGCTATACACCCAATTGTCTGGGTCTCCCAATAAGAGCTAGAAGAAAAGGAATTTACGGTAAGTAACAAAATTCCCTTCTTCCTAAACGGCTTAAAGATACACGCTATCCTTTTCCCCCTGAGGTGGTCAAGGGTTGGACCCAGTGTCCAAAAGTGGATCCTCCAATTTCCAGGCTTGCAGCTAGATCCTTGGTTGCAGTTGAAGATGGAGCGGCACTTAAAGATGCCACTGACAGGCAGATGGAGCTCTGGCTGAAATCCATCTATGAAGCGATTGGAGCGTCATTAGCGCCTTCTTTTGCGGCCGTATGGGCACTCCAAGCTATCTCAGCCGGGCTTGCGCGAGTTGACTCCGTCACACGTGCATGTGCCCCGCAGGTAGCACCATTGACCTCGCAAATGGCGGCATTCGCGTCGTACGCGATTAATGCTGTTCTTGACGCTACAAGCCGCACGGCAGTGGCGTCAGCCAACTCCGTTGTTTTGCGTAGGGCCCTGTGGTTGAGACATTGGAAAGCAGATTCTCATTCCAAGAAGTGCTTAACCAATTTGCCTTTTTCTCGTGACCGATTGTTTGGAGAGCGTTTGGATGAAATCATCAAACACTCCAAGGGTAAGGACTCATCCTTACCGCAACACAGACAAAACAGACCCCAACAGAGGAAGGGTCAGTCTGGTTATCGGTCCTTTCGAGGACCGGGCAGGTCCCAATTCGCCTCGTCAAAAAAGACTCAAAAAGACCAGAGACGCTCAGATTCTTGGAGGTCTCAGTCACGCCCAAAAAGGACAGCCGGAGGAACCGTTGCCAAGACGGCGTCCTCCTGACTTGCGGTCTCCGATTCCCACACCCGCGGTCGGTGGGAGGCTTTCCCACTTTGGCGACATCTGGCTGTCACACGTCAAAGACCGTTGGGTGAGGGATATTCTGTCTCACGGGTACAGGATAGAGTTCAGTTCTCGTCCGCCAACTCGTTTCTTCAGAACTTCTCCACCACCAGACCGAGCCGATGCTCTGTTGCAGGCGGTGGCCGCTCTAAAGGCGGAAGGAGTGGTGACCTCCGTCCCGCTTCAGGAACAAGGTCACGGTTTTTACTCCAATCTGTTTGTGGTCCCAAAAAAGGACGGATCGTATCGGCCCGTCCTGGATCTAAAGTTGCTCAACAGACACGTAAAAGTCAGGAGGTTCCGGATGGAATCCCTACGCTCCGTCATAGCCTCAATGTCTCAAGGAGATTTTCTAGCATCAATAGATATCAAGGATGCGTATCTCCACGTGCCGATCGCACCAGAGCATCAGCGTTTCCTACGCTTCGTCATACACGACGAACACCTACAGTTCGTAGCGTTACCTTTCGGTCTGGCAACAGCCCCCCGGGTCTTCACCAAGGTCATGGCAGCAGTAGTAGCTGTTCTGCACTCGCAGGGTCACTCGGTCATCCCGTATCTAGACGACCTGCTTATAAAGGCACCCTCTCAAGAGGCATGCCAACACAGTCTGAAGGTGGCACTAGACACTCTCCAGAGTTTCGGGTGGATTATCAACTTTCCAAAGTCTCATCTAACCCCGACCCAATCTCTGACTTATCTTGGCATGGAGTTTCATACTCTATCAGCGATAGTGAAGCTTCCACTGGACAAGCAGTGCTCGCTACGGACTGGAGTGCAATCTCTCCTTCAGAGCCAGTCGCACTCACTGAGGCGCCTCATGCATTTCCTAGGAAAGATGGTAGCAGCAATGGAGGCAGTCCCGTTCGCGCAGTTTCATCTGCGCCCTCTACAATGGGACATTCTACGCCAATGGGACGGGAAATCGACGTCCCTCGACAGGACTGTCTCCCTCTCTCAGACTGCCAAGGACTCTCTCCGTTGGTGGCTTCTCCCCACCTCATTGTCACAGGGAAAGTCGTTCCTTCCCCCGTCCTGGGCAGTGGTCACGACGGATGCGAGCCTATCAGGGTGGGGAGCGGTGTATCTCCACCACAGGGCTCAGGGGATGTGGACTCTGGAAGAGTCCACCCTGCAGATCAATGTTCTGGAAATCAGAGCAATCTATCTTGCCCTGCGAGCCTTCCAACAATGGCTGGAAGGCAAGCAGATTCGGATTCAGTCGGACAATTCTACGGCGGTGGCGTACATCAACCACCAAGGGGGAACACGCAGTCGCCAAGCTTTTCAAGAAGTCCAACGGATTTTGACGTGGGTGGAAAGCAGAGCGTCCACCATATCCGCAGTTCACATCCCAGGCGTGGAAAACTGGGAAGCAGACTTTCTCAGTCGCCAGGGCATGGACGCAGGAGAATGGTCCCTTCACCCGGACGTGTTTCAGCAGATCTGTTGCCGCTGGGGGACGCCGGACGTCGATCTGATGGCGTCACGGCACAACAACAAGGTCCCAGTTTTCATGGCACGGTCTCACGATCACCGAGCACTGGCGGCAGACGCCTTGGTTCAGGATTGGTCGCAATTCCGACTCCCCTATGTGTTCCCACCTCTAGCATTGTTACCCAGAGTTCTCCGGAAAATCAGGTCCGACTGCCATCGAGCCATACTCGTCGCTCCAGATTGGCCAAGAAGGTCGTGGTACCGGATCTGTGGCATCTCACGGTAGGCCAACCGTGGACACTACCAGACCGTCCAGATTTGCTGTCTCAAGGGCCGTTTTTCCATCTGAATTCTGCGGCCCTGAACCTGACTGTGTGGCCATTGAGTCCTGGATCCTAGCGGCCTCAGGTTTATCTCAGGAGGTTGTTGCCACAATGAGACAGGCTAGAAAACCATCCTCAGCTAAGATCTATCACAGAACGTGGAAGATATTCTTAGCGTGGTGCTTGGCTCAAGGGTTTTCTCCCTGGCCATTTGCATTGCCAATTTTTCTTTCCTTCCTGCAGTCTGGGTTGGAAAAAGGTTTGTCGCTTAGCTCTCTTAAGGGTCAAGTCTCCGCGCTATCCGTATTCTTTCAGAAGCGCTTGGCACAGCTTTCTAAAGTACGCACGTTTCTCCAAGGAGTTTGTCATATCGTTCCTCCTTACAGACGGCCATTGGAACCCTGGGATCTGAACAAGGTTCTCATTGCTCTCCAGAAGCCGCCTTTCGAGCCTTTGAAAGAGGTTCCCCTTTCTCGGCTTTCACAAAAGGTAGTTTTTCTTGTGGCGGTCACGCCTCTTCGAAGAGTGTCCGAGCTAGCGGCGTTATCTTGCAAATCTCCCTTCCTGGTGTTTCACCAAGACAAGGTAGTACTGCGTCCAATTCCAGAGTTTTCTCCCAAGGTGGTTTCTTCCTTTCATCTCAATCAGGATATCACTTTACCATCTTTGTGTCCGCATCCAGTTCACCAATTTGAAAAGGGTTTACATCTGTTGGACCTGGTGAGAGCACTCAGGATTTACATTTCTCGCACGGCGGCTCTACGCCGTTCGGATGCGCTCTTGTCCTAGTCGCTGGTCAGCATAAGGGATCGCAAGCTTCCAAATCCACCCTGGCGCGGTGGATCAAGGAACCAATTCTTCACACATACCGTTCTGCTGGGCTTCCGATTCCATCTGGACTGAAGGCCCATTCTACCAGAGCCATGGGTGCGTCCTGGGCATTACGGCATCAGGCTACGGCTCAGCAAGTGTGCCAGGCGGCTACCTGGTCGAGTCTGCACACGTTTACCAAACACTATCAAGTGCATACCTACGCTTCGGCAGATGCCAGCCTAGGTAGACAGGTCCTTCAGGCGGCGGTGGCCCACCTGTAGGAGGAGGCTGTCTGACAGCCCGTTCATGTGGTATCTTTTTACCCACCCAGGGACTGCTTTTGGACGTCCCACTGTCTGGGTCTCCCAATTAGGAGCGAAAAAGAAGAAGGGAATTTTGTTTACTTACCGTAAATTCCTTTTCTTCTAGCTCCAATTGGGAGACCCAGCACCCGGCCCTATTTGTTCTTAGGGTTTCGTTTTTTCGGGTGCACATGTTGTTCATGTTGTTTCTTAAGTTCTCCGATCGTGTTATCGGATTGAATTGTTTTTGAAACTGTTATTGGCTTTCCTCCTTCTTGCTTTGGTACTAAAACTGAGGAATCTGTACTCCTAACGGGAGGGTGTATAGCCAGAAGGGGAGGGGCCCTTACACTTTTAAGTGTAGTTCTTTGTGCGGCCTCCAGAGGGCAGTAGCTATACACCCACTGTCTGGGTCTCCCAATTGGAGCTAGAAGAAAAGGAATTTACGGTAAGTAAACAAAATTCCCTTCTTTCGTGACATATTGTACTTGATGTCAGTGATAAATTTAGGATGATATGTTTTGCGTTTTATTTGTGAAAAGTTTGGAAATTTGGCGAAAATTTCGAAAATTTTGCAATTTTCAAAATTTGAAATTTTATGACCATAAATCTGAGAGATATGTCACACAAAATAGTTACTAAATAACATTTACCACTTGTCTGCTTTACACCAGCGCAATTTTCGAAACAAATTTTCTTTTAGGAAGTTAGAAGGGTTCAAAGTTCATCAGCAATTTTTCATTTTTCCAACAAAATTTACAAAAAAAATTTTTTAGGTACCACATCACATTTGAAGTGACTTAGAGAGGCCGAGGTGACAGAAAATACCCAAAAGTGACCCCATTCTAAAATCTGCACCCCTCACTCTGCTCAAAACCACATCCAAGAAGTTTATTAACCCTTTAGGAGAGCCTTACAGCAACTAAAGCAATGTGGAAGGAAAAAATGAACATTTTTACTTTCTTCATCGTTCCTTATGGGAGACCCAGACCATGGGTGTATAGCTTCTGCCTCCGGAGGACACACAAAGTACTTCACTAAAAGTGTAGCTCCTCCCTCCGAGCATATACACTCCCCGGATGACAAATCTAGCCAGTTCAATTTCTTTGTGTTCAGGAGGTCACACACACACATGCATCCTCTGAATTTTGATTTTTGATTTCAAAGATTTGGAAGAAAAGCGGGTCCAATCTGGACTCCCGGCATGTCCCTTCTCACCCCACTGTGTCGGCGGTGCTGTTAAGGTTGATTTTACAAGGCTGGAGCCTTCACATGCCGCGCTCCTTCACCATCCCCTGAGGCTCTGGCTTGAAGTGGGAGCCATCTCGGTTCTCACTGCTTTGCAGGAGACCGGTCTCCATCCGCAGCCCTTTTCAGGATCCTGCCGGACGGAGCGCTCACCCCTCAGGGACCTGGCACCTGCGTCTCACAAGCTAAGTACTGAGACGTTATTACCACAGACAGTGGTCTTTCCAGGGGTCCCTTGTACTTTATATATTGGGGAGAGTGTGTTATATGACTGTGTTAACATTTAGGGCCGGTTCTCCAGTTTTTACTGGAGAACCGCGCCGATGGTGCCTGCACGCTGGCCGCATGTTTAAATCTAGGCCCCGGCTTCGCCTGAGGCCTAGTTTCGATTCTCTTCCCCTGCATGTCAGTCATGCAGTGGGACAGTGTGGCTCCGCCCAGCGGCTGTTCAGCACAGGGAACGGACACTCCTCACTGAGGAAAGATTCCCTCCCCTGTATACCTCATTTGCCCTCCGGATCCTGCTCTCTCAGAGTAGGCCCCGCCCCCTCTCCTCGCTCCGGCGCCATTTTCTCAGCGTTCTCAATGTCTGCATAACCACATTGTGACAAATGGGGGCCTGGGCTGGGGGATCTGGAGGGCACAGAGATGTCCCTATGTTAAACGGTCTGGCAAGCCACAACCTCCGGTTGTGCAGCTGCTTATATACTCTGTTTATATACTCTGCTGGGGGTCATCCTGGACAGAGCCCCCACTTCAGCAGCATGTCTCACATCAGAGCAAGGCTGCAAGGCTGTTCTTATTATGCACTGCTGTAGGCTCATACTGCCTGTACCGAGCACATAACCACATTGTGATGCTTGCTCTAACATAGTGGTGCCTCAGCCTGGAGGCTCATCCCCAGTGGTCCCTCCGGCTGCTCCGGCTCCGGTGGCTGATCCCCCGGTTTGGGCAGAATCCCTCTCTTCCGGGGACAGCTGTCCCGGACACTGCTGAGCATGCATCAGCCCCCTTCTCAGGGCGCTTCTGCTGCTACGTCTCGCTCAGCAAAGATCACAGAGGATTCTTCATCTGGTCTCAGACCCCATCCTCCTAAAATGGAGTCGCAGGGTCCCCTTTCCTTCCTCGTCCCGCATCTCTGATTCACGAGCCGACTCGCAGGACGAGGAGGATGCCTTTACTGGGGGCTCGGACGCTACTTCATGTACCATTGATGTGTCCGAAGGTGACGCACATGCTAATGATTTGATTGCGTCCATTATATTTGTACTGGACCTCAATCCGCCTGTATCAGGGGTGCATTCCACTCTGGCAGAAAGGCATCAGTATACCTTAAGAGAACAAGGAGTGTGTTCCTTATCCACTCCAGTTTTTCAGCCCACTGTGACCAAGCCCAGAGCCCGTCCTGACAGACGCTTCCCAAAGCGTGGTTCTGATGACCGTTTTCCCCTTCCACCAGAGGTGGTCAAGGAGTGGGCTCATTCACCAAGGGTGGACCCTCCGGTGTCTAGACTTTCAGCCCGGACAGTTGTATCAGTGGCTGACGGCACCTCTCTAAGGATCCCACTGTCCGCCAGGTTGTCATTCTGGCCAAATCTATATATGAGGCGGCAGGGGCCTCGTTCTCCCCATCTTTTGCAGCAGTGCGGGCTCTCAAAGCCATCTCTGCTTCTCTGGAGGAGATGCATTCCCTCACCAGGGACTTTATGCCCGAAATGGTTGCCTTAACTTCCAGGCTTCAGTCTTTTCATCCTATGCCATGTCTGCCATGCTGGAGACTGTCACCGCACTGCGGTGGCCTCGGCTACTTCCCTCGCTATCCGCAGGCTCCTGTGGCTTCGAGAGTGGAAGGCAGATGCTTCTTAAGAAGTTCCTTGCTGGGCTCCCTTTTGCTGGGACCAGTCTATTCGAGAACAACTGGATGAAATTATTAAGGAAGTTTTTTGGCAGGAAGAGTACTTCCATGCCACAAAGCCAGGAAACCTGTCCAGGGCAGGAACCAGTCGAGGTTTCGTTCCTTTCGTTCCTCTAACTGGTCGTCCTCTAAACCCTCGGCCTCGTCCACTAACTCAGCCAAGGTCCGTAAACCAACTGGCGCATGAGGCCGCGTCCTCAGAAGTCCGCAGGAGCTGCGGCCACCAAGGCAGCCTCCTCTTGATTATCTGGCCGCGCCAGTAACGTCCTTGGTCGGTGGCAGGCTCTCCCTCTTGGGCGACGTGTGGTTTCAACACGTCTTGGATCAGTGGGTGCGGGATATCATCTCCCACGGCTACAGAATGGAATTCTATCCAGCCCGCCAAACAGATTTTTTCTGTCAACTCCCCCTGCTCCAAGGCCGCCGCCTTCTCACAGGCCGTGGCATTCTTGCAGGCCAATGGAGTAATTGTACCAGTTCCCGACTGGGAACGGTTCTGAGATTTCTACTCAAATCTCTTCCTAGTCCCCGAAAAGGACGGTGCTTTCCGACCTGGATCTCAAGCTTCTCAACAAGCATGTCAGGTGCGGCATTTTTACATGGAATCTCTGCGATCAGTCAATGACCCAAGGAGATTTCTTAGCATCCATCGACATCAGAGATGTCTTTCTGCTTGTGCCAATCGCAGTTTCACACCAGCGTTGGCTACGTTTTGTAATCGGAGAGGAACATTTCCAATTCGTGGCTCTCCCCTTCGGGTTAGCCACGGCCCCTCGTGTATTCACAAGGTCATGGCAGCAGTGGTTGCGGTTCTGTACCTCCAGGGGTTGGTAGTGATTCCTTTCCAGGACGACCTTCTAGTCAAGGCTTCATCCAGCGCAGACTCTCAGCGGAGTGTCTCGCTCACTCTCAGCGGAGTGTCTCGCTCACTCTCAGCGGAGTGTCTCGCTCACTCTCAGCGGAGTGTCTCGCTCACTCTCAGCGGAGTGTCTCGCTCACTCTCAGCGGAGTGTCTCGCTCACTCTCAGCGGAGTGTCTCGCTCACTCTCAGCGGAGTGTCTCGCTCACTCTCAGCGGAGTGTCTCGCTCACTCTCAGCGGAGTGTCTCGCTCACTCTCAGCGGAGTGTCTCGCTCACTCTCAGCGGAGTGTCTCGCTCACTCTCAGCGGAGTGTCTCGCTCACTCTCAGCGGAGTGTCTCGCTCACTCTCAGCGGAGTGTCTCGCTCACTCTCAGCGGAGTGTCTCGCTCACTCTCAGCGGAGTGTCTCGCTCACTCTCAGCGGAGTGTCTCGCTCACTCTCAGCGGAGTGTCTCGCTCACTCTCAGCGGAGTGTCTCGCTCACTCTCAGCGGAGTGTCTCGCTCACTCTCAGCGGAGTGTCTCGCTCACTCTCAGCGGAGTGTCTCGCTCACTCTCAGCGGAGTGTCTCGCTCACTCTCAGCGGAGTGTCTCGCTCACTCTCAGCGGAGTGTCTCGCTCACTCTCAGCGGAGTGTCTCGCTCACTCTCAGCGGAGTGTCTCGCTCACTCTCAGCGGAGTGTCTCGCTCACTCTCAGCGGAGTGTCTCGCTCACTCTCAGCGGAGTGTCTCGCTCACTCTCAGCGGAGTGTCTCGCTCACTCTCAGCGGAGTGTCTCGCTCACTCTCAGCGGAGTGTCTCGCTCACTCTCAGCGGAGTGTCTCGCTCACTCTCAGCGGAGTGTCTCGCTCACTCTCAGCGGAGTGTCTCGCTCACTCTCAGCGGAGTGTCTCGCTCACTCTCAGCGGAGTGTCTCGCTCACTCTCAGCGGAGTGTCTCGCTCACTCTCAGCGGAGTGTCTCGCTCACTCTCAGCGGAGTGTCTCGCTCACTCTCAGCGGAGTGTCTCGCTCACTCTCAGCGGAGTGTCTCGCTCACTCTCAGCGGAGTGTCTCGCTCACTCTCAGCGGAGTGTCTCGCTCACTCTCAAGCGGAGTGTCTCGCTCACTCTCAGCGGAGTGTCTCGCTCACTCTCAGCGGAGTGTCTCGCTCACTCTCAGCGGAGTGTCTCGCTCACTCTCAGCGGAGTGTCTCGCTCACTCTCAGCGGAGTGTCTCGCTCACTCTCAGCGGAGTGTCTCGCTCACTCTCAGCGGAGTGTCTCGCTCACTCTCAGCGGAGTGTCTCGCTCACTCTCAGCGGAGTGTCTCGCTCACTCTCAGCGGAGTGTCTCGCTCACTCTCAGCGGAGTGTCTCGCTCACTCTCAGCGGAGTGTCTCGCTCACTCTCAGCGGAGTGTCTCGCTCACTCTCAGCGGAGTGTCTCGCTCACTCTCAGCGGAGTGTCTCGCTCACTCTCAGCGGAGTGTCTCGCTCACTCTCAGCGGAGTGTCTCGCTCACTCTCAGCGGAGTGTCTCGCTCACTCTCAGCGGAGTGTCTCGCTCACTCTCAGCGGAGTGTCTCGCTCA
Organism: Anomaloglossus baeobatrachus; assembly: GCF_048569485.1. Lineage (NCBI taxonomy): Eukaryota > Metazoa > Chordata > Amphibia > Anura > Aromobatidae > Anomaloglossus > Anomaloglossus baeobatrachus. The sequence continues at coordinate 11,813,563 of NC_134364.1, read as the reverse complement.
CTCTCAGCGGAGTGTCTCGCTCACTCTCAGCGGAGTGTCTCGCTCACTCTCAGCGGAGTGTCTCGCTCACTCTCAGCGGAGTGTCTCGCTCACTCTCAGCGGAGTGTCTCGCTCACTCTCAGCGGAGTGTCTCGCTCACTCTCAGCGGAGTGTCTCGCTCACTCTCAGCGGAGTGTCTCGCTCACTCTCAGCGGAGTGTCTCGCTCACTCTCAGCGGAGTGTCTCGCTCACTCTCAGCGGAGTGTCTCGCTCACTCTCAGCGGAGTGTCTCGCTCACTCTCAGCGGAGTGTCTCGCTCACTCTCAGCGGAGTGTCTCGCTCACTCTCAGCGGAGTGTCTCGCTCACTCTCAGCGGAGTGTCTCGCTCACTCTCAGCGGAGTGTCTCGCTCACTCTCAGCGGAGTGTCTCGCTCACTCTCAGCGGAGTGTCTCGCTCACTCTCAGCGGAGTGTCTCGCTCACTCTCAGCGGAGTGTCTCGCTCACTCTCAGCGGAGTGTCTCGCTCACTCTCAGCGGAGTGTCTCGCTCACTCTCAGCGGAGTGTCTCGCTCACTCTCAGCGGAGTGTCTCGCTCACTCTCAGCGGAGTGTCTCGCTCACTCTCAGCGGAGTGTCTCGCTCACTCTCAGCGGAGTGTCTCGCTCACTCTCAGCGGAGTGTCTCGCTCACTCTCAGCGGAGTGTCTCGCTCACTCTCAGCGGAGTGTCTCGCTCACTCTCAGCGGAGTGTCTCGCTCACTCTCAGCGGAGTGTCTCGCTCACTCTCAGCGGAGTGTCTCGCTCACTCTCAGCGGAGTGTCTCGCTCACTCTCAGCGGAGTGTCTCGCTCACTCTCAGCGGAGTGTCTCGCTCACTCTCAGCGGAGTGTCTCGCTCACTCTCAGCGGAGTGTCTCGCTCACTCTCAGCGGAGTGTCTCGCTCACTCTCAGCGGAGTGTCTCGCTCACTCTCAGCGGAGTGTCTCGCTCACTCTCAGCGGAGTGTCTCGCTCACTCTCAGCGGAGTGTCTCGCTCACTCTCAGCGGAGTGTCTCGCTCACTCTCAGCGGAGTGTCTCGCTCACTCTCAGCGGAGTGTCTCGCTCACTCTCAGCGGAGTGTCTCGCTCACTCTCAGCGGAGTGTCTCGCTCACTCTCAGCGGAGTGTCTCGCTCACTCTCAGCGGAGTGTCTCGCTCACTCTCAGCGGAGTGTCTCGCTCACTCTCAGCGGAGTGTCTCGCTCACTCTCAGCGGAGTGTCTCGCTCACTCTCAGCGGAGTGTCTCGCTCACTCTCAGCGGAGTGTCTCGCTCACTCTCAGCGGAGTGTCTCGCTCACTCTCAGCGGAGTGTCTCGCTCACTCTCAGCGGAGTGTCTCGCTCACTCTCAGCGGAGTGTCTCGCTCACTCTCAGCGGAGTGTCTCGCTCACTCTCAGCGGAGTGTCTCGCTCACTCTCAGCGGAGTGTCTCGCTCACTCTCAGCGGAGTGTCTCGCTCACTCTCAGCGGAGTGTCTCGCTCACTCTCAGCGGAGTGTCTCGCTCACTCTCAGCGGAGTGTCTCGCTCACTCTCAGCGGAGTGTCTCGCTCACTCTCAGCGGAGTGTCTCGCTCACTCTCAGCGGAGTGTCTCGCTCACTCTCAGCGGAGTGTCTCGCTCACTCTCAGCGGAGTGTCTCGCTCACTCTCAGCGGAGTGTCTCGCTCACTCTCAGCGGAGTGTCTCGCTCACTCTCAGCGGAGTGTCTCGCTCACTCTCAGCGGAGTGTCTCGCTCACTCTCAGCGGAGTGTCTCGCTCACTCTCAGCGGAGTGTCTCGCTCACTCTCAGCGGAGTGTCTCGCTCACTCTCAGCGGAGTGTCTCGCTCACTCTCAGCGGAGTGTCTCGCTCACTCTCAGCGGAGTGTCTCGCTCACTCTCAGCGGAGTGTCTCGCTCACTCTCAGCGGAGTGTCTCGCTCACTCTCAGCGGAGTGTCTCGCTCACTCTCAGCGGAGTGTCTCGCTCACTCTCAGCGGAGTGTCTCGCTCACTCTCAGCGGAGTGTCTCGCTCACTCTCAGCGGAGTGTCTCGCTCACTCTCAGCGGAGTGTCTCGCTCACTCTCAGCGGAGTGTCTCGCTCACTCTCAGCGGAGTGTCTCGCTCACTCTCAGCGGAGTGTCTCGCTCACTCTCAGCGGAGTGTCTCGCTCACTCTCAGCGGAGTGTCTCGCTCACTCTCAGCGGAGTGTCTCGCTCACTCTCAGCGGAGTGTCTCGCTCACTCTCAGCGGAGTGTCTCGCTCACTCTCAGCGGAGTGTCTCGCTCACTCTCAGCGGAGTGTCTCGCTCACTCTCAGCGGAGTGTCTCGCTCACTCTCGCCACGCTTGCAAGTCCACTCTGACCCCGTCCCAGGACCTTACGTACCTAGGGATGCAATTCGAGACTCTGCTGGCACTTGTGAAGCTGCCCTTAGTCAAACAGCAGTCCCTCCATCTGGCGGTGCGCTCTCTGTTGAGGCCCTGCCGTCATTCCATCAGGCACCTCATGCAGGTGCTGGGTCAGATGGCGTCAATGGAAGCGGTTCCCTTTGCCAGTTCCATCTGCGTCCCCTGCAGCTGGACATTCTCCGCTGTTGGGACAAGCGGACCTCTTCCTTGCACAGGCTGGTAGCTCTGTCGCCACAGACCAGGAGCTCTCTTTAGTGGTGGCTTCGGCCCCTCTCTCTGTCCCAGGGACGCTCCTTCCTGGCCCCGTCCTGGGTGACCCTCACCACGGACGCCAGTCTATCCGGCTGGGGAGCAGTGTTTCTCCACCACCGAGCACAGGGCACTTGGACTCCGTCCGAATCAGCCCTCTCGATCAATGTGCTGGAAATCAGGGCTGTACTCCTAGCTCTCGTAGTTTTTCACCACCTGTCGGCGGGCAAGCACATTCGAGTCCAGTCAGACAACGCGACAGTAGTTGCCTACATCAATCACCAAGGCGTGACTCGCAGCCGCCTAGCAATGTTGGAAGTTCAACGTATCCTACAGTGGACGGAGGACTCCAAGTCCACCATATCCGCAGTCCACATCCCAGGCGTAGAAAACTGGGAGGCAGATTATCTCAGCCGTCAAACCGTGGACAGCGGCGAGTGGGCCCTGCATCCGGCAGTGTTCCGGTCAATCTGCCGCAGGTGGGGCACTCCGGAAGTGGATCTAATGGCATCCCGGCACAACAACAAGGTCCCGGTTTACGTGGCTCGCTCCCACGATCCTCAGGCCCTGGCAGCGGACGCGCTGGTTCAAGATTGGTCCCAGTTCCGTCTGGCCTACGTGTTTCCCCCTCTAGCTCTCTTGCCCAGAGTCCTGCGCAAGATCAGAATGGAGGGCCGTCGGGTCGTACTCATCGCCCCAGACTGGCCCAGGCGAACTTGGTTCCCAGACCTGCTCCGTCTGTCCGTAGAGGTGCCGTGGCATCTCCCGGACCGGCCAGACCTTCTCACAGGGTCCGTTTTCCGCCAGAATTCTGCGGCTCTCAGATTGACGGCGTGGCTCTTGAGCCCTGAATCCTTACGGCTTCAGGCATTCCTTCCGAGGTCATCTTCACTATGACTCAGGCTCGGAAGTCTTCCTCGGCCAGGATTTACCACAGGACTTGGAGAATTTTCCTGTCCTGGTGTCGTTCTTCCGGCCATGCTCCTTGGCCTTTTTCCTTGCCGACCATCCTGTCCTTTCTACAGTCCGGTCTGCAGCTAGGACTGTTCCCTCAAGGGACAGGTCTCGGCTCTGTCAGCGTTGTTCCAGCGGCGTATCGCCCGGCTGGCCCAGGTGCGCACCTTCATGCAGGGCGCATCTCACATCATTCCGCCTTACCGGCGGCCTCTGGATCCCTGAGACCTTAATCTGGTCCTCACGGCCTTACAGAAACCCCCCTTTGAGCCTCTTAGGGAGGTTTCGTTGTTTCGTCTTTCACAGAAAGTGGTCTTTCTGGTGGCCATAATTTCTCTCAGGAGAGTCTCTGATTTGGCTGCGCTCTCTTCGGAGTCACCCTTTTTGTTTTTTTTCACCAAGACAAGGTGGTTCTCCGTCCGACTCCGGGCCTTCTCCCTAAGGTGGTGTCTCCTTTCCACCTTAACCAGGACATTTCATTGTCTTCCCTTTGTTCGGCCCCTGTGAATCGCTTTGAGAAAGCGTTGCATGCTTTAGATTTGGTGCGGACGCTCCGGATCTATGTGTCACGCACCGCTGTTCTTAGGCGGTGCACCTCTCTTTTTGTGCTGACCACAGGTCAGCGCAAGGGTCTCTCGGCTTCTAAACCGACCCTAGCTCGTTGGATTAGGTCGGCCATATCCGATGCCTACCAATGTTCTCAGGTGCCTCCCCCGCCGGGGATTAAGGCGCACTCGACCAGAGCTGTCGGTGCCTCTTGGGCTACGGCTCAGCAGGTCTGTCAGGCTGCCACTTGGTCTAGTCTGCACACCCTTTCGAAGCACTACCAAGTGCATGCTCATGCTTCGGCAGATGCGAGCTTGGGCAGACGCATCCTTCGGACGGCTGTCGCCCATTTGTGAAGTTAGGTTTGCCTACTTCTCAGTTTCTGTTTATTTCCCACCCATGGACTGCTTTGAGACGTCCCATGGTCTGGGTCTCCCATAAGGAACGATGAAGAAAAAGAGAATTTCTTCGGCGCTCCATTGGGAGACCCAGACGATTGGGTGTATAGCTACTGCCTCCGGAGGCCACACAAAGTATTACACTTAAAAGTGTAAGGCCCCTCCCCTTCTGCATATACACCCCCCGTGGATCACGGGCTGCTTCAGTTTTCATGCTTTGTGCGAAGGAGGTCAGACATCCACGCATAGCTCCACTGTTTTTAGTCAGCAGCAGCTGCTGACTATGTCGGATGGAAGAAAAGAGGGCCCATACTAGGGCCCCCAGCATGCTCCCTTCTCACCCCACTTTTGTCGGGTGTTTGTTAAGGTTGAGGTACCCATTGCGGGTACGGAGGCTGGAGCCCACATGCTGTTTTCCTTCCCCATCCCCCCTCGGGGCTCTGGGTGAAGTGGGATCTTACCGGTCTCCAGGCACTGAGACCGGGCTCCATCCACAGACCCGGAGATCCTGCTGGATATGGAGCTGGGTATCGTCAGGGACAGGGCCCTGCTACATTAAGGTACTCTGTGTCCCCGTACACATCGCGCACACACACACCAGCATTGCTGGGAGTGCTAGTGCGCCGGGGACAACAGCGCGGAGCGCTTGTGCTATTATTCACTGCAGCTTAGCTGAGTGAATTTATGTGTTAGAAACTGCCGCGCCGGCCGCTGCGGGGTGTTTTACACTGTGGCGCGGCTGGGACTTGTGGTGCGCCGGGGACTTCCGCGCTGGCCGTGCACATAGGACGGCCGCGCTTATTACTCGAGTCCCCGGCTTTGCGGCCTAGTTTTCGCTTCGTTCCCGCCCCCAGCCCTGCCAGTCAGGGGAGGGGCGGGACGCTGTACAGAAAGTCAGCGCCGAGAGCTGGAGTCTGCTTTGCATTCTCCAGCCCCCTTCACTGGACACAGTGGGACGCCAGTTTCCCGCTCTTGTCTGGGGCACGCCCACGGCCCGCCCCTCTTCACAAGACGCCGGCAGCCATTCCTGCACGCAGTCTGGGCTGGAGAAGGGAGACAAGCTCTGGGCAACCAGTCACAGGATTCGGGCGACCACACACCCGCCATTGGGCGGGCGGTAAGCAGCACCTGAAGTGCTGACCCCACTAATGCCATTTGTACTTTATGCCTAGTTGGCTAGACTACAGCAGCAAAAAGCAAGGGTGCTAAGGCACAGGCTTTCTAGGCTGCTTGTATTGCATGTGCTGAAGTGTTCATTTGTACTTTATGCTGGTATGCTATACACTGCACTGTACGGTCGCTATTCCTGGCTATATACTCCTAGATGGCTGGACAACAGCAGCAAAAAAGCAAGGGTGCTAAGGCACAGGCGTTCTATGCTGCTTGTACTGCATGTGCTGAAGTGTTCATTTGTACTTTCTGCTTGTATGCTATACATTGCACTGTACGGTCGCTATTCTTGGCTATATGCTTCTAGATGGCTAGACAACAGCAGCAAAAAAGAAAGGGTGCCAAGGCACAGGCTTTCTATGCTGCTTGTACTGCTTGTACTGCACGTGATACTGTTCCACACGGCAGGTTCCACTGTCCCCATTGTGTGCAATGCTCCCCTGTAGCACTTGGTCAGCCGGGGTCTCTGCTAGAGGTGGCTAAAGGAACCACCTGTGAACCCTGTCCAGGGACAGGGACGGAGTTGCAGTTTCGGCTGATAGGTCTGTGACTGTGACTAACATCTTAGAGACTTTGCAGTCCAGACGGACCATGGGCAATGTTGATACGCCCTCATTTGGAACAAATCAGTGCTCCGGGGGGGTCCCATGCATCCCAGGGCGCAGGCTCTGACACGGACGACAGTCCCAGACAGTCTAAGCGAGCTCGCTGGGAGCGGCACTCGGCTTCATCACTGGTTAGGGTCCCAGCGGGACTCTCTGTATGATGAGGCAGACGTAGCTGATCAGGACTCTGATCCTGAGACCGCTCTCAATCCGGATACTCCGGATGGTGACGCCATAGTGAATGATCTTCTAGCGTCCATCAAGGGAATGTTGGATATTTCTCCCTCAGCTCCTCCGGTGGAGGAGTCGGCTTCACAGCAGGAGAAATCCCTTTTCAGTATCTCAAGCGTATATTGAGTACTTTTCTGGCCACTCTGACTTCAGAGAAGCAATCCGGAAACACCACACTTATCCAGATAAGCGTTCTCCAATCGTATTAAGGATACACGTTATCCCTTTTTTCTCCCTGACGTGGTCAAGCGCTGGACCCAGTGTCCAAAGGTGGATCCCCCAATCTCCAGGCTTGCGGCTAGATCCATAGTTGCAGTGGAAGATGGGACTTCACTTAAAGATGCCATTGACAGACAGATGGTCCTCTGGTTGAATTCTGTCTATGAAGCTATCGGCGTGTTGGTTGCTCCGGCATTCGCAGCCGTATGGGCATTCGAAGCTTTTGCAGCTGGTCTTGCGCACGTGGACACTGTCGCATGTACATCTGTGCCGCAGATGGCGTCCTTAACCTCGCAATGTCTGCATTGCGACTTACGCTATTAATGCTGTCCTGCACTCTACGAGCCGTACGTCGGTGGCGTCCGCCAACTCCTGGTTTTACGCAGAGCCTTGTGGTTGAGGGAATGGAAAGCAGATTCTGCTTCCAAAAAAGTGCTTAACCAGTTTGCCGTTATCTGGTGACAGACTGTTTGGTGAGCGATTGGATGAAATCATTAAACAGTCCAAGGGTAAGGACTCTTCCTTACACCAGCCCAGATCAAACAACACCCAACAGAGGAAGGGACAGTCGAGGTTTCGGTCCTTCCCAGGCTCGGGCAGGTCCCAATTGTCCTCGTCCAAAAGGACTCAAAAAGCTCAGAGAGGCGCAGATTCCTGGCAGGCTCAATCACGCCCAAGGAAGGCAGCCGGATGAACCGCTACCAAGGCGGTTTCCTCATGACGTTCAGCTCTCTCTCTCCGCATCCGCGGTCGGTGGCAGACTCTCCCGCTTTGGCGACATTTAGCTGCCACAGGTCAAAGACCGGTGGGTGAGAGACATTTTGTCTCACGTGTACAGGATAGAGTTCTGTTCTCGTCCTCCGACTAGATTTTCAGAACTTCCTCACCTCCCGACCGAGCCGATGCTCTTCTGCAGGCAGAAGGAGTGGTAATCCCTGTTCCTCCTCAGGAACAAGATACGGTTTTTTACTCCAATCTGGTTGTGGTACCAAAAAACGACGGCTCTTCCGTTCCGTTTTGGACCTAAACCTGCTCAACAAGCACGTGAAAACCAGGCGGTTCCGGATGGAATCCCTCCGCTCCGTCATTGCCTCCATATCTCAAGGAGATTTCCTAGCGTCAATAGACATCAGGATGCTTATCTCCACGTGCCGATTGCTCCAGAGCACCGGTGTTGGCTACGATTCGTTATTGAAGACGAGCATCTTCAGTTCGTAGCCCTGCCCTTCGGTCTGGCGACAGCCCCACGGCTTTTCACAAGTTCATGGCAGCAGTGGGAGTAGTCCTGCACTCTCAGGGTCACTCTGTGATCCCTTACTTGGACGATCTACTTGTCAAGGCACCCTCTCAAGAGGCATGCCAACACAGCCTGAACGTGGCGCTGGAGACTCTCCAGAGTTTCGGGTGGATCATAAACTTTTCAAAGTTAAATCTGACACCGACCCAATCGCTGACATATCTTGGCATGGAGCTTCACACTCTCTCAGCGATAGTGCAGCTCCCGCTGGACATACAGCGTTCACTACAGACGGGGGTGCAGTCTCTCCTTCAAGGCCAGTCACACCCCTTAAGACGCCTCATGCAGAGGCAGTCCTTTTCGCGCAGTTTCATCTGCGTCCACTTCTATAGGACATTCTTCAACAATGGGATGGGAAGTCAACGTCCCTAGACAGGAACGTACCCCTTTCTCAGACGGGCAAGGACTCTCTTCAGAGGAGTCCACCCTTCAGATCAATGTTCTGGAAATCTGGGTAGGGTATCTTGCCCTGCAAGCCTTCCAGCAGAGGCTGGAAGGCAAACAGATCCGAATTCAGTCGGACAACTTCGCAGCGGTGGCATACATCAACCACCAAGGCGGAACACGCAGTCGGCAAGCCTCCCAGGAAGTCCGGCGGATTCTGATGTGGGTGGAAGACAGAGCATACACCATATCCGCAGTTCACATCCCGGGCGTAGAAAACTGGGAAGCAGACTTCCTCAGTCGCCAGGGCATGGTCGCAGGGGAATGGTCTCTGCACCCGGACGGGTCTCAAGACATCTGTAGCCGCTGGGGGAGGCCGGACGTCGACCTAATGGCGTCTCGGCACAACAACAACAAGGGCCCGATTTTCATGGCGCGGTCTCACGATCAAAGAGCTCTGGCGGCAGGCGCCTTAGTTCAGGATTGGTCGCAGTTCCAGCTACCCTATGTGTTTCCCCCTCTGACACTGTTGCCCAGAGGACTACGCAAGATCAGCTCCGATTGCCGCCGCGCCATCCTCGTCGCCCCAGACTGGCCAAGGAGGTCGTGGTACCTGCATCTGTGGCATCTCACGGTCGGCCAACCGTGGGCACTACCAGACCGGCCAGACTTACTATCCCAAGGGCCGTTTTTTCCATCTGAATTTTACAGCCCTGAACCTGACTGGTGGCCATTGAGTCCTGGATCCTAGCGTCTTCAGGATTATCTCAAGACGTCATTGTCACCATGAGACGGGCTAGGAAGCCGACGTCTGCCGAGATCCACCACAAGACGTGGAAGATATTCTTATCTTAGTGCTCTGCTCAGGGAGTGTCTCCCTGGACATTTGCATTGCCTACTTTTCCTTCCTTCCTGCAATCTGGTTTGGGAAAAGGTTTGTCGCTCGGCTCCCTTAACGGACGAGTCCCAGCGCTGTCTGTATTCTTTCAGAAGCGCATAGGGCGACTTCCTCAGGTACGCACGTTCCTGCAGGGGGTTTGTCACATTGTCCCTCCGTACAAGGGGCCGTTAGACCCATGGGATCTGAACAGGGTACTAATTGCTCTCCAGGAGCCGCCCTTTGAGCCTCTGAGGGATGTTTCACTTTCTCGACTTTCACAGAAAGTGGCCTTTTTGGTAGCGGTCACGTCTCTTCAGAGAGTGTCCGAGCTCGCAGCGCGGTCATCCAAAGCTCCCTTCTTGGTGTTTCACCAAGACAAGGTAGTGCTGCGCCTGATTCCGGGGTTTCTCCCTAAGGTGGTATCCCCCTTTTCATCTCAGTCAGGATATATCCTTACCTTCCTTTTGTCCTCATCCAGTTCATCGATATGAATTGGATTTGTATTGGTTGGATCTGATGAGAGCGCTCAGAATCTACATTTCCCGCACGGCGCCCCTGCGCCGCTCGGATGCACCCTTTGTACTTGTCGCTGGTCAGCGCAAAGGGTCGCAGGCTTCCAAATCCACCCTGGCTCGATGGATCAAGGAACCAATTCTTGAAGCATACCGTTCTGCTGGGCTTCCGGTTCCATCAGGGCTGAAGGCCCATTCTACCAGAGCCGTGGGTGCGTCCTGGACATTACGGCACCAGGCTACGGCTCAGCAGGTGTGCCAGGCGGCTACCTGGGCGAGTCTGCACACCTTCACCAAGCGTTATCAGGTGCATGCCTACGCTTAGGCGGATGCCAGCCTAAGTAGAAGAGTCCTGCAGGCGGCGGTTGCCTCCATGTAGGGAAGGGCTGTTTTTACAGTCCAAACTTGAGGTATTAATTTACCCACCCAGGGACTGCTTTTGGACGTCCCAATCGTCTGGGTCTCCCAATGGAGCGCCCAAGAAGAAGGGAATTTTGTTACTTACCGTAAATTCCTTTTCTTCTAGCTCCAATTGGGAGACCCAGCACCCGCCCCTGTTCCTTCGGGATTTTTTTGGTTGTTCGGGTACACATGTTGTTCATGTTGAATGGTTTCAGTTCTCCGATGTTCCTTCGGATTGAATTGTTTAACCAGTTATTGGCTTTCCTCCTTCTTGCTTTTGCACTAAAACTGAAGCAGCCCGTGATCCACGGGGGGTGTATATGCAGAAGGGGAGGGGCCTTACACTTTTTAGTGTAATACTTTGTGTGGCCTCCGGAGGCAGTAGCTATACACCCAATCGTCTGGGTCTCCCAATTGGAGCTAGAAGAAAAGGAATTTACGGTAAGTAACAAAATTCCCTTCTTTGTTTACTTACCGTAAATTCTTTTTCTTATAGTTCCGACATGGGAGACCCAGCACCCTCCCTGTTGCCTGTTGGCAGCTTTCTTGTTCCGTGTGTTTTCACCGGCTGTTGTTGTAGACAGAGGTTCCGGTTATTCCGGGTTTTACTCTATCTCTACTTATGGGTGGATGTCCTCCTTCAGCTTTTGCACTAAACTGGTTAGATTTGTCATCCGGGGAGTGTATATGCTCGGAGGGAGGAGCTACACTTTTAGTGTAGTACTTTGTGTGTCCTCCGGAGGCAGAAGCTATACACCCATGGTCTGGGTCTCCCATGTCGGAACTATAAGAAAAAGAATTTACGGTAAGTAAACAAAATTCTCTTTACACAAAGATGTTACTTTAGCCATAAAATTTTGCATTTTCACAAGGGTATCAGGAAAAATGCACCATAACATTAATTGTGCAATAATTGGAATAATTAGCGTATGCGATGTTGCGTTTGGAGACCCCCTGAGATGCCTAAACAATGGAGCTCCCCCACAAGTGATCCCATTTTGGAAACTAGACCCCTCATGGAATTTATCTAGATGTTTATTGAGCACTTTTAACCTCTGAGGGCTTCACAAAAGTTAATAACTTTAAACCGTGAAAATAAAAAAAATAAAAATTACCACAAAATTGTTATTTCAACCAGGTAGCTTTTTTTTTCACAAGGGTATCAGGAAAAATTGCAACATAAAATGCATTGTGCATTTTCTCCTGAGTACACAGATACCTCATATGTGGTGGAAAGTAATTATTTGGGCACACGGTGGGGCTCAGAAGAGAGGGAGCGCCATTTCACAGCAAAATTGGTTGGAATTATTAGCGTACGCCATGTTACGTTTGGAGACCCCCTGAGGTGCCTAAACAATGGAGCTCCCCCACAAGTGACCTCATTTTGGAAACTAGACCCCGCATGGCATAAATCTAGATGGGTAATGAGCACTTTGAACCCTCACGTGCTTCATACATTGAGGCATAAAATCAAAAAAGTACTTTTTTTCCACAAAAATGTTATTTTTAGGCTCAATTTTTTAATTTTTACAGGGGTAACAGGATAAAATGGACCTCAAAATTTGTTGGGCAATTTGTTCTGAGTACGCTGATACGTCATATGTGGCAGAAAACCACTGTTTGGGCACACGGCAGAGCTCCAGAGGGAAGGAGCGTCATTTCACTTTTTAAATGGAAAATTAGCTGGAATCGTTAGCCGCACCATATTGCATTTGGAGATCCCCCTGATGTGCCCAAACAGTGGAGCTCCCCCCACATGTGACCCCATGTTGGAAACTAGACCCCCCCCCATACAAAAAAAATATTAGTTTGGCGAAATAAAAAATACAGACGTCAGTAAAAAAAAATAAAAAAAAATAACAAATATATACAGTTAGGTCCAGAAATATTTGGACAGTGACACAATTTTGGCGAGTTGGGCTCTGCATGCCACCACATTGGATTTGAAATGAAATCTCTACAACAGAATTCAAGTGCAGATTGTAACGTTTAATTTAAAGGTTTGAACAAAAATATCTGATAGAAATTGTAGGAATTGTCACATTTCTTTACGAACACTCCACATTTTAGGAGGTCAAAAGTAATTGGACAAATAAACCAAACCCAAACAAAATATTTTTATTTTCAATATTTTGTTGCGAATCCTTTGGAGGCAATCACTGCCTTAAGTCTGGAACCCATGGACATCACCAAACGCTGGGTTTCCTCCTTCTTAATGCTTTGCCAGGCCTTTACAGCCGCAGCCTTCAGGTCTTGCTTGTTTGTGGGTCTTTCCGTCTTAAGTCTGGATTTGAGCAAGTGAAATGCATGCTCAATTGGGTTAAGATCTGGTGATTGACTTGGCCATTGCAGAATGTTCCACTTTTTTGCACTCATGAACTCCTGGGTAGCTTTGGCTGTATGCTTGGGGTCATTGTCCATCTGTACTATGAAGCGCTGTCCGATCAACTTTGCGGCATTTGGCTGAATCTGGGCTGAAAGTATATCCCGGTACACTTCAGAATTCATCCGGCTACTCTTGTCTGCTGTTATGTCATTAATAAACACAAGTGACCCAGTGCCATTGAAAGCCATGCATGCCCATGCCATCACGTTGCCTCCACCATGTTTTACAGAGGATGTGGTGTGCCTTGGATCATGTGCCGTTCCCTTTCTTCTCCAAACTTTTTTCTTCCCATCATTCTGGTACAGGTTGATCTTGGTCTCATCTGTCCATAGAATACTTTTCCAGAACTGAGCTGGCTTCATGAGGTGTTTTTCAGCAAATTTAACTCTGGCCTGTCTATTTTTGGAATTGATGAATGGTTTGCATCTAGATGTGAACCCTTTGTATTTACTTTCATGGAGTCTTCTCTTTACTGGTGACTTAGAGACAGATACACCTACTTCACTGAGAGTGTTCTGGACTTCAGTTGATGTTGTGAACGGGTTCTTCTTCACCAAAGAAAGTATGCGGCGATCATCCACCACTGTTGTCATCCGTGGACGCCCAGGCCTTTTTGAGTTCCCAAGCTCACCAGTCAATTCCTTTTTTCTCAGAATGTACCCGACTGTTGATTTTGCTACTCCAAGCATGTCTGCTGGATGTCTGCATGTCTGATGGATTTTTTCTTTTTTTCCAGCCTCAGGATGTTCTGCTTCACCTCAATTGAGAGTTCCTTAGACAGCATGTTGTCTGGTCACAGCAACAGCTTCCAAATGCAAAACCACACACCTGTAATCAACTCCAGACCTTTTAACTACTTCATTGATTACAGGTTAATGAGGGAGACGCCTCCAGAGTTAATTGTAGCCCTTAGAGTCCCTTGTCCAATTACTTTTGGTCCCTTGAAAAAGGAGGCGGCTATGTATTACAGAGCTATGATTCCTAAACCCTTTCTCCGATTTGGATGTGAAAACTCTCATATTGCAGCTGGGAGTGTGCACTTTCAGCCCATATTATATATATAATTGTATTTCTGAACATGTTTTTGTAAACAGCTAAAATAACAAAACTTGT